>NC_090647.1:68154142-68454142 GCF_040937935.1 Hyperolius riggenbachi
GATTGGCCAATCATAGTTGAACGTGTGTACCAAGCTTTACAGGTGCAGTATATGGAACTAGTTGAGCCCAGTGTAGCAGCTGGAATTGCAAGTGGAAACATCCCATAGGTAGTTAGGGCTCGTTTCCATATGCGTGCTTTCAGACGCGCTTATGGAAACACTATATCAGGGACATCAGACAGTGCATAGACTGCATTTTCTGATGTTTCCATACATGGGCTGTAATTTACCACGGAAACGAGCCCTTAGGTGAGGTTTGCATTGCATTACAGACGCATCATAACTACAGTGGATTGGAGCAGGACCTCTCCAAGTTGAATACACACAGCTTCCTCTGCTTCTCCTTTCCCCCTGACAGCTACACTCTCCTGCTCTGTGGCTGCTCTGCCCAGCGACTGAGGTTTGTTTTTAGCACAGGCAAAGTTCCAGCAGGTAAGACCTATTATACTGAGTGACCACATCTTCTTATATCAAATCCTGGCAGCAGGTGTAGATAGTCTTTAAACCGGGAGAAAGAAAATCCTTTCTACTTCCACACTGCAATCAGATGATCTCCCTGGATCAGCAATCTACCGTGTATTTGCATAAATATAGGTTGCCCTCTATATTTTACTTCTTTAAAAGGCACACGAAGTGACATGTAACAAGGGGGATATTTACTAAACTGCGGTAATTGGAATAACGTGCATCTTACCGCATGATGAGTTAGTAAGAAGGCAAACAGAATTGTAAGCAAGCACCTGTCATTTAAATCTATCAGCACCTGCCATTTAAAGTAGTCTGCAGGGAAGCCTATCAGTAGTGCTGCTCAAATCCGGAACCGGGAGACATCCAGATAGTTGCTATCCGGATATCTCCCAGTTACCTGTGCGGGGCGGGCGGGGGGGGGGCAATCTTACCTGTCTGACGTCTTCTTCGTCCATCCCTCTCGGCGCCTCCCACGATGCGCTCCACGTGCGTCACGTGATTACAAACACTTCCTCCTTCAACCCGGAAGGAGGAAGTGTTTGTAATCACGTGATCGCCGCTTGGAGCGCATCATGGGAGGCGCCGAGGGACGGACCTAAGAAGACGTCAGACAGGTAAGATTGACCCCCTCCCCCGCCCAGCCCGCACAGGTAACTGGGAGATATCTAGGTAGAACTATCCGGATGTCTCCCGGTTCCGGATTTGAGCAGCACTACCTATCAGCAAGTTTGAGGCTGAGTGCACACGTAGCAGAAAAAATAGCATTGCGTAAAACGCTGCGTTCTTTCCGCTAATGGAAGTCTATGGGCCGCAGGAAAAAATGCATATGCATTTTATATGCGTTTTCAAACCTGCGTTTTTAAAAACGCTGGTTGTGTTGCATAATATTCATAGACGCATCAAAAATGAAAGTCAATGGGAACGCAATGGCGTTTTTATATGCGTTTTTCCCCCACCCCCAAATTATTTTTTTTGCTGTATTTCCACTTACTGTTGTCTTCCTAGAGATTTGCATAAATAAAATATAAAAACGCATAAGAATGCATAGAAAACACATATGCGTTTTGTATATGCGAACTGCAAACGCATTAAAACGCACGCAAAACGTTTGAAAAACACATCGCAAACGCAGTAAAAATGCACAAAAACCACATAACATTAACATAGAACATGACATAAAACGCAGCCTTTCATGCTATGTGATGTGTGCTCCCATCCTCAAGGTACAACAATTTGCGCCTAAATCTGCAGTACCAATTTTTAAAGGCTGAAACGACGATGGATTTAATTTCGGCTATTGGGTGCCAAAAGCAGAAATTTGGGCGCCCAATAATAATATTTTTTTGAAAATAAAAACATTACAGTTTTTGAAGTTTTTATCATTTAGAAAGTTATTGTTTTGAAAGTTTTGGTCTTTTGAATTTAACAATTTTTTCTTTTTTGATTCACACCATTTTAGGGTTAGGTGCAGAAAGGGGGGGGGGGGGGTTAGGGTTAGGCATCAGGAAGGGGGATTTTAGGGTTAGGCAACAGGAAGGGGGGTTTTGGGCTAGGCGTCAGGAAGGGGGGTCTTTGGGCTAGGCATCAGGAAGGGGGGGTCTTAGGGTTAGGGTCAGGAAGGGGGGTCTTAGGGTTAGGAGTCAGGAAGGGGGGGGGGGCTCTTAGGGTTAGGCATCAAGAAGGGGGTTTTAGAGTTGGGTGTCAGGAAGGGGGTTTTTAGAGCTAGGCGTCAGGAAGGGGGGTCTGAAGGTTAGGCGTCAGGAAGAGGGGGGATCTTAGGGCTAGGCGTAAGGAGGGGGGTCTTAGGGTTAGGTATCAAGAAGGGGGTTTTAGGGTTAAGCATCAGGAAGAGGGTTTTAGGGTAAGGCATCAGGAAGGGGGTTTTAGGGTAAGGCATCAGGAAGGGGGTTTTAAAGTTGGGCGTCAGGAAGGGGGGTTTTAGGGTTAGGCGTCAGGAAGAGGGTTTTAGGGTTAGGCATCAGGATTCAGGAAGTGGAATTTTAATGTTAGGCATCGGAGGGTTCTTTATGAGAGTAGGGTTAGGTTTAATTGCATTCAAATAAACATTAAGTAATTTTTAATATCGTTATTACAACTTTAAATATTTTTTTCAGTTTTCATCGAACGCCCCTATTGCATGCATGCAGATTACACTATCTCCTCTCCTAAACTATAAGGTGACATTCAATTTCACATC
Source organism: Hyperolius riggenbachi (assembly GCF_040937935.1). Lineage (NCBI taxonomy): Eukaryota > Metazoa > Chordata > Amphibia > Anura > Hyperoliidae > Hyperolius > Hyperolius riggenbachi. The sequence goes on from NC_090647.1 coordinate 68,156,808, forward strand.
ATAATAATACAAATACGTGGTAGCAGGCGCGGACAGCCAGTCACCATACTCCCATCCTACCACTTCTATATAACTTGATAGCTAACTTACCTGTAAGGTGCTCAAAACTTACAAACAGGGCTGTGCAAAACAGGCTGGGTCCCAAGTGCTCACAACTATATCTATTTACCGTATATGGCGGGGAGGGCCGACGGCACATGACGTACAACGGAGTGGCATAAACAGGGAGGTGTAAGAAGGGTGAACAATGGAGTCAGCCAGGGCGGAGGTGAGATTATACACCAGTTCAGATTCACACGCTAGATTCTTAGCAGAGGTGGCCTCAAACAGCTTTCTCAGCTAGAAGCATCTAAGGTGTATACAAGACTCAAAGCAAAATTGTGAGATGCACAGGAGAAGAAGTCTGATACTTATCTCAGTAGAGGGAAGCCTCGGATCGTCCAGAGGCTTCCCTCGTCTTCCTCAAGACCATCGATCCAGCGCTGGATGCTCTGGAAGTGGTCCCAGCACATGCGGTTGCATGCCTGTCTGTGAACGAGCGCATCCACAGTGTGCAGGGAGCACAGAGGCGCTTGGGCTTGGCTTTTTCCGTGCTACTGCACAGGTGTGAGCAGAGCAGGATCATCCACCAGGCAACCTAGGCAGGTGCCTGGGGCCTACTGGGTGTCAAGAGCAGCCACCTTCTCTGACCTCCCTCCAATTCATCATAGCAGAGAGACCACAAGTGGGCCCCAAATCTACCTCCTTGCCTAGGGCGTCATTACATCATAATCCGTCTCTGGGCGTGAGGCAACCGGCACACTTTGGCCCCGCTTGTTATTGGACAAGAGCACAGCCATGTGGACCACTCGACATAGCCATTGCTTATGAGGTTTTCGGGATCCCAACGCTGGATGGTACACTTTAAGGGTTAAGAATACAGAGCTGTACATTACAGTTTCTCTTGTTAGACAGTAGAGATGGTTAATGAGATGCAAATAATTGACACCAAATGATTGAATTTAGATGCACAATTACGCAGCTTTAAAATACACCAATCAAATCCTACCTCAGATTCATTCAATTGGTCCATTTTCAAGCAGCATCAATTTGCTTAATTCTTCATCAACTCACAATTATTTTCATCTCATCAACTATTCCTGTTTTAGAGCAGTCAGAACAGAGCAGTAATTCAAGCAAGGATCGTTTTAGGTAAAATGGGTGTCACGATCTGCTAGTGTGTGTGTGCACTAGCAGACAGACAAATAATAGACTTTCCCTGAAAGGGTAAAGTCTTACATACAGTGACAGTAGAAGGCAGTACAAACAGATATATATAGAATGGTCAGGCAATCGAGTCGGCAACAGATCAGATTGGTCAGGTACAAAATCGGACAGGCAATAACAAAGTGAGTAATCAGGCTGAGGTCGGCAACTGGTCAGATAGGCAGAGGTACAGAATCGTCAGGCTAAATCTAATTGAGTAAACAGGCAGAGGTCGGCAACAGATCAGATTGGCAAGGTACAAAATTGGCAGGCAGAGAGTAGTCAGAAAAACAGGCAGAAGTCTATACACAGGTAATACAATATATAATAGCTGAGCTAATATGGAGATGCCCGACTGAGCTAGAGAGCACAGCTCTCATTTATTGTTTTCTATATGTTATGATTGTTAATTTATAAGATATGCTTGTTAATTTATAAGATACTAGCCGACCCACGTCATAGCATACGCCGCATCTTCGATCTATCTAATAGAGTACGTGCCTCAACCTTGAAGCAAGAAGAATAAAGGTGGGTACACACATCAGATAAAAGTCCTGCCCGCAGGTATCGAGCGCAGAATCGATCCGGCAGGGTATCGGACACGGCTCGATTACATGGTAGAAAACATACCGTGTATGCCCAGCATGAGATCTGCAGGTATCATAGACTATAAATGCATTTTGCAGAAACTGATTTTTTTGCAGGAACAGATCTTTTGCAGATACTGATCTGTTGAATGTGTACAGCATCTTTGTGTGCAGCATCTTGCAAAAAATTTTATCTGATGGGGAGTTCAGCTCAATAGAATAAACTGTGTAGGTATGGCTCTCATACTACATGGAAGGGGATAACATTGGTCTGTGATCTTTCATTTTCCAAAGACTTTTATCTGATGTGTGTACCCACCTTTAGGCTTTCCATTAGAAAATGTATGCGTGCTCAAACACCAAGTTTAACCCTAGTAAGTCTGGCTTTCCAAATCTGGCCTAATTGGCTATTTATGAGGCAATGCTCATGCAAATATGCATTTGCTTTCGCATGCCAAACTATGCAGGGTCAAAAAACTAATACCACAAAGCGGTCCCCCTGCGGGAATTAGTTCATGCTACATTAGCACTATCCAGGAGCGCCACTGGGAGGCTTTCCAATGCCCCCTTTTTATACAACCCGGGGGAACCACGGGGTCCCAGGCTCTCTCACTGCCTGACAACCACAGCGGCATCCCCCGGAGGGGAAGGCTAGGTGCCGCAAGCGCCCCCCCCCCAAGCATGGCCAGTGCCGGGGAGAGCCGTCCGCACCCACCTCCCAATATTAAAAACAGGCACTTACTTTAACGTCCATTGCGTTCTGCTTCAAGCGCACTAACTTGGGCCCCCCACAGGAGAAAGGAGTGAAGCATGGGTCACCACGTGCTTTAGAGCTCAGGGCTGGCTCACGTACAACACTCCAGGAGGGGGGGGGGGGGGGACAGGCGCAGGCAACTCACTGCAGGGCTCACACCACCGGAGCAAGCCATTCACAACCTGCCTCCAAAGGATACAACTGCAAAAAATGCTTTCCATGCTCAAACACCAAGTTTAACTCTAGCAAGTCTGGCTTTCCAAATCTGGCCTAATTAGTTCATGCTCATGCAAATATGCATTTGCTTTTGCATGCCAAACTATGCAGGGTCAAAAAACCAATACTGCAAAGCGGTCGCCCTGCGGGAATAAGTTCATGCTACATTAGCACTATCCAGGAGCGCCACAGGGAGGATTCCCAATGCCACCCTTTTTATACAACCAGGGGGTCCTAGGCTCTCTCACTGCCTGGGAACCACAGCGGCACCCCAGAGGGGGAGGCTGGGTGGCGCAGCCGACCCCTCTAAGTGTGGCCAGCGCTAGTATTGGGCGAACAGTGTTCGCCACTGTTCGGGTTCTGCAGAACATCACCCTGTTCAGGTGATGTTCGCGTTCGGCCGAACACCTGATGGTGTTCGGCCTTTTAAGTTCGGGTTCGCCCCGAACTACTAAATGGCCGCCGAACAGGGCCGAACAGGGCCCCTGTTCGGCCGAACAGGGCCCTGTTCGGCCGAATACTGCCCCCCTATGGGGTCGCAGGCATAAGGGGGGAGCATGCCCCGATCGCGGGGGGGGTCGGAAATTCCCCCCACCCCCTCCGCTAGCGCTCCCCCCTCTGCCCGCTTCCCCATACAAAAGTTTCAGGAAGTACCGGTCCGGTGGTAGTGGGTGGCTGGCAGTGGGCGGCACTGTGAAGTGAGTGACTGAGGAGGAGGAGTCCGGAGAGTGACGCGTTGAGGGAGGCCGGGCAGCGGGCGGTTCAGCAGTAGTACAGTACTTTTTTATTTCCGACCCCCCCCCCCCCCCCCCGCGCGATCGGGGCATGCTCCCCCCTTATGCCTGCGACCCCCATAGGGCCCCCAAAAGCGGGATGTTCGGGGAGTTCGGGGTTCGGCGAACTTTCCCGAACCCGAACATCCAGGTGTTCGCCCAACACTAGCCAGCGCCACGGAGAGCCGTCCGCACCCACCTACCAATATTAAAAACAGGCACTTACCTTAGCGTCCATTGCGTTCTGCTACATGCGCATTAATTTTCTCATGGAAAGCATTTTTTGCAGTTTGAATCCTTTGGAGGCAGTTGGTGGATGGCTTGCTCCGGTGGTGTGAGCCCAGGAGTTAGTTGTCTGCGCTTGTCCTTCCCCCCCCCCCCCCCGGAGTGTTGTATGTGAGCCAGCCCTGAGCGCTAAAGCTTGGGGTGACCCATGCTTCACTCCTTTCTCATGTGGTGCCCCCAAGTTAATGCACATGTAGCAGAACGCAATGGACGTTAAGGTAAGTGCCTGTTTTTAATATTGGGAGGTGGGTGCGGACGGCTCTCCCTGGCGCTGACCACGCTTGGGGGGGGGGGTCGCCTGCGCCACCCAGCCTCCCCCTCCGGGGTGCTGCTGTGGTTCCCAGGCAGTGAGAGTGCCTGGGACCCTGCGGTCCCCCGGTTGTATAAAAAGGGGGCATTGGGAATCCTCCCTGTGGCGCTCCTGGATAGTGCTAATGTAGCATGTAGCAGTGTTGCTTGCGAATTTTCACCTAAGTCATTTTCGCATCGAAAATCCTGTTTTCGTTTTTGGCGAATTTTCACGCAAATCTTCAGAAATATTTGCGTTTTCGAAAATTCATTGTATGCGGATGTTTATGCACTTATGCAGAAAAATGTCCACAATCATCCTCATGGAAATTCAGTCTATGCGGGCTTTTATACGGAAAAATGTCGGCAATAATGCGCAAGAAACTTCTCTGAATGCAGACGCTAATGCCCTTATGCGGAAAATGTCTGCAATAATACGCAAGTAACGCGAAAATGACTGGCATTAGGCGAAAATTAACGCGAAAAAATTAGATGGAAAATTTGCCTGTCAAAACGAAATTAGGCGAAAATTCTGTAAAAATTTTCGCTCATCACTGGCATGCAGCAGGGCGACCGCTTTATTGTTTTTTTGACCCTGCATAGTTTGGCATGCAAAAGCAAATTTGCGTGAGCATTGCCTCATGAATAGCCAATTAGGCCAGATTTGCAAAGCCAGACTTGCTAGGGTAGGCCTCTTTTCCACGGACAGTTGATAGGCAGTAAAATGCCTCTCAAACTCTTACAACTGCTCGCTGATGCCTGGTAACAGCTTGCTGCTGCCTGGTAACAGCTTGCTGCTGCCTGGTAACAGCTTGCTGCTGCCTGGTAACTGCTTACTGCTGCCTGGTAACTGCTTACTGCTGCCTGGTAACTGCTTGCTGAGCACACAGCTCAACAGTCCGTGGAAAAGAGGCCTTAAACTTGGTGTTTGAGCACGCATACATTTTCTCATGCAAAGTACTTCTTCTTCTTGCTCGAAGGTTGAGGCACTTACTCTATTATATATATAGATGCACCTTGCACCCTAGCACTTAGCACTTTATTCCCTGACGACGGCTCCAAATGGGGAGCTGAAACATGTCGGATTAGTGGTGGGGGGTTTCTTTATAGCACTTTAGCAATCTTAGTGAGGAATAGGTTGATCAGATGTATGTTTACAAATGATTAATATCTGATCATTGATTTTGTAACCTACCTCAGACAGGTCAATTAGGCATATGAATCAGTGCTGGGCGTAATGGAAAAAGCTACGCTTACGGATCATTACGTGTAATTTTACGCTATTACGCATTACGGAATTACGCTTACGGCGTAGACATTCAATTTCGGTACATGTCTGTAATTACGCATAGCCCTTACGCAATTACGCGTAAGAATACCGTAATACCTCTATTACTGTGCACCCATGCTATGCATTTGAGTGAACCTAACTTGCCTAACTCCATGCTCCCATCCAGTGACTGACTAAGCATTACCTTGTACTCATACTGTGCTGTGTGATCTGGTTTTCTTGCATTCCTGTATTGTCATATTGCTGTATGTCACCCCTAAATATTGTCTGTAACCTAAATTAATGTCCAGCGCTGCGTAATATGTTGGCGCTTTATAAATACAACAAATAAATAAATAACTGAGGTTGTTACGTTATAGGCTTACGCGTAAAATCCTACTAGCAATTAATGCGTAAGGTCATGCTGCCAAGCGGAAAAGTTGACGCATGGATCAATGTTAGGTAGCCGCCGACTTTAAGGGTTAATAGCAAAGCCCCCTTAAGTGCTAAGAGCCTCAAATTTGGAGAATATATTAAGGAGATCAGAAGGAATAAGAGGAAAAATTTTTTTTCAAAAAGACCTTATAGTTTTTGAGAAAATCGATGTTAAAGTTTCAAAGGAAAAATATATACATTTAAAAACCCGCCGAATTTAACGGTTAATAGCAAAGCCTGCTTAAAATTTAGGAACACCAAATTCACAGGGTATATTAAGGGGATCAGTGGGAATAAGAGGAAATTTTTTTTTTCAAAAAGACCTTATAGTTTTTGAGAAAATCGATTTTTAAGTTTCAAGGGCAAAAATGTCTTTTAAATGCGGAAAATGTCCGTTTTTTTTGCACAGGTAACAATAGTGTTTTATTTTCATAGATTCCCCCAAGTGGGAAGAGTTTTACTTACTTCGTTCTGAGTGTGGGAAATATAAAAAAAAACGACGTGGGGTCCCCCCTCCCAGACCTCTTTAACCCCTTGTCCCCCATGCAGACTGGGATAGCCAGAATGCGGAGCACCGGCCGCGTGGGGCTCCGCACCCTGACTATACCAGCCCGCATGGTCCATGGATTGGGGGGTCTCGGAAGGGGAGGGGCAGCCAAGCTTTCCCCTCCCCCTCCGAGCCCTTGTCCAATCCAAGGACAAGGGGCTCTTCTCCACCTCCGATGGGCGGTGGAGGTGGAGGCCGCGATTTCCTGGGGAGGGGGGGGGGGGGTTCATGGTGGCATCTGGGAGTCCCCTTTAAAAAGGGGTCCCCCAGATGCCCACCCCCCCTGCCAGGAGAAATGAGTATAGAGGTACTTGTACCCCTTACCCATTTCCTTTAAGAGTTAAAAGTAAATAAACACACAAACACATAGAAAAAGTATTTTAATTGAACAAAAAACATAACCACGAAAAAAGTCCTTTAATATTCTTAATTAACCATTAATACTTACCTGTCCCTTTAAAAGCCAGTTCCCACACAATATCCTCGGAAATATACTAATCAGTTACAATGTAACAAAGTTGTTACAATGTAACAACTTTGTTACTTTGTAACACCACCGCACCCGACGTCACTCGCCGCTCACCCGCCGGCCGCCGCATACACTCTAAGTCCCCGCCGGCTCCCGCCGTCCACTCCGCCCACACCTGTCACCCATATACATGCTGGCACCCATGGGAGAGGCGGGGAGGGCAGCGGAGCCGGCGGGGACTTAGCGTCCTAAACCCGACAGAGCTCTGAGCTATATAGTTCAGAGCTCTCGAAAGCATCTATGTATTTGGGTTCCAAGGAGCCCCATTGGTCCTTAGCAGACCAATGGGGTTCCTTCAAATCAGAAGGAACCCCATTGGTCTGATAAGGACCAATGGGGCTCCTTGGAGCCCAAATACAAAGATGCTTTCGAGAGCTCTGAGCTATATAGCTCAGAGCTATGTCGGCTTTAGGACGCTAAGTCCCCGCCGGCTCCGCTGCCCTCCCCGCCTCTCCCACATGTCACCTATATACATGCTGGCACCCATGGGTGCCAGCATGTATATGGGTGACAGGTGTGGGCGGAGTGGACGGCGGGAGCCGGCGGGGACTTAGAGTGTATGCGGCGGCCGGCGGGTGAGCGGCGAGTGACGTCGGGTGCGGTGGTGTTACAAAGTAACAAAGTTGTTACATTGTAACAACTTTGTTACATTGTAACTGATTAGTATATTTCCGAGGATATTTCGTGGGAACTGGCTTTTAAAGGGACAGGTAAGTATTAATGGTTAATTAAGAATATTAAAGGACTTTTTTCGTGGTTATGTTTTTTGTTCAATTAAAATACTTTTTCTATGTGTTTGTGTGTTTATTTACTTTTAACTCTTAAAGGAAATGGGTACGGGGTACAAGTACCTCTATACTCATTTCTCCTGGGAGGGGGGGTGGGCATCTGGGGGACCCCTTTTTAAAGGGGACTCCCAGATGCCACCATGAACCCCCCCCAGGAAATCGCGGCCTCCACCTCCACCGCCCATCGGAGGTGGAGAAGAGCCCCTTGTCCTTGGATTGGACAAGGGCTCGGAGGGGGAGGGGAAAGCTTGGCTGCCCCTCCCCTTCCGAGACCCCCCAATCCATGGACCATGCAGGCTGGTATAGTCAGGGTGCGGAGCCCCACGCGGCCGGTGCTCCGCATTCTGGCTATCCCAGTCTGCATGGGGGACAAGGGGTTAAAGAGGTCTGTGAGGGGGGACCCCACGTCGTTTTTTTTTTAATATTTCCCACACTCAGAACGAAGTAAGTAAAACTCTTCCCACTTGGGGGAATCTATGAAAATAAAACACTATTGTTACCTGTGCAAAAAAAACTGACATTTTCCGCATTTAAAAGACATTTTTGCCCTTGAAACTTAAAAATCGATTTTCTCAAAAACTATAAGGTCTTTTTGAAAAAAAAAAATGTTCTCTTATTCCCACTGATCCCCTTAATATACCCTGTGAATTTGGTGTTCCTAAATTTTAAGCAGGCTTTGCTATTAACCGTTAAAGTCGGCGGGTTTTTAAATGTATATATTTTTCCTTTGAAACTTTAACATCGATTTTCTCAAAAACTATAAGGTCTTTTTGAAAAAATTTTTTTCCTCTTATTCCTTCTGATCTCCTTAATATATTCTCCAAATTTGAGGCTCTTAGCACTTAAGGGGGCTTTGCTATTAACCCTTAAAGTCGGCGGCGGTAATTTGTTACGCGTAATAACGTAACCTACGGTCTACGCGTAATTAATTACGCGTAATACCGTAACCTTACACGTAACGCTTACGGTGCATTTGTAGTGAATTACGATGCGTAATTACGCTAATGCGTAATTTCGGCCCAGCACTGATATGAATTCATTTTAATTATATTAATAAAAGTTATATTTTATAATGTACACACTCCAGATAGGAATTATTCTTGTGTTTTCTAAATATTAATCAGGTTATGTGAATTGTGTCTAGTATGGAATCCCCGGGATCCTGCCGGTTCAAGCCACACACGGAACTGACTAAGGTCTGAAGCCTTCACTGCGAAGTGTTAGCTAGAGCAGACAGTGAGCAAGTGTCAGAACAGAGCTTAAATAGCCCGGGTAAGCAGGAGAACACCCCCCCCAGCCGCTTGGCCAATCAGGAACCGGAGGTGGAGTCATGCGTGTCAGCTGACACGCTTCCTTAGGGCATAAGAGGAGCGACGTTGCCAGTGCATGCGTCCGCCCTCATTTACAGTCTGAGTATCATGCGGCCGGATCCCTGCAGGAACGTTGCTGACACTATCCCTGCCACTGCGGGCAGCCGCACCGGAAGTCCCAGATGCGCTGCCAGTGGTGGCAGGCAGCCGCAACTGAGTTGGTAAGCACAGGATTTCTGACAATGGGGCCCTGGAGAAATTGAATGCCAAGCCCCTTACATTTTCATAATGTAATGACAGTAAACTTGTGACCTCTACAATCCCTAAGTCTGACTAGTGGGACCACAGGAAGCTAGGGGCCCAGGCAATTACCCAGTCTGACCCTAAGGAAACACTGGCCCTGAATTCAAGATTTGTTTATGTGAGAGCTGAAAAACATAACTCATTTGAGGTGGTCATGACTTTTTAGAGTTAGAGTTTTAACCCTTTAAAGTAAAATAAGGCCATTAGATTCCAGGAAGGTTTTATTTAGAATCAGGACTATTGGTGCTATTATGTACCTCATCAATTTATTTTCATTCCAGGTTTGCTTTAAGAAAACAACATCTGAAAATCTGCAATCTGCATCCTGTGGTGTTTCTGGGTCTCTGTGACATGAAAGGGTACGTTGTGCTCTGTGAAAACTGGAAATCAGAATTTAGGCTGAATGAGGAACAATAAAAAACTAATTTAACAGATGCAAAGAACATCTCAGTGAAAGTGGAGCAGCTGCTTAGAATGGCCAATCCCATTTCAGCTCCTGACTGGAAGGAAAGTTTTAACAGGGTATCTGGGCGACTGCTTCACTTGCCTGGAGGGATAACATCAGAACAAGTAAAGGTGGTCATACACTGCAGGGGCAAATGCAGGATTTTTAAGGTGGGGATTCCTGAAGGCCCAGAAGTACTTATGCCCCTGAGTGTTTCCGAATACAGGTGGCTCCATACTGCCCATGCACAAAAGTGCGCTGGCGTATTACGGAGCTGCCTATCTTTGGAAGTACTCAAGGACACGAGTGTTTCTGAGGGCTTCTGGTAGCAGCACATTTTAACAGGGGACAGCGCTGGAACAACTCCCTGAGAGAGGAACGGGAGATAGACTTAGTTTGGACAATTTAGTGGAATATGCTACATAGTGTCACATAGCGCAAGCGATACCCATATGATGCAGGGATATATGCATCTGCGGAAGATGGCGGTGCTATATAAATACTAAATAATAATAATATGCCTCACCAGGATTGCACTTTTATTTAGCTTTCCTGTATGACAAGAAGACACAGACACCCAGCACTAGGGGAAGAGGGAAACAAAGGTGAATGAGGGAGGGCTGGTGCACACCAAGAGGGCTTCTGAGCATTTTTAAAATCGACAGTGATTTCAAAAAAGCGCTTGGCTAATGTTACCCTATGAGGGTGTTCCCACAGCAGCGTTGTGATTTTTTCAAAATCACAAGTATACTGCATGTAGCATTTCTTTGAGCGATTCATTCAGCCTCATTGTAGCCTCTGTGTGATGTAGGACACGTCCGGGGAAGTCATTGACCCGCCGGCGATCGAGCGAAATCTTCCGCATGGACGGAACAACGGGAATCATCTGGAACGATTGATTTCGGACGGAAATCAATCGTTCTGTCAGCGTTTGCGTGTCGATTTCACGGCCGATTCGATCACAGTGATTGAATCGGCTGTATATCGGCGGGAAAATCGGTAAGTGTATGGGCCCCTTAAGTAATTAATCCTGAGAGATCCCCCTCCCCCCATCCTTCATCAATAAGACAGTGCCTGTCACTCTGTCTTTTATACTCTTTAACAGGACCGATGTACACAGGGCTAGATTTACCATAAGGCTCAGTAGGCACATGCGTACATGCGCCTGATGATGGAAAGGTGGCTCGCTTCTCTTCCCAAGTGCCTCCCTCCTGCCTTGTCCATGCAGCGTCCCGAACGGATTGTACATTAGAGGTTACTTACCCAGGTCTCAACATTCCACTGACCAGATCTCGCTTCAGTTGGGGGCACCTCTAGCTATCTAATACTAAGGCGCACCTCTAGCTACTAAATACTGAGAATAGCTCTGGCTGCCTAATACTATGGGACACCTGTAGCTACCTATGATGGGCAAGGTAACTAAGGGAGAAGTGACAGTTGGCCAGCACACTTGCAATGCGGTTCGGCGAGGGTTTTGTAGGTTCATGGAGGGGAAATCTAGGGTGTCGGGACATCTGTGCCTATAGGCTCCTGTGATATAAATCCGGGCCTGGATGTACAGAGTCTGCATTTTTTTGTTGGCCGTGGCAACTGATCAGAATCTTTGTGCTGTTTTCCAAAGTGAATTGTAGAAAGGACAGCTAAAAGCTGATTGATCTCAGTAGACAAGTTTTATTTATCCCTATTTCTCCTACTTGTCATCGGATTTACCGGTATGTTATTTTTTATTTTTTTTTTAGAAACCAGCAATTCTTCCAGAGATTTTCGTGGAGTGCCGCAGTGACAATAACCCACCTTCATTTTTAGCTTAGTTTGTCTTCCTGAATGTCTAACCCTGACACATTTGTAATTGCCATGGTAACAGAGACAGTGCTGTGACTCCAGGATCTTACTCTGGCCTTCTCCGTTCCCAGCATTGTAGCACATAAAATAATCATCTGAACAGATAGCAGTCTGCTGACTGCAGAACGTCATCTCCCTTAAGCACAGATTTAAGAACTTTGAGGGGTTTAAAGGATAATCCACTTCAGAAGTCCACAAAATCAAATTATGGAAACCTGAACGGCCTCGTTGTGTTGTTTCAAAATGATCTCTAAAAGAAGACGTAGATAATATAACACATCAAAAAGATCTCAAAATGTTGGAGTTACGGTCCCAGTAATATTGAAGTTACCCAAAATGCTATCTTCACTTTTGTGGCATGGCAGCACTGGTAATAATCATTCCAGTATTGGTATATCACTTTCCTCCTTTGAGACTCAAAGCGCTTGGGAGGTAGCCACTATAGCGCAGGCAGAAGCAGTGTTAGGGAGTCTCGCCCAAGAACTCCTAGAGATGAGCACAAATTTCACATAGGCGTAATTTCGCATTGAAATTAGCAATTACAATGCAAAATCGTAAAGCTAAATTTGGGGAAAAATCGTACTGTAATTGTCATCATTCGTAATTTCGAGTAATTTTTGGCGTCATTTTGTGCCAACTTTAGCGATTATTAGCAATGCCCCCATACATGCCTTTGCCACCAAAATTGCTACATACAGTATGTAAAGAAGAATAATGGTTATAAGCCAACAAATGCAAAAGAAAAAATGGTTTTAAAACTGTCATTTTCCTGAGTTTAAAAACCATTCTTCCTTTGCATTTTTAAAACTGATTTTCTCCAGAACTATTTTTTGAGAAAAAAAAATGTTTTGCTTGTATCCACTATTCTCTTAAAGGGAACCAGAGAGGAACGCGCAAAAAAAAAAAAAAAAAAAAGCTTTTATACATACCTGGGGCTTCTTCCAGCCCCGTAAGCCTGGATCGCTCCCACGCCGCCATCCTCCGCTTCCTGGATCGGCGGTACCAGGTCCCGTCACTTCCGGCGGACGCGGCCAATTGTCCGCATCACAGTGGCTCCCTCCATACCCGTACGCATATGGCTGCGCAGTAGGCAGCCTCATGCGTACTTATATAGAGGGAGCGCCGTGTGATGCGGACAATTGGCTGCGTCTGCCGGCCGACTGGCGGCCATGACGGGACCCAGTACCGGCGGATCCAGGCAGCAAAGGACGGCGGCGTGGCAGCGATCCGTGCGTATGGGGCTGGAGGAAGCCCCAGGTATGTATAGTATCTTTTTTCCTGGGTCCTCTGGTTCCCTTTAAAGTGGACCTGCACTCTTGCACAGAAAAAAGAGAAAACAGAGAAATGCACCATGTATATATTTAGAGAGTTTAGCCTGTTTAATTCCCCTTCCTTTGTGTCTAATCACAAGTTGTAATTTGATCATTCCCCTGCCATGGCAGAGATGGCAGATACGCTCATTTGAAAGCACAGGCTTTTAACAATATGTCTGCTTCCATTAATCTGGAAGTAGAAACAGTGCAGATTTATTGTAGAATCTGTATCAGTTGTAACAAAGAAATGTTTTTTTCTTTAAAGGTTATTATGCTGTTGCTTATCTTTTAGAGCAGAGAGGAAGTTCTGAGTTCAGGTCCACTTTAGCATATGCAGCAATTTTGGTGACAATAGCATGTATGGGGGCGTTGCTATTCATCACTAAAGTTAGCACGAAATTATGCAAAAATTATGAATGTTTACACAAATTGATTGAATTTATAAACCATAATTACACATGGGCATAATTATGAAAATGTATGCAACCAGCTGATTACGATTATTACTACTCCTTACTGAATAGGTGCTAGCTTACTGTAATAGGTAGAACCAACATTTCCTATGTCAAAGGCAGAGCCTTTAAAGAGAACCGACGTGGCATGTAATCCTAATAGGACCCAATGACATGCTTCTGCGTCATTGTACAGCCGCCACCAGCCTCCCCCCCCCCCGCACTCTGCTGTCCCCCCTTAAAAGATCGCCAGGCTAGCGAAAATCTGCTTGTCGCTAGCCTGCTTTATTTATGTAAGTACAACCTGGGTCGTGACTTGGCTTCCTATTGGAGGAGGCTAACAGAGGCGGAGAGCGGTGGGTGGAGCCTGTCATGGAGGCGGCGGTGAGGAGGAGGCTGATTGACAAGCCTCACATAAATAAAGCAGGCAGATTGTCGCTAGCCTGGCGATCTTTTAAGGGGGGACTGCAGAGTGCAGGAGGGGCTGGCAGCAGCGATAGAATGACAAAGGCATGTCATTATTAGAGATGGCCCGAACCTCCAATTTTCGGTTCGCGAACTGGGTTCGCCAACCTTCGCCAAACGTTCGATTCGCGCAAGCTTTCGCGAACCGCAATAGACTTCAATGGGGAGTTGAAAACTAGAAACACTTATGCTGGCCACAAAAATGATAGAAAAGATGTTTCAAGGGGTCTAACACCTGGAGGGGGGCATGACGGAGTAGGATAGACGCCAAAAGTCCCGGGGGAAAATCTGGATTTGACGCAAAGCAGTGTTTTAAGGGCAGAAATCACATTGAATGCTAAATTGCAGGCCTAAAGTGCTTAAAAACATCTTGCATGTGTATACATCAATCAGGGAGTGAAATTAGAGTACTGCTTCACACTGACAGACCAAACTCACTGTGTAACGCACCACAAACAGCTGTTTTTGTTGTGATTGCCGTGCTGGACTGGTGAGCACCATGGCGAGAGTGCTCTTCCTTAGTGATATCAGGTAATGTCTGACTGCCTTATCAACTTTCGATGGTTCTTTCTCTACCATTATTAAAGCTTACATCTATTTTTTTTAAATTACATTTTCTGCTTGCTGTTCAGTACCTGCAAAGAGAATCTGTTATCGAGGGCAAGTCTGCCATTGTGAGTGACCACTGGTAATGGCCGGGGAATCAGGGTTCGATTCCGGTCCAGAGTGGGAGCCTGAGAAGTGGCTGCCACCACCGCACATCCAAGTAAGGACCCATTTGCTGTACAAGTAATGTACCTACCCTGACCGTGCTTTGCAGACCAGGCATCTGTGGTCAGATGGACCCTTGACCCAGCGCTGTGTGCCAGAGATGACACCACTAGCCTTTAACGAGAATGTGTTATGGAGGGCAAGTCTGCCATTCATTCAACTGTATGAAACTTTAGATGGTACTTTCTCAGTAGCATGGTGACCACGGGTAATGGCCAGGGAATCCCGGTTCGATTCTGGTCTGGAGGTGGAGCCTAAGAAACGGCTAGCACCACCACACATCCAAGGAAGGCAGCAGGCATGGCATGCACGTCCCGAGGTAGTGACCAAAAATAACAATACAGGAGGACTTTCGAGGCCCTGCTGTATATGAGATGAAGCAACTTTAAATCCTTTAACCCCCTTTGCCGGTCCAATTCCCGCCGGCAAGGGGGCAGTACAGCACTTTTTTTTAATTTTTATTTTTTTTAAATCATGTAGCGAGCCCAGGGCTCGCTACATGATAGCCGCTGAGCGGCGGCATCCCCTCACCTACTCCAATCGCCTCCGGCGATCAGAGTAAGCAGAAAATCCCGTTCAGAACGAGATTTCCTGCTGGGATTCCTCGGTCGCCATGGCGACGGGGCGGGATGACGTCAGATGGAATCCCTATCCAACCCTCAGCGCTGCCTGGCACTGATTGGCCAGGCTGCGCAGGGGTCTGGGGGGGGGGCGGCTCGGCCCGGCGGGTAGCGGCGAATCGGCGGGTAGCGGCGGCAATCGCGTACCACACGCAGCTAGCAAAGTGCTAGCTGCGTGTAGGAAAAGAAAAATTAAGCAAATCGGCCCAGCAGGGCCTGAGAAATCCTCCTGCCCCGGGATAACCGGCAAGGAGGTTAATGAGAATCTGTTATGGAGGGCAAGTCTGTCATCCATTTAAGTGAAAGGTATGCACTGACTGTCAGGTATAATACAATGTGCAGTCAAAGATGCAGTGAAAGGTATGCAGTGACTGCAAACAGTTGTTTGTGTAGTGAAGGCCGTGCTGGACTGGTGCGCACCATGACGAGAGTGCAGGTGATGGAGACTTTCCAGCCCATATAGTCGGGCTGAGGTGGCTGAATGACAGAACAGTGACTGTCCAGCTGATCAAATTTGGTCTGTCCACAATGAAGCAACGACCTTATCATCTTTGGTGTGCCCCCCCCCCTCCCCGATACACTCTTATAGCCGGCGGTCATTGCCTCATTGTGATATGCAGGCCCCTTCACCGCGGCAAGGTAATGATCACAAAGGGGAATTGGCACATGTACATGCCTTTTGTTTTGTTGTTGCAGCTGCAGCGGCCTTAAAAATTCAGAAATCCGCCTGGAGTCCTGGACCCTGTTGGTGGTGGCGGAGAAGGCAGTCAAGAGGCCTGCGGGCAGAAGTGCTGTGTGGAGAGCAACTTAGTCTTGGGGCAGGCAGCCAGTCACACGGCGTGCAGGCAGAGATGCTGTGTGTGGGGACTGACTTCCCTCCAGGATCCATGCCTCATTCATTTTGATAAAGGTGAGGTACTGAACACTTTTGTGACTTAGGCAACTTTTCTTCTCAGTGACAATGCCTCCAGCTGCGCTGAAGGTCCTTTCTGACAGGACACTTGAGGCAGGGCAAGACAGAAGTTGCTAACCACAAGGAAATGTATGCGTGCTCAACACCAAGCTTAACCCTTACAAGTCTGTCTGTGCAATTCTGGCTAAATTGGCTTATCATGAGGCATTGCTCATGCAAAATTGCATTTGCTTTTGCATGCCAAACTTTGCAGGGTCAAAAACTAATACCGCGAAGCGGTTGCCCTGCGGGAATTAGTTCATGCTACATAGCACTATCCAGGAGCACCACGGGGAGGCTTCCCAATGCTCCCCATGGCGCTCCTGGATAGTGCTATTGCAGCATGAACTAATTCCCGCAGGGCGACCGCTTTGCGGCATTGGTTTTTGACCCTGCATAAGTTGGCATGCGAAAGCGAATGCATATTTGCATGAGCATTGCCTCATGAATAGCCAATTAGGCCAAATTTGCTTAGCCAGTTATGTCAGGTGTTCACTTGGTGTTTAATGCACACATTTAATTCTCTGTGTAGTGATTTATGAATGTCTCTCCTTTGGAGGCGGGTGGTGGATGGCTCATTCCAGGTGATGTGAGCTCTAGAGTGGGCTGTCTGCGCCTGTCCTTCCCCCCCTTGGAGTGCAGTGTGTGAGCCAGCCCCGAGCTCCAAAGCTCGGTGCGACCCATGCTTCATTCCTTTCCTTTTCAAATGTGTTGCACCCAAGCTATGCTCAGCAGTAGAACGCAATGGACGTTAAGGTAAGTGCCTGTTTTTAAATATTGGGAGGTGGGTGCGGATGGCTCTCCCCGGCGCTGGCCACGCTTGGGAGGGCCGCCTGCGCCACCCAGACTCCCCCTCCGGGGTGCTGCTGGGGTTCCCAGGCAGTGAGAGCGCCTGGGACCCCGCGGTCCCCCGGTTGTATGGGGGCATTGGGAAGTCTCCCCGTGGCGCTCCTGGATAGTGCTATTGCAGCATGAACTAATTCCCGCAGGACAACCGCTTGGCGGCATTGGTTTTTGACCCTGCATAAGTTGGCATGAGAAAGCGAATGCATATTTGCATGAGCATTGCCTCATGAATAGCCAATTAGGCCAAATTTGCTTAGCCAGTTATGTCAGGTGTTCACTTGGTATTTAATGCACACATTTAATTCTCTGTGTAGCAAGACAGAAGTTGGATGGCAAATTGGGACAGCTCTGGCCACAGGTCAAGCCTCCGCACCCAGTAGTCCAAGGGTTCATCGCTGCTCACAGTATCTACATCCACACTTAAGGCCGGTCCAGGCATTGGTGGAGGGTGGATCCAGAAGTGCTAAGGCGAGGCATTGAACTAAAGAATGTCCACATGTCCGACATCACCATGAGATCGCTGGAGCGTCCTGTCCTTGCCTGTGTGGACATGGGAGATGGATTACTGGCAGCCTTTATTGCGTTATGCTGTGACATCACCCTTATACGCATTGTAAAGCATAGTTGCCAGGCTTGTTCTGCAAGTGCTGCATGCTTTCTGCCTTCTGGTGATTTGGAAACATCTCCGCCACTTTGTGCCTATACCGAGGGTCTAGTAGTGTGGCCACCCAGTACAGCTCATTCCCCTTGAGTTTTTTTTTATTTGGGGGGCCCTCAACAGGCTGGACAGCATGAAAGACGCCATCTGCACAAAGTTAGATCCAGACATACTATCCATCTCCTCTTGCTCTTCCTCAGTGACATCAGGTAAGTCCTCCTTCTACCCCCAGCCACGAACAATACCACGGGAAGCAGCACAAGCCCTCTGAGACGCCTGCTGTGGTTGTTCTTCTGCCGCCACCTCCTCCTCCTCCAAAGAAACACCTTCCTCATGTTTCGAGTCTGACTCCTCTTCCCCACACAACTCTTCCTCCTTCTCCCCCCTCTGTGCTGCCACAGGTGTTGAGGAAACATCTGGTTCTGATAAAAATTGCTCCCACAACTGTTCCTCGCGTAACTGTTCCTGTTCACGCTCCTCCACAGCTTGATCCACCACTCTATGCCCGGCACGCTCCAGGAAGTAAGCGTACGGGATCAAGCGCCTTTATCTGGTTGTAACAATAATGGCTGTGAATCAGTTAATTCCCCACCAATGAACTCCTGAGAAGTGTCAAATGCAGCAGATGTGGTGCTTGTAGTAGCGCTGGTGGCTGCGGAAGATGAGGTTTTCTGTTTTAAATAGTTAACCACGTCCTGACAATCTTGGGAGTTGATGGGACATGCTTTCTTCGGAGCATTCCACTTTGGTCCAGGGCCGCACAAAATCACATCAACACGGCCCTGCACAGACCTGCCGGGTGGCCTTCCTCTGGGTCTGCCTCTACCTCTGCCTCTACCTGTTTTGTCCGTTTTGTCCGTTTTTGGGGATGAAGTGAAAGGTATGCACTGATACCCTTGGGTCAGAAGGGCCCTCCTTCAACCAGTATTAGCTCTCTATTGGTCCTGTGCTCATAATAATCACTTCTATAGATAAATTGTGGTAATCATTAACAAACTGCTCTGTATCGCCTTCTTGCACCCCTGACACTGCAGCTGCCATTGGCAGGTTTTAGTGCGCCGTATCAATTGTCTTGTATAGAGTGCTTGGGGGCCCCATGTAAAACTTGCATCGGGGCCCACAGCTCCTTAGCTATCCCACTGCTTGCTATCAATATAGAACTTGAGAGATGGCTGCCATTGGTTGCTGTGGGTAAAAGCAAAGACCTAGGTCTCCAGACCCTGGAGTCCCAGGTGGTCCTCAATCGTCATCCATAAGGATCTGCAACATCTTCATAAAAATACTTTTATTAAGGGTCCTTTCACACTGGCGCGGCCAGCCTACCCATAGGGCAATGACAGTCTATGGGGTACTTTATATTGCCTACGGTGCATACCTACGTTACCGTGCGGCTCCTGCGGTGATGTGTGGCGGGCCGGAAGTCATGTAAGTCTATGGTGACGTGTGTTTTTTAAAAAGACCGCCACAAGTTTTCCACGTCGCACTTGTGCAGAAGCGTATTTAGTCGATACACTTCCGCGCACGTCATCGATTCAGCCACAGGAAGTGAGCGTCACTTCCTGCTTGGACTGCTGCAAGACAGGGATTGCCGCATACTAACGCAGTAATTCCTGAAGGCCCGTTTTTGGCGGTGCGGTGTGGCACCACTACCGCCAATTTTCAGCGTGAAACTGCCCTGAAAATTGTTACGGTATAAAAAGTGCCAGGGCTAATGTGATGCATGGTGCTTCAGACAACCAAATCCTTTCTCAAACTGGCGCAAGCACAATACACCACAATTAGTTGCTGTGGGGAACAACTTACTGGTTGCTTTTGGAGTTTTTCATGTTGCAGGACTTTCTGTCAGTTACTGGTTGTGAGTCTGGGAGGGCACAGAGATGCTTTCAGTGACATTTCTATCTGTACTTATAAAGTTTGCCAGCCTTCTTTCTGTCAGGGCAGAGGTGTAATTACAGGGAGACAGCCCGTGCAAACCGCACGTGAGTCCGGGGCTGAGGAATACCCAACTACTATAATATCTCAAGATTGAGCGGACCATGGAGGAGACATTTAGTATGAATTTTGGAGTTAGAGCAGGTTTAAAGGAAGATTTTCTCAATAGAGACAAGACACAGAACATTTATTTTATGCTTCTCTGCTGGCAGACTCAAAGTGCTTCAGGGCTGCAACCACTTAGCTCCACAGATGACCAGGACCATTAGGGGGCCTTGCCCAAAGACTCCTTGCTGGTTTAAATACTGGCCTGAGCCAGGATTCATTCCCTTGTCAAAGGCTCAAATCCTACATCAAAGGCAACAGCCTTACCCGTATGCTATCCAGTAGTATGACAGTGCTCTCTTAGTCTTCACTACCCAACATCCCACAATACCCCATTTTATGTCCCACATAACCACTGCCCCACATCCCACAATGCCCCTTGGCATATCCCACATAACCACTGCCCCGCATCCCATAATGCCCTGTGGCGTATTCAACATCTCCACCACCACATATTACTAAGGCTGGATTTATACTTTTTGTTCCCCTAAGCCAAGTATGTTGTGGCTCCCCTCCAATGTGCAGCGCCCCTCCCATTCCACGTGCAGCTCCCCTTCCATGTGTATCATGTATGTACTGCAGTCTCTCTATTTCATGAACAGCTCTCTTAGGTGTCACTTTCCCCTTTTCATGCTTTGCTCCTCATCTTCAGCCCCTTCTTTCATATGTGGAAACCCCTCTTCAATGTTCAGGTGTCCCCTTGGACTGCAGCCACCCAAGGCCCTGGCTTTGTGGCCTTTCAAGGAATGCGGCCCTGCATATTACACACACTGCTCCCTGCTAAACACAAAGTTTATGACTTAGAAACTCTTTATGTGCATAATATAAGGAGTTTTGGTGGTTTGAATACTCCTTTAACAAGGCAAATAGCAATGCACAGTTGGCCAGCGCTACCAACAGACAATCACTTCCCATTGTTATAAACCAGCTACAAGTGAAATCTGCCCAGGGTGAGCTCCTGTGGTTTTCATATCATCAATATTCTTTTAATACCTAATTGAATGAACACACTAGTTTAGTAGCATCCAGAGTGACTGTCGGGGGAAATCAGGAGCACTGTAGGACCTTTTGTGTATAGCTTGTATACGTTGTCCTGAAGGCTTTGCAATAATGATCAATATTAATCAGCTGCTCTAACTTCTAAGTCACCCGATATATTAATGACTTTGAACACACATTTCCTCCAGTAATCTATCCTCCTCTCCTTTAATTTAAGCCGATCCTGCAAATTCTGCAGATGCTTTACAGATGGACATGGTACATAGACATGCTCTATCTCATGAACCAAATATCTAGGACACCCGACCTGAGAAAAAACTACCTAAGGAAAGCACAGAGCTTTGTTCCAGTCCGTGTAATCACTCCTTGAAAAATTAGACTTTTGGCTAAAGTCAAATTTTCAGGCGAGAAGTGCCAGGTTTGCTTTAATATCGCCTCATATCACCTTTCCCTTCCGTCCTCTTCCCCGCCTCATTCACTCCCCTTAAAGAGACTCTGTATTCAAAAAAATGCCCCTGGGGGGTACTCGCCTCGGTAGGGGAAAGCCTCTGGATCCTAACGAGGCTTCCGGCGTCCTCCTCCGTCCCGTGGCGGTCTCGCTCTGGCCCACGGAATGCACAGCCGACAATTTTTCAGGTTGTGCAATATTTACCTTTCCCTGTTTCAGCGGGGGCGCTGTTGCAGCTATCAGCTCGGAAATAAGTGGAAATAGCTGATCTCAGTCGGGTTCGTTGTAATGCGCAAGCACAGGAAACTTGAGCCTGCGCATTAGTGCGGACCCGACTGGAATTAGCTATTTCCACCAATTTCCGAGCCGAGAGCCGCAACTGCGTCTGTGCTGAAGCCGGGAAGGTAAATATTTACATCCCCACCACTCATGGAAGCACTTGCTGCCGCCATGAGACGGGCTTTTTTTCTCCAATACAGGGGCTTTTTTTTCCAGTACAGATCCTCTTTAAGAAAAGGATCAGGGTGATAAGAGGGAACAAGCCTGCCTCTTCCTGTCTGAAAATGTGACTATAGCCAGAAGTCAAATTTTTCAAGTAGTGATCACACATACTGGGGGGGGAGGGGACAACAAGGACAACACCACGAGGTTTGTGGATCCAGCGTGAACATACCTCTGTGCTTAGCTTAGGTAGCCTTGCTCAGATCAGGTGTCCCTTAAAGTGGTCTGAAACTCTGACATAACATTCAATAAAAATGTGTTTTCCTACTTTTTATTACTCATACAGTTATCATATTTGCTTTTGTGCACAAGTAATATTGTCTGTCTACAAATTACACGTTTCCAAAGTGTAGTTTATTTTGCCCTGGAAGCTGCCATTGCATTTTATTCCAGCTGCTTTTTATTACATATTAAAATCTTTTAGTTAACTGTTCTGAACTGTGTGTATGCTAGAATTACAGGGAGCTGCTCAGAGAGTGTTTTCAGTTGTTTACACACAAATGTATCAACATTGGAATGTAAATAAAGATTGTTATCTCCAGTCTGGATGCGGATTTGAAGCTGAATAACCTTTGCATAGCAGGACAAAGTGCTGTGTTTAACCATTTCAATGATGTTCTGCTACAATTTTTTTTTCTGGGATAGTAGCTTTAAAGCTGTAAGGAATCTTTTAGAGCAAAGTAGAAATGCCGACTTTCAGACCACTTTAAGTATGTCAATATTTTCCAGCATGTCCGATCTACTTCTGATTAAGAAACAGATTATTTTGATCTTGGGATTGATCACTGGCAATCCGTAGTCTGTATATTTTTTTGTTTACCCAATCCAATCATTTTCGCATACATAAATAGTATCTGAAGGGCAAATTGCATGCCATGTAGTGTACAGGCTTTAGACATTTAATTAATATTGGCGGACAAGATGACAATAGAATGTGTATAGATACAACCAATCTTCTTACTTAAAGGAGTACTGTAGGGGGGTAGGGGGAAAAAGAGTTGAACTTACCTGGGGCTTCTAATGGTCCCCCGCAGACATCCTGTGCCCGTGCAGCCACTCACCGATGCTCCGGTCCCCGCCTCCGGTTCACTTCTGGAATTTCTGACTTTAAAGTCAGAAAACCACTGCATCTGTGCGGCCGCGCCCTTGCTCCCACTGATGTCAACAGGAATGTATTGTGCAGGCTCAGTAATGGTCTGTGCCTGCGCAGTACGCTCCTGGTGACGTCAGCGGGAGCAAAGACACGGCCACGCAGGTGCAGTGGTTTTCTGACTTTAAAGTCGGAAATTCCCGAAGTGAACCGGAGGCGGGGACCGGAGCATCGGTGAATGGCTGCGTGGGCACAGGACATCTGTGGGGGACCATTAGAAGCCCCAGGTAAGTTCAACTCTTTTTCCCCCTACCCCCCACTACAGCAGTCCTTTAAAGCGGAACTGTAAGGTGCTAAAAAAATAAGAGTTTCACTCACCTAGGGCTTCTGCCAGCCTCCTGCAGCTGACCCGTGCCAACGATGTGACACACCAATCTTCCTTTTCCCTGCCGGGAGCGTACTGCACAAGTGCAGTAGAGATTTTCTCATACTGCGCCTATGCAGGATGCTCCTGGCCACGGGAAAACAGACGAGGATACACGTGGCCAGGGCGCAGTCGGCTTCCACTTTGAGAAGAGAAGTGAGCCGCGGTGAGGGAATGGAAGATCGGTATGTCCCGGCGTGGGGACAGTTCAGCTGCAGGGGGCTGGCAGAAGCCCCAGGTAAGTGAAACTTTTTTTTTTTTTAGAACCTTTCAATTCTGCTTTAAAGAACAACTATTAAAGAAACAATTTTTCTGTAAACCCCACATACCTATAGAGCTTTTAGCCAGAAATACTAAAATGCTTTTCTGAGGTCTCTCAGCTCAGCCTGTGTGAAGAAATAGTTAAATTCAGCTGCAAATTTGTGTCTGCAACAGGGGGAGGGGCAGGCAATGCTGAACTGTAACCAGGCTGAAAACTGTTTACTTAAAGAGGAGCTGTCAGCAATACTATCTCAGAAAAAAACACATATATATGTAGATAAATACTTGCTCTACTTACATAACATATGCATTGTACTGTCCATGTCTATAGTAAAAAAAAGAGAAAATTCTTCTTAGGATTCTCAATTTTAACTGTATCTGTCTTGTAGTCAATCCTCATGTCATTTCCTCCCTTACTCTCCTCTGTCTGATTGTGTATGCGATGTCTATGCATTGCCCGCCCTCCTCCCAGTCTTCAGGCACTCCCACCCAGCTCTGCAATAGAAAGTGCATTGTCTTAGCATGAGAAATATTGGCCAATCAGAAAGGAACAGAGGTGTGGGAGGGGAAAAACAGGAGGAAAATCAGGCTGAATTAGTTAAGTCTGAGGGGGAAGGCAAAAAAAGACAATCCAGCATGCCCTGCAACTTCCTTTGTGTAAACATAGTTAAATATCTGTGAAAATTAAATAATTACTCACTGATTTATAGTAGAAATTTGGTAATTAACCACTTAAGGACCAGGGGATTTGGCGCAGATCTGTGCTGCGTGGGCTCCCCAGCCCACAGCACAGATCAGGAATCAGCCAGGGCGATCAGATTTCCCCCCTTTTTTCCCCACTAGGGGGATGTCCTGCTGGGGGGGGGGGGTCTGATCGCCGCCAGCTACTTGTGCCTTGCGGGGGGGGCTGTTCAAAGCCCCCCTCCGCAGCGATTCCCAGCCTCCCCGTCCTTCCCTACCTCTCCCGCAGGCTATGGGTGGCGCAGGACGGAGATCCGTCCTGCGTCGCCTCTAATAAGCTTCAGCCTATCAGAATGCGGCGATCCCCGGCCAATCAGAGGCCGGGGATCGCCGATCTCTTTAACGCCGCTGCTGCACAGCAGCGCCGTATGATGTAAGCAGCTGGGATTTCTTCCCCGCGTGTTTACATTTCACCTGCGAGCCGCGATCAGAGGCTCGCAGGCAGTTCACGGAGACACCCTGCGTGGACTGACATGGAAAGGCCGCTCGAACGTTCGAGTGGCCGTTACCATGTAAAACCACTTAACACCTAGGTCCGCCGATCGGCTGACCGTGGTCGTTAAGTGGTTAAATGATATTCTTTTTGCAGTTGCGGATGTCTCTGGTGACCAAATTCCCGCGGGGCCCATTTGAAATGAGTGCAATGCCAGGACCTGCTGGGGGGGACAGTTTTACCACCCATTCGGTGTACAGCCGTCGTCTACAGGATCTCTTTACAATTACAAAACTGCTTGTGTAGCTATTTTATGATATGTTTTAATGAAAGTGATTTTTTTTTTCTTTAACTCAGTAACTTTAAATCCAAATTATAGGTCAGTATGGTTAGCCATTCTTCCAGCACATAATAATATTGAAAGCTCTAACAGTATGATTATAGAAATCCGAAATGTCACTGGAGCCAGGAATTTAATGGGTTCAAGTTTAAATTCCTCAATCCTCGGAGTATTTCCAGACAGCCTTCTTTTCCGCATAAAACATTTTGCAGGTGTCTGCTGGGTAGACTTTCAAGAGATGAACAGACCTTATTTTACAGGTAACCCTATATATAGATTCTATATTTCAATTTTGGAATCATTTGTGAGATTCAAACACTGTCGGAAAACAGCATCCGGGAGGATTTTTTCATCACATTTCGGGGAATATTCACTGAACTGTGGTAAGCAAAATAACCAGAGTGGGCACTACCATAGGGGTAACCTTGGCAATTGCCCCAGGGCCCTCAAGTGCTGCTGGGCCACCAGGCCTCTCCCTGACTTCTGCACCCCGGGGCCCCTGCTAAGGTTTTGCCAGCATAACAACTCACCTATCCCAGCGCACTGCTCTGCTAGTCCGTGCCCCCCCCCACCTCCGTCATATACCTTGTTGGCTGTCTTGCGTCTTCAACATGACCACCATGACATGTCCTCCATCGCCCCTGGGAGGCTGAAGACGAGAGCTAATAGAGCCGCACACCTTGACAGGTGAGTTGCTATGCTTCCAAAATCGGTAAAGTGATGTTCAGTAGGATCCACCCCCGTATCCAGCACAGGCGGGATTTGCCTGATGCCAGATGTGTGTACTTGTTGGTTGCTTGAGAAGTCAAACAATCCGCCCTAAAATAACACTAACCTCCCCCCTTGCAGAGCCATAGGCAGCAGAAGCAGCTTACCGAACCTCTGGGCACCATCTTCTACACTTTCCACTTTTACAGTGGCTTTCCTGCATTCTCTGTGTATGGCTCCCAAAGTGTGCATGTGACCTGATGACAGGTGACATGCTGGCCTGGGACCTAAACATAGATGCAGGAAAGCTGCTGGGAGTTGCAGGAAATGTAGAAGATGGTGCCCAGAGGTTCGGTAAGTAGCTTCCGCTGCACAATGCTCTGCAAAAGATGAAAGTTCCGCCCTGTCCACCCCCTCCCGCATGTCAGTTGGTTGAGACTGCCGGATGCCTGAGTTCCGTATAACGGGGGTTTCAATGGCCAATACAAAGGGAAAGCAGTGATAATAGAAAGAACTAGTATCATTCAAAGAAACAAAATATGCCTTCTGTCGGGCGTTTTGTCAATGTTTGTATAACTTGTTTAAAAATAAATATAAAATCAAAAATGTAAATGTAATGCTCCTGGGAAAATAGGAGGAGCTAAAATACAAACATACGCCTAACTGTGTGAGCTTGTTTTCCGAGGTTTTACAGTACTGGTTTAAACATGCAAATAAATGTGGACCAATTTATAAAAATATCAATTTAATATCGAATAAATATTACAATATCAAAACAATATAATATTGCACTTTTGATATAAAACAAAACTCATAAGGTCATTCTTATAATAAGCAATGAGCTGGATAATAATTTCAGTAAAACATCAAAATGTTATTATACTTATTCACCAATACAAAAGGCTTAAACCAATTAGCAGTCAACTCAAATACAGTGCAGAGTTATGACTCATCAAATATGGCCGTCGGCCCTGTTACTCAATTTACCACAGGGTCTCTGGAGACAAAATGGATGAATTGAACGACAACAAAATGGCTGTTATCAAAATCAAAATGGCTGCTATCAAAAACAAAATGGTGGCTATCAAAAAACAAAATGGTGGCTATCAAAAACAAAATGGTGGCTATCAAAAATCAAAATTGCGCAGTCCAAAATCAAAAATGCGCTATCCAAAATAAACTGGCTGATGTCAGCTATACCATTCAATATAACAAATTTAGGATGACTCAGTGGATCTGACGACTGGGCGTTGCCCCACAATCGCTATGCAATCAACTATAAATGACAGGAATTTTCCCTCTGTCTACACTTTAACCTCCGCTGGCCTGTGTTACTACACAGAGCAGGCGGGTAAAATACATATAATTTTGGAATAAAACATCTATTGAGTCGTCCTAAACTTGGTTAGGTGTGGCTTGCACATGCTGCGGCAAAGTATCAAAATATCTAGAGGAGGTAGCTTGAAAGGTCTAGTTTTTTTATCCAAGACTGAGTTAAACAGCCAGTTATCAATGAACATATGGTAGAACTTAGGTGAGTTGTTTCCAACTTGCAACTTTGGAAAAGCTCACCCCTTTTTAAAATATCAACCAATGAAATTCAATCAATACATCATATGTTCAGATATTCTGCGCTGTAATAAGCCGTCTAACTAACAAGAAAATCAGAACTGGGTTCAAGTATAGTCACCAAGATGGCCTCTGGGCGTGTTCCTCTTAGGCGTGGCTGTGTTCAGATGGCATGAATCCTCTATGTCCTGGTCTGCTCAGATCTCTTGATGGTCTGATCCTCCCTCATTGAATGACCCCTCTCATCTTATTCCCCTCACTACCTATGGTCCTGCCCAGGAGATTAAATCTTCTAGCCTATCACTGGGCAGTGGGAGTGACCAATGGGAGCTTTCTGTGACTAATCTTTAACCCAAGTGTAATACTGGCTTTCACCCTTTGTAGGTGCTGTTGGCTAACTAATCACAGACTTACTGGGATATTTGGCAAACTAAAAACAAAAATCATGTTTTATTATAACCCAACAGTGAATAAATCAATGTTATAATTCCTCTATGGATAGCTGACCTTGCTGGAATCACTGGTTATTATTTATTATACAGTGACCTTTTCTACCATATTTAAGATAGATTGGATTTGATCCAAAAATCATTGGCATGCTTAAAACCACCATGGATCTCTCATTATAACACATTGTGCTTGTTAGCAGGGTTTTATATCTCTAACATTATTGTTTAACATACAACACTGGTAAACATATAGCATCTCTATATCATCCTGGATATATTCATTCAAATAATCTTTATATTAATACATATACAATGCCATAACCTTTTTTTTTTATATTCATTCTTAATTGTTATGCAATGATGCATACATGTGCTGTCTGTTTTCTTAACCTAGATGGGGAATTGTAATATAACTTTATGCTTTTTAATATGAACTATTGCTGACAGCACAGTCAATATATTTCCCAAGCTTTGTTTTTGTGTCTGAACTTTGGAAACACATACATTGTGCAAGGAAAACAACCCCCATCCAAGGCTTCTATGCATTAAATACAGCCAGGTCTGAGCCATTGTTTACAAAAACTGGTTCATTTACCAACAAAAGCTAGTTAAGGCCTGGTCTGTCTCTTTCATTGTTTTAAGACTCTTCTTGTTGGGCAATTGTTTGGTCAAACAAGGTACTTGTCTGCTTCCATTGTTCAAGTAAGGTGAATGGGATTACCCATTGCAAATAGCACTCAGCTGACTGCCTGTTATTCCCAACTAATCTTTCTAGAGGGACACATACTGTGCAATTCAGTATTACTTGGCAATATTATATCGCCATATGAAAATATGCTCTGCCTTTCTCAATGATCAATGTATATATTAACCTACAATCACCATACATTAAAAAGTCTTTGTCTCCTGTACCTTAGGGGAAGGAAATTAATTAGGTTTTATTTGTATTTGATCATGTACAGTTCAGTTTATCGGAAAAACGATATTCCGCCATATGGAAATCTCGACACTTCTGTACTGATTTTTTTTTGTGGTATGCTTGACTAGGGGTGTGGGAGGGGCCTGGATTAAGGTGTGGCAGAAACTGGTCCTAAAGGTGTCTACCCCAAGCTCAAACGTTTGGATATATGAGGGAGCATAAAAGTGCCCATACACCATTTTATGTTCCTGTTCCTGTTGAGGCTCCATGCTCTGAAGCAAAAAATCTACTTAATGCTTTCTGCTGGGCAGGCTAATCTGCTTTCTGCTGGGCGGGCTAACCTGCTTCTCACTGAGGCACCACAACTCCCAGCATGCCTCCACAGAAGAACCACCGCTCCCAGCATGCCCCTGTAAAGGCACCACAGCACCCAGTATACCCACATTGATGCCCCACAGCTCCCAGCATGCCCACCATTGAGGCACCCAAGCTGACTTTAATTTGATCACTTAAACCGGATCAGGGGAGAAGCGATTATGTTCCATTCTGCTTGATCAATGGAAATTGGCCAATATCTGGTCCAATATAACAATTTACTTGATCGGGAGAATGAAAATTATCAGTCCATTGTAAAGGACTCTGCTACTGATCACATGATTTTGATAGACACAAAATAGATTTGGTTTCAGAGCATGGAGGCTCAACATCTTTCAAATCGATTAGTGAGGGAGAATAGCATAGGGTCTCACTTGTAGTGTGTGGGCCACTAGTTGATCGAGTTTCGATCAACCACACTGCAGTTGATCGCTTAATCGCATGATGTCGCATGAAGTATCTACAGGATGGCTTAAACTGCAGTATAATAAAGCAACCACAAGATGTCACTGTGTATGTAAAGTGCTGCAATGATCTCTATGGTATTGTGATTTCCTGTATTCTCTCTGTGTTCCTCTCTGTTCAAAGTAAGCTGCATTTCTTGATGATGGTTTATGATATATCTCTGCATGTTTTCTTCAGTAAAGAGTTCTAACTTGTTATACTGGGTGCCTATCTGCATGTACAGCAGGGGCATTGCTAGGCTCCTAAGAGATCCAGAGCACTCCAGCCGGAATATGGGTGTCGCCACGCACCAAAATGTGGATGTGGTTATGGGTAGAGCCACATTTACATGAACTTAATTGCGGTCTAAGTAGACCTGCCCAGCAAAATGTTGTATGAAGCCCCCTCTCCATTAACCTCCTCAGCGGTAAGCCCGAGACGAGCTCGGGCTGAGCCGTCGCGGAGGATTTCTCAGCCCCTAGTGGGCAGATTTGCACGCTTTTTGCTTTGTTACACGCAGCTAGCACTTTGCTAGCTGCGTGTACAAGCCGATCACCGCCGCACTGCGCCAATTCGACGCTACCCGCCGTGTTAGAGGCCCCCCGAGTCCCTTTACGCAGCCTGGCCAATCACCGCCAGGCTGCGCTAAGGGGTGGATCGGGACGCCATGACATGGATGACGATGAAGTCAACCCGATCGTCGCCATGGCGACGGGGGAAGCCAAACAGGAAATCCCGTTCTTCAGAGTTACCTGGCTTTTGTGCTGGCTGGTCTGGTTTTCTGCTGGACGGGCTAACCTGCTTCTCACTGAAGCAGCACAACTCCCAGCATGCCTCCACAGAAGAATCACCGCTCCCTGCATGCCCCTGTAAAAGCACCACAGCACCCAGTATACCCACATTGATGCACCACAACACCCAGCATGCCCACCATTGAGACACCACAGCTGACTCTGCCTGGGGGACATCAGGGGCTCCCCAGAATAGATCCGGGGCATGTGCCACTGATGTTTGGGGCTAGCAACACTCCTGGTGTACAGACCACTCTGCTCCATCAGATGGAACATCAAGTATTACATGGGCACCTTTAGCAGCAAAGCCAGAAAGGTTTATGAAAGATTGGTATGCAGCCCTCCCCCATGGTCAGCGCCCTCACAGCCAATCTATACATTGCAAACAATGCCTGTATAGATCCACCTTAAAGGTGACATCTCATTTTTTCTCTCTTGCTGGCTGCATGCTGTTTGTTTCGTATTTCCGGAGGATTACAGCAGAGAGACATTTTCCATGGAATTGTCTCAATTCTTGCGGCCATTGCAAGCCGAAACACTGTGTCGGGGTTCCCTGATGGGGGAATGAACAAATAATTGGGAATTCCAGACGCGAGAGACTGATGACATCATTATGGCAACATGGGAGGGGGTGAAAATGTCAATTACCAAGGTGAAAGCATGCTGATGGATTCTCCAAGCTATCTGAGAAGCTGTGAAGAAACTGAATGCACCAGCCTCCACTCAAACTAAAAGCATTGCTCTGGATTTTATCTGCAATTTTGTGTCCACTACAAATATGTATATGTGCACAAAAAACACTGCACTTTAGTCTATGCTTTTTGTATGTTTTTTTTTATTCAGACCTCAATCAATATCAAAGGGAAAAAGATCACTTGGACTAAGGCCGCTCTCCCGCATAAATTTAATTCGGAGGTGAGGAAAAAAAGGCGCAGGATGAAGCCACGTTTTTCAAAATATCACCTATACAGTATCAATGTTTTTTTTATTGTTTCTTTGTCCTTATCTGTGTTAGAATAATAAATATGTTAAAATAATGGTATTAAAACGGGCATGGGGTGAAGCTGAAATTGCAAAATATCGTCTATAACAATGAAAAAAAAAAAAAAAAATATTTACATTAGTAATGACGATAGTAAAACATTTGTAAATATTACCAATATTTTACTACAACTAAACCTAAACTTACTCTCACACAGAAACCGTCCTCTACGGATACCTAACCTAAACCCCCCTTCCATACGCCTAACCCTAAAACTCCCATTCTTGACGCCTAACCCTAAAACCCCCCTTCTTTAAGCCTAACACTAAAACTCCCTTCCTTAAGCCTAAACCTAACCCCCTCTTCTTGATGCCTAACCCTTAACCCCCCCCTTTCTGACGCCTAACCCCAAACTACCCTTCCTGACACCTAACCATAAAACCATAAAACCCCCCTTCCTGACGCCTAACCCTAAAACCACCCTTCCTTACGCCTAACCCTAAAGATCTCTTCCTCCCTTCCTGATGCCTAACCCTTTACCCCCCCCCCCTTCCTGACGCCTAACCCTAAACCCTCCTTCCTGACGCCTAACCCTAAACCCTTCTTCCTGACGCCTAACCCTAAAATCTGCCTCCCTGATGCCTGATTTATGGCCTTCCTAAGGTCTATAAAGGTATTTACCGTTTGAAATACTGATCAATCGTTTCCGGTACAAACTCAGTAATCCAGTGGCTAGGTTTGTGGACCAGCAATTGCAACCAGTAGCATGCAAATTTCCAGCATACTTCAAAGACACCAAATTGCCAGCATAGCTTAAAAACATACATTTTTTGATATGGGTAATATTGATGACAGGTGGATCCTGTGTACCATGGATATTTTTGGTAGATATCCCCGGCAATACATGCAACCCTTTGGTGACTTCATCACCATGATGATGCTGCCTGGAGCCGTCCTTCCCATTTGGGTCATGTGAGCATGCATGTGTCCCACCAACCACACACACGGATTCTCCTGAGCATTGCCATAACAATTACACAGGATCCTTGGCCACGTGGGGTGACACAAGTCTTTGTTCCCCTGGTGGGACCACCCACACACTCAATCCCTCCCCTTCCATGGCAGCAAAAGACCTGATTGGAGGATAAGACCTAAGTGTTCCTCCTATCTTGTTGCTCTTTGGACTATGCAGCATGTGATTGGAGGATGGGACCTTCCTGGTGCTCCTCCTAGGCAACACAGAGAGCCCTGGCCACAGCAGCCACCGGATCACAGTGGTGCAATGCATGGAAAACGCTCACTTGTCCCATGGATTTGGTTCTGCTGCTGCCATTCGGTCCACTGCAGGATATCGGAGACCAGAAGAAGCATGAGGAACCCCGTTGGTTTACTAAAGACCAATAGTAAACCTTCTGCAACAGGGACAATTCTTATTGGTTCATGGTGGACCAATGAGAATCCTCCCTGTTGCTAGACGGTATTTATTATTTTTTTACAGTCCAGCAGGGAGTATCAAGCAGGGAGTTTCAGGGCAAGCAGGGATGATGGTAGGCGGGCAGACAGGTGGCAACATGAACGTAGTGGATGGAAACGGCAGGCTATGTGAATGACACACACGGACGCCAGCACATCCTGAGCGAATGTGCTTACCACACCTTTTCCACATCCACTGCGTTAGCGTCGCAGTTTGAACCTGGCCTTATTTTTACTGGTCTCTCCCCATCAAAGGGAGTCAGTATAGTCTTGTCTCAGCCCCCCTCAATGGATCCCAAGCATGTCTCTGTCTAGCCAACAGACCTCTCTATACCACATACACATTTCCCTTCTCCTGCTTAAGGCCGGATTTATACTCTTTCCCCCTAGGCCAAGTATGTTAGGTCTCCCCTTCTATGTGCTGCTGCACCCCTCCTATTCCACGTATAACCCCCTTTTTCATGTGTAATATCTATGTATTGCAGCCCCCTTTTTTCATGTACAGTTCCATTGGGCATCAGCTTTCCTTTTTTATGTGTTGTCCTCCATTTGCAGCCTTCTCTTTCATATGTAGCAACCCCTATTTCAAGTCCAGGTCTCCCCTGGGACTACAGCTGCCCAAGGCCCGGACCTTTGTGGCTTTTCTAGAAATGTGCTCCTGCTAGGCCTGCCCATTCCTCCTGCACTGTATTGTACTCCAGCCAATATTTTGTGACCACCTAGGAATCATTAGTAACTGATTTTTTCCCCTCCTAAGTGTAGAGGTGGAACTGCCCGTTCCGCTCTGCATAGAATGTCCCTCCATGCCGGTGGAGAACATCTATCACTAAATCCTCTGGTAATTTAATTGGTAAAGAGGGTTGCACAAGTCTTCCATATTCATTTCTGGTGGCGGACACAATGAACTGCATTATTTCCAAGTGACAGAAGCTCTCTCCATGTTGTAGCACATTTCATTAAATGGTGAGCTGACAGGGTCAGGAGACCTTACGCAATCCTGCTCTAATTTACTGAAAGTCCCTTTCATTCCATCACCGACTCCTGACAGGATGGGCTCATTGTAGCCTGAGCTAATAGCAGAGAGAATGATTAGGGCAGTGTCTATGCTGGTCTTGCTGGGAGAAGTATTAGCACACAGCACTCTATTCTGCACATAACTCGCTGCATTATTTTACTCAGCATGGCCTACACAGTCTTTTTACCTCTATCAGGATGGATGGCCTACCTAAAAAGACACATGGCTACATTTTTTTTTTGGTCATTAACTTTGGACTCTGCGAATAGAGCTATCTCTAAAAAAAAAAAATCATTCAGTCTTAAAGGAAATTTTAAGTGTAGTTTAAAAAATGTGTTGAACTTACCTGGGGCTTTTTGCAGTCCCTCTGGAGTCCTCCTGTGCCCACAATGACGGTCCAAGCCCCTCCGGCCAGCAGCGTTAATTGACTCCCGCTAAGATGGCCGGCCACGAGCATCGTCATTGTGCTCCCGCGATCAGGAGCATTCTGTGCATGTGCAGTACGTGAAACACATAGAGATGCGAAGTTCGGATCTTTTCAATGATTCGGATGATTTGAATCGGATCATTGAAAAGATCCGGATCTTTTATCAGAATCTCGGATCATTTTACAAGGGAAGCATTCGGGGGTGAAATGACTAGCAGGACAGGAAAAGGTGAGGGGGGTGGATACACAGAGAAGGGGAGAAGATGGACAGAGGGCAGGGAGTGGACAGAGAAGGGAGAAGGGACGAGCAGAGAGCAGAAATGTTTGCTTGCACACAATACCCACATACTGCAATCATATGCCTCTGCTATTAACGGTGTGAGAATGGCTGCAGTTTCAATATTCCCCTTGAAAATCAATAGGTGAATTTTGATTGGCTCTTGTAGGCGCCACCTACTTTTCCGAATATTAATCCTAGTCATCCAGTGACCAACTGTGTGAAGTTTGAGAACCCTGCCATTAACAGTGTAAGAAAAGCTGCAGTAGGAGAACAGAGGCGCCAGCAGAATAAAAGTGGATACAATTTTTAAAATTTGCTAGGAGGAAGTGGTGGACTTACCTCCATAAAGCAGACACGAAAGACTGTCTGAAAAGTAGCAATCACATTTATTATATAGTACCCCAAAAGTGCAACGCATTTCGCAGGCCGATCCCACTTCATCAGGCAATAAACGTGGGGACAAAACAGAAATCCAGCAATAGCAGGTGTAGCGCCTCAGTGAGAAAAGCTGCAGTTTACATTTCACCATGTAAAAAGTTAGTTGTTTTTGGCTCCGCCCACTATTTCTAATCTTGACATACAGTCACTTAATTACCACGTTTATGAGCTTTGGGGTCTTTGGCATCAATAAGTTGCATTTTACCACTGAAATTAAACAAATCTGATTGGCTGTTTTTGGCCCTCTCCCTTCAGAATTTAAACCCCAGTCTCCCAGTGACTGACTGTAGCAGATGTTAGACCTCTGCCATTAAGAGTGTATGAATGACAGCAATGTAAATATTCCCCTTTAAAATCAAAAGGTTAATTTTGATTGGCTGCTGTAAGCTCCACCCACTTTTCTGAATATTAGTCCCAGTCACCCAGTGGCCAACTGTGTCACGTTTGAGAACCCTGCCAATAACAGAATGGCTGAAATCAATCTAACAAATCTGATTGGCTGTTTGTGGCTCCACCCCTTTAGTGAATTTGGACCCCAGTCACCCAATGACTGACTGTATCAGGTTTGAGGCCTCTGCCACTAACAGTGTAAGAATGGTAGCAATTTGAATATTCCCCTTGAAAATCAATAGGTACATTTTGATTGGCTGTTGTAGGCTCCACCCACATTTCTGAATATTCATCCCAGTCACCCAGTGGCCAATTGTGTAAAGTTTGGGAACCCTGCGATGTAAAAAATGAAGTTGTTGGCACCGCCCACTTTTTCTAACCTTGACATACAGTCACTCAATTATCAAGTTTATCAGCTTTGGGGTCCTTGGTATCAATACTTTGTATATTCCCATTGAAAAATAAATAAATCTGGCTGTTTGTGGCTCCACCCCCTTCCTGAATTTGGACCCTAATCAACCAGTGACCAACTGTACCAGGTTTGAGGCATCTGCTTTTACCAGTATAAGAGAATGGTAGCAGATGAAATATTCCCTTTGAAAATCAAAAGGTGATTTTTTTATTGGCTGTTGTAGGCTCCACCCACCTTCCAAAATCTTAATCTGTCACCCAATGACCAACTGTGCAAAGTTTGAGAACTCTGCCATTAACGGTGTAAGAATGGCTGCAGTTTATATTTTCCCAGTAAAAGTTGTTTTGGCTCCGCCCACTTTTTGTAACCTTGACCAAGTTTGTGAGCTTTCAGGTTCCTGGCATCAAAAATGTGTGAATGGAAGAAGTTTATCAACCAAGGAAATCTGATTGGCTGTATGTGGCCCCACCCCTTTAGTGAATTTGGACCCCAGTCACCAAATGACCGACTGTAGCAAGTTTGAAGCCTCTGCCATTAAAAGTGTAAGAATAGCAGCAGTTTAAATATTCCCCTTGAAAATCAACAGGTGAATTTTGATTGGCTGTTGTAGGCTCCACCCATTTTCTTGAATCTTAATCACATTCACCCAGTGACCAAGTGTGGCAAGTTTTGAGAACCCTGCGATTAACGGTCTAAGAATGGCTGCAGTTTACATTTTACCATTTAAAATGAACGGCTGAAATTTGATTGGCTGTTTTATTCTCCGCCCACTTTTCCTGGATTTGTAACCTCGGTCACCAAGTGACCAACTGTGCCATGTGTGGTGACTCTGGCTTGATTACTGTGAGAATGGCAGCCTTTTACATTTTTTCCATTGACTTGAATGGGTGGAATCTTATTTGCTGTTTGTAGCTCCGCCCAGGTGTGCAGGGGGGCCGTGAGACCCCCAGAACATATCATCCCAGGTAGTAAGGGATTTGTGTACCAAGTTTCGTTCAAATCGGTCAAGCCGTTTTCGCGTGATCGCGGCACATACACACACACACACAGACACATACATACATACATCCGATTTTATATATATAGATTTTACTCAGGGAGAAATGTACTTTTTATTTATGTGTTTTCATGGATTTTACATTTTAAAATTGTTTGAGGTAGTTGTCCTTTCAAGAGACACTGAAGCGAGAAAAAAAATTATGATATAATGATTTATATGTGTAGTACAGCTAATAAATAAAACATTAGGTGCAGAGACATGAGTCTAATATTGTTTCCAGTACAGTTAAGAAACTCCAGTTGTTATCTATGCAAAAGAGCCATTGAGCTCCACGACTTTCAAAGTCTTCTGAAGCTTATTATCTCAAGTGTCTGGCACTGTATTGTTTTTTGTCTGTCGAGAACAATTCAAAAGTTCAGTAGCCTGCTCTGTAAAATCATTTGGAATGCTGAGTAGTGTGTAAACTGCAAATATTAGAGAATTATGCAATGTTATAAAAAAAACTATATAACTGAAAATAAAAATATGAGGGTATTTTCTTTGCTACTAATGTTCTAGTAATTATCCGTACTACACAACCAATTAATTATATCTTTCTTTCTTTTTTTTTTGCTTCAGTGTCTCTTTGAGAAGAAATTATGGATTCCGTTCAAGGTTATATGCAACATTAACTGCTCTCTCCCCCACGCTACCTTCTGTATAAATTCTAACTGCCTGTAAGAAAAGGTTATAGCGCTCTGAAATAAGTATGTATCCATAAACAGTATATAATGACTTTTAAGTGACTTTGCCTGGAATGGATGTTAACTAAGGATTATAGTCCACCGCTAGCTAGCAAACCCCACGGAGTCAGTAAAAGTTGTATTTGCTATTTATTATCGCGCATAAAGGCGCAGCAACTTTTTATTCTTATTAGTTCTGCATTATTCCACAAAAGCCATTCCGTTAGAAGTTTATTGAGGCTTACAATGTTAATTAGGACTGCCTAATACAAGCACGCCTCATCAAAGATTCGGTTTTATCAAATTAATTCTCCCCGCGCACGTTCGGCAGACAGCCCCATTATAGATCGCTGTTGTCCAGCAATGATCTCACCCATGAAATGGAGGTGATAAACAGGTGCCAGGGCAGG
The DNA here is from genome assembly GCF_040937935.1 of Hyperolius riggenbachi. Lineage (NCBI taxonomy): Eukaryota > Metazoa > Chordata > Amphibia > Anura > Hyperoliidae > Hyperolius > Hyperolius riggenbachi. The sequence goes on from NC_090647.1 coordinate 68,194,580, forward strand.
GCCGCTCTTCACACTTCATGCTGGTAAGATAATAGGATTTCCAGGCATTCATTTTAATGGTGTGCAAGCTGTGCTTAAGTATTAAAGTATTACTCAAGGCAGAGGCCTATAGCTATGTAGAGATGGCCTGAACAGTTTCGCGCAAACTTATTCGCGCAAACTTCGGTGGTTCGCGTTCGCAGTGAACCGTGAACTATATGCGAGTTTGACCTGCCCCCAATACTACATCATTATGGTCAACTTTCACCCTTTACATCACAGTCAGCAGACACAGGGTAGCCAATCAGGCTACACTCCTTCCTGGAGACCCCCCCCCCCCCTTTATAAAATGCAGGCAGCATCAGCCTTTTTACTAACTCGTGTGGCTGCAGTAATTAGAGAAGGGAGAGAACCTCCTGACATAGGGAAAGCTTAGTTAGGCTCTTGTTTTAGGCTTGTTAGCTTGCTCCTTCTTGCTGATACTTATTGCTAAAAAGCACTCCTCAACCTCAACAGCTCTTTTGAGAGCTAATGTTGTTCTCGTGATCTATTTTTGTGTGTGTGTGTGTGTCCCAGACACTTGTGTTGCATATACAGCCTTGTCAGTCAGTTGCAGCTGCTGGACCTTGGCCCCTTGGTCATTTATACTGCGCCATTGCCAGGCCCAGCACATTCAGTGACTACCTGTGTGTGTGACAGCTGCACATTTGTAATGCCAATCACTGCATACCCACCTGTTCAGTGCACCTACCTACCTACGTGAGCGCACGCATTGTTATATACCACCAGTCACTGCACCTGTTCACGGTAACTGTGTGTGGGACAGCTGCACATTTGTAATACCAATCACTGCATACCCACCTGTTCAGTGCATCTACCTACCTATGTGAGCGCACGCATTGTTATATATCACCAGTCACTGCACCTGTTCACGGTAACTGTGTGTGGGACAGCTGCACATTTGGAATGCCAATCACTGCATACCCACCTGTTCAGTGCACCTACCTACCTACGTGAACGCACGCATTGTTATATACCAGTCAGTCGCTGCACCTGTTCACAGTACCTGTGTGTGTGACAGCTGCACATTGTATTGATACCAGTCACTGCATACCTGTTCAGTGCACCTGTATGACTGCACATTGTATTAGTCAAGTCAGTGCATACCTTTCACTTCATCCCCCCCAATATGGGCAAAACAGGCAGAGGCAGGCCACCCGGCAGGTCTGTTCGAGGTCGTGCTGTCATTATTTCGTGCAGCCCTGGACTAAAGTACAGTGTTCAGAAGGTGTGTGCCATCAACCCCCAAGTTTGTCACGACGTAGTTGACTATTTAACACAGAACACCTCATCTTCCTCAAGCTGGCCACTAACGATCCAATCTTTTTCATCCAATCTTACCATTTCTATGTAATATAAGGTAACTGCCTATATTATCCATTTAATATATTCACTCAGTTTACCCTTATACTACATACATTTGGTAAAATTGGATGAAAAAGATTGTATCGTTAGTGGCCACCTTCAGCTTCCGCACGGAAGCATGATATATCTTCCTCCTCCTGCTCTGATTCTGGCACCCCACTTAACATTCAGTCGGCCGCCACCACCAAAGTGCCATCACCCCAGGGCTCAGCGGTGTGGACATTTTTTTGTGTGTCTGCCTCAGATGAGAGCAATGCCATCTATACTCTCTGTCACCAAAAATTGAGCCGTGGAAAGACCAAGACCTGCATAGGGACAACTTCCTTACGAAGGCACATGATGACAAAGCACAAACTGCAATGGGATGACCACCTGAGGAAAAGCAGCACATAAAAGCTAAGCCACACAGCACAGTGGAAGATACCAGGCCGCAATTATTTCTCAAAAAAGGTGATACCCAAACTGTACCGTGATGTTGAAAGGCAAGTGGTGACATCTCTAGGGCACAGCGTTGGGTCAAGGGTCCATCTGACCACGTGGTCTGCAAAGCACGGTCAGGCCTGCCCGACGACTAAGTCAGTCCTCACACACACCATCTCTGCCTGCACGCCGTGTGACTGCCTGCCCCAAGACTAAGTCGCTTTCCACACAGCATCTCTGCCTGCAGGCCGCTTGACTGCCTTCTCCGCCACCACCAACAGGGTCCAGGACTCCAGGCGGATTGTTGAATTTTTAAGGCCGCTGCTAGCAGCAGCCGCTATAATAATTTTTCTGGTGCGTGTACATGCCTGCCTAATTTTTCTGGCTGCACTGCATCTGCAACAACAAAACAAAAGGCATGTACATGTGTCAATTCCCCTTCGTGATCGTTACCTTGGCGCGGTGAAGGGGCTTGCATATCACAATGAAGCAATGACAAACGGCTATATGAGTCTCGGGGGGGGGACACACCCAAGATAATAAGGTCATTGCTTCATTGTGGACAGACCAAATTCGATCAGCTGGACAGTCACTGTTCTGTCATTGAGCTACCTCAGCCCGGTGACCATATGGGCTGGAAAGCCACCATCACCTGTACTCACGTCAAGGTGCGCACAGGGGTGAGCCCCACCCATGTCCTGCCTAATCACACCCACACCTTACACCTCTTTACGCATGCATGTGATACCCCATTCCTACCCCTCCTCCATGACCCTGCTCCTGGCTGGCTTTGGCTGCCTGCGAGTCTGCTAGGCTCTGGACTGACTCAGGCTGAGAGGCTCTGCGAGTGCGACACAGTCACACACTGCGTATTTATGGCTGCCTGCGGCCACCCTACTCTCGCTCACTGTCGTCAGGTCCTCCCCCCGCCAAGCCCAAGCATGAGGTGGGCTGCCTGTATCTTTCCCGTTGCGCAGCACAACCTGCCAGTGTTGCCAACCATTCACGTTATTTTTCACTGACAAATACCTAAAAATTTACTGACAAAAGATTATTTTTACTGACAAAATTTCCCCACTAAATGCACATAAGAGACAGCGTTTCACCAATGCACATAATGGCAGACAGCCTTTCATCAGTAAATGCACATAATGAGAGACAGATTTTCCCCAGTAAATGCACATAATAAGAGACAGCTTTTCACCAGTAAATGCACATAATAAGAGACAGCTTTTCACCAGTAAATGCACATAATAAGAGACAGCTTTTCACCAGTAAATGCACATAATAAGAGACAGCTTTTCACCAGTAAATGCACATAATAAGAGACAGCTTTGCACCAGTAAATGCACATAATAAGAGACCACTTTTCACCAGTAAATGCACATAATAAGAAACCGCTTTTCACCAGTAAATGCACATAATAAGAGACAGCTTTTCACCAGCAAATGCACATAATAAGAGACAGATTTTCACCAGTAAATGCACATAATAAGAGACAGCCAGTGTCCCCAGTATATGTAGCCAGGGATATATGTGCCCAGTATATGTAGGCAGGGGTATATGTCCCCAGTATATGTAGGCAGGGGTATATGTCCCCAGTATATTTAGGCAGGGGTATATGTCCCAGTATATGTAGGCAGGTGTATATATCCCAGTATATGTAGGCAGAGGTATATGTCCCCAGTATATGTAGGCAGAGGTATATGTCCCAGTATATGTAGGCAGAGGTATATGTCCCAGTATATGTAGCCAGGGGGTATATGTGCCCATTATATGTAGGCAGAGGTATATGTCCCAGTATATGTAGGCAGAGGTATATGTCCCAGTATATGGAGGCAGAGGTATATGTCCCAGTATATGTAGGCAGAGGTATATGTCCCAGTATATGTAGCCAGGGGGTATATGTGCCCATTATATGTAGGCAGAGGTATATGTCCCAGTATATGTAGGCAGAGGTATAGGTCCCAGTATATGGAGGCAGAGGTATATGTCCCAGTATATGGAGGCAGAGGTATATGTCCCAGTATATGTAGGCAGAGGTATATGACCCAGTATATGGAGGCAGAGGTATATGTCCAAGTATATGTAGCCAGAGGTATATGTCCCAGTATATGTAGGCAGGGGTATATGTCCCAGTATATGTAGCGAGAGGTATATGTCCCAGTATATGTAGGCAGGAGTATATGTCCCAGTATATGTAGGCAGGTGTATATGTCCCAGTATATGTAGGCAGAGGTATATGTCCCAGTATATGTAGCCAGAAGTATATGTCCCAGTGTATGTAGGCAGAGGCATATGTCCCAGTATATGGAGGCAGCAGAGGTATATGTCCCAGTATATGGAGGCAGAGGTATATGCCCCAGTATATGGAGGCAGCAGAGGTATATGTCCCAGTATATGTAGGCAGGAGTATATGTCCCAGTATATATAGGCAGAGGTATATGTCCCAGTATATATAGGCAGGTGTATATGTCCCAGTATATGTAGGCAGATGTATATGTCCCAGTATATGTAGCCAGAGGTATATGTCCCAGTATATGTAGGCAGGAGTATATGTCCCAGTATATATAGGCAGAGGTATATGTCCCAGTATATGTAGGCAGGTGTATATGTCACAGTATATGGAGGCAGAGGTATATGTCCCAGTATATGTAGCCAGGGGGAACTAAGTGTAGAGTGGCTGGCTGACAGCGGGCGGAACTTACCTCCGTGGCTCCATCTCTTGCAGGCGTGGGATCCATTTGCCGCTAGTCTGGTCTAATCCAGACCAGAGCAGCGGCTGCGGCACCAGAACTTCCGGCCCTGGGCGAGACGGAGGTGAGTTTCGCCCGCTGCCAGCCAGCCACTCTGCACTTAGTTCCGGAGGAGAGAGCGAGGGATAGAGAGCACGAAGGTGAGGGAAGGGAGGGGATGGCCCCCCTTCTCCACCGCTGCTCACAGCTCTCCTTCCAGTGCGCTGCTCTCCTCCTGCTCACAGGGTGGCCGCCTTTATGGACGCTGCAGAATTCCTTACGGAATTCACGGGCAGCTAAATATCAACCCGCCGGCGCCTGTCAGAGAGAGGCACCTGGGTGCAATGCACCCGCAGCATCCGCCCAGGCGCGGCTGGGTGCGCACCAGTCCAGCATGGCTGTCACTACACAAACAGCTGTTTGCGGTGCATTGCACAGTGAGTTTGGTGTGTCAGTGTGAAGCAGTACTCTAATTACACTCCCTGATTGATGTATACACATGCAAGATGTTTTAAAGCACTTTAGGCCTGAAATTTAGCATTCAATGTGATTTATGCCCTTAAAACGCTGCTTTGCGTCAAATCCAGATTTTTCCCAGGGACTTTTAGCATGTATCCCACTCCCCTATGCAAAAACTCAGATGTTAGACCCCTTGAAACATCTTTTCCATCACTTTTATGGCCAGCATAAATGTTTCAAATTTTCGAAGTTCGCCTCCCCATTGAAGTCTATTGCAGTTCGCGGAATTTTGCACGAACCGAACTTTTTGCAGAGGTTCGCGTTCGAGGTTCGCGAACCGAAAATCGGAGGTTCGAGCCATCTCTACAGCTATCTACACACTTGCAATAAGTGCAAGGCTGGATTTAAAATAAGGCACTGAAGGCACATGCCTACAGGCGCCTGGTGGTGCTCCTTCCCTATGCAGAGTACCGAACAGAGTTTAAATGAGATGTTATTCATCCGGGTCTCTGCATTCCACTGCCCATGTTTAGGTACCTAATACTTGGGGGCACCTCTAGCTACCTAATACCGAGGGTACCTGTGGCTAGCTATTGCTAAGGAACACCTGTAGCTAGCTATGGTGGGAAAGGAAAGTAAGGGAGAAGTGACAGCTGGGACAGCCAGCACACTTGCAGTGCGGTTTGGCGTGTGTTTGTTGGTTCATGGAAGGTGAAGTCTAGGGTGCCAGGACATCTGTGCCTATAGGCTCCTGTGAGGTAAATCCAGGCCTGAATAAGTGTCACCCGCACGGATTGGGACTTGATTCCACGGGTAGGGATGGTCGAAAAAAAACATTTCTGATTCCACGGAAATTCTTATTTCTGCCAATGCCCAGACAGGGCCCCTGCCCCAAGAGCACCCCTCCCAACTGGATCAAAATTTTGACTGGGGTCCCCTGCACTAACCCCCCTCCGCTCTTCTCCAACTCCGATATAGCTGTCCGCGGCTATTATTAACTCCCTTGTCATACTTTACCTGTTCTCAGCAGAGCTACACATTCTTACTCCTCTTTTCAGCCATGCCGTACAGCGTAGCTTCTTGGGGCTCCTGATGCACTTCACATGACATATAGGGACAAGGAGATAGTCTGTATGACGTGTTGAAGAGAGGTGTGAGGAGGACGTGTTGTTCCACTGATAACAGGTAATGTATGACACTTCCATTGCTGCACTTTTCATCTATGAACAGAAACAGGCCCCTTTAACCTCCGGTTCCTTCCCCCCGCACGCGATGAATACTGTTATGCCCCAGTTCACTTCCCTAGAGGCTAGGGATGTGCCTGTAACTATGGAGTGGGGGATGATGCGTGGGGTGAGGGGTAGTAAAATGTGCATGGGTGGGGAGGGGTCTCCTGTACATCACTTACAAACATCACTTCCTGGTTAGCCATGTTTTTTGTTTGTAAACACTGCCTAAAACTGGCGATTAAAAGCCAGGATCGTGGCGGAAACGGCAAAGAGGGATCCAGGAGATCACAGTGACTCGATTGGTATGTTTTTTATTATACAAATCAAACAGTACAGATTCTCTTTAATTGTCCCTCAGAGGGGCTGAAAATCTAATCCCTACCTTCAGGGCTGGTTTAAGCTACAATGAGTGCTCTGGGGCAAAGGTAATTTTGGGTCCCCCTGACGCACTTCTTGGAACCAAATCACCCCAAGGGCCCCTGAGCTGTCTGTCAGGCCTAATCAAATTCCCCCATCACACAATATCATTAGGTGTCCACCATATGTCCCCTAAAAAGCACTTTTGGGGTTCCCTTTATTCACCTCCTCCTTTTTCTATACGGAGTGTACACACAGCATCCCCACTCTGATGGGTCACTATAGCTGGAGAAGAGGGTGGGGATACCTTGGGGGGCCCCCATAGGCTCTTGGGCAATTGCCCCCTTTGCTTCTTTGGAAGCGCCGGCCCTGCCTACCATAGACACATATCTATGTATGTATCGTGTAGTTTATGTATCGTAGACTAGAGCCAATTTAGGGGGAAGCCAATTAACAAATCCGTATGTTTTTGGGATGTGTGAGGAAACTGGAGTGCCCAGAGGGAACTCACACAGACACGGGGAGAATATTCAAACTCCGTACAGATAGTGCCCTGTCTGGGATTCGAACCGGTGAAACCCAGCGCTGCAAGATGAGAGTGCTAACCACTTTTTTTGATAGTGCCTCTCCCTACTCTGTACATTTTATCTCAGCACTCCTTCTTATACCTGTGCAGAACATTATCAGCACTTCAGATGAATAGGAGCGCACAGGCTGGCCAGGAAGGAGTCTTTACAGTTGACGATAGGAATGGAATCGTTGATTTCATCATAAACGTTAATACTCTACTATTGTCAAAGCGCTTTTTTCCGTATTTTATCATTTAGCAGCTTCTAAAACGATTTTAAAGCCTAGTGAATAACCGTCTTTATAAAAATACTGGTTATCTTATCCTAATCCTCTGAACAAGTGTGACTGTTCAGCATCTATTATTTACCAGACTATCTATGTGATGCACTCTTATATCTACTCTAATAAAAATCGCTACTTTGCCAATAAATCTATCTCTACCGCGCTTGACTCTAGTAGCGTCTACAGAGCGGACATTGTCAGAGGACGCTTTACTGACACAATAGAAACAATTTGCGTTTTATTTGCTGCACAGAAGGTTAGCTTCCATCCTATTCATCTTTTTTATATAAAAATAGTATTTCCGAGAACCATTTTACACTTCTCTCTTTCCGATTACCCACTTGAAAAGCATAGAGAATAGATAACTTCTCTGCTCTTACGAAGTGTATATTGCTCTCTCAGCAACTAATACCTATCTTCCCTCTGCAAATAAATTTTACCAATTGTCCGCTGATTAAAACTGAATATCATTTTAGTAAAGGCTCATTTAGCACTGTTCTCGATTTGCTACGTTTTGCAGAGCCAAGTTGGAAATGGGGTTTGAAGGTGTCATCATCAGTAACACCACTGGTCCCATTTGCTTTCTCAATGTACACCTCAATTTTTGGGAATTTGAGGGCTGGTATTGCTCAAAGGAAGGAGCCCCACACCAGTAGGCTCTTCACTGGGGAATACTAGCCTGCACAGGGAACACAGGAGTAATGGGATTGGGGAAAGGGGGTGTGGTGGTAAGTATGTGTTTTTTTTTTTTACCTGAAATTTGCCTCAGGCTCCCTGCAGCTCTATGTGAGCCTGGGAGTATGTGAGGGTCACAACGTCTTACATTCTCACCTTATTATTATTATTTATTTATAAAGCGCCAACATAATCCGTGGCGCTGTACAATGTAAGAAAACAAACAAGGGATACATAATGATACAGACAATGATATACATCAAATATGAACACTGATACAAGATACAGCACTGCTGATTACAATTTGATTTAACATGATGACTAAAATGTATAAATGTCTAACCGTGTGCAAGCAATTAAATTAATAACATTCCATGACACAAAAAGGTGAGAACCCTGCCCTTGCGAGCTTACAATCTAAAGGAATGGGGTGGAAACAAGAGGTGGGGATGTATACAGTATATGTACAGGCAGTGCTTAGTTAGGTTATTTAGTGGGTGCATGGCCTAAGATAGAGAATATGCTTGTCGGAAAAGGTGGGTTTTGAGGGAGCGTTTAAAGATTTCAAAGGTGGGAGAATGGCGGATGTGTTGTGATACAGGGAACCACCCCTTATGATACAGGGTACCACCCCTTCAGGGCAGGTATTGTGGCCAAACTTGTTATGGTGGGCACTCTTGTTATATGATTCCTGGCAAATGGGCCTCCTGTTCCTGGAAGTCACTGACAACAAGGCACAGTTTTGTTAACGTTAGGGGTCCCTTCAAAGTTAGTCCTTCGAGCATGTATCCAGCTGAAAACCATCTCACTGGCGGCCTCTAGTGCTCTTTACTTTCCATTGCATGCCCATCAAAGTTTTGCTGGAGAGCCCTCTGATTTGAAGTTACTCCCCTGAGGGCAGTGGCGTAGCTAAGGAGCTGTGGGACCCGATGCAAGTTTTACATTGGGCCCCCCAAGCACTCTATACATAACAGTTGATACGGCGCACCAAAACCTGCCAATGGCAACTACACTGTCAGTGGTGCAAGAAGGGGGTGGGGAACAGTTTGTTAAGGTTTACCACTATTCAAAGTATCTAGAGAAGTGATTATTATGAGCACAGGATCAATAGAAAGCTAATTCTGCTGTTGAGGGAGGGCCCCGATGCGGTCACAACCTCTGCACCCCCTATTGCTACGCCCCAGGAGAAACATAGGAAGCCCAAAGGAGATCTAACTAATTTCAGACTATGGGCTCGATTCACAAAGCGGTGATAACCCAGTTAAAGACTTTAGGCGTGATAAACATTTTATCATGCCTAAACTCAGTTTAGGCATGATAAGTTTAGGCATGATAAGTTTAGGCATGATAAGTTTAGGCATGATAAATTTAGATCGCGCGCAAAGTCCCGCATGCAAAGCAGCGCCATTATACTCTATGCAAAGTGCACCAGACTTTTCATCAGCTGTGATGCTAACCCAGTTGGTGCTTAAACTTATCACACCTAAACTTATCACACCTAAACTTATCATGCCTAAACTGAGTTTAGACGTGATAAAGGGCTAACTGTTAGCACCGCTTTGTGAATCAGGCCCTATAAGTCTACAGTATGAGTAGGCAAAATTATTCTCATTTTAATTGACATATTGCAAATGTAGGACATCACCTGGACTCCGAGGTATAAAAACCATCTTGATTATGGTGGGGTAAGCAATTCATAGCTTTTCTTAATGTTTTCATTGGATCAATGGCTAAATAAAACTTCCTTTATTCCCTGTGTGAGAAGCACGTGTCTGTGTATGTTCTGTGACTTTGATGGACTCTTTAGGGTCTTCATTTGAAGAGCAGCTGTGCCATTAGCATTTTGTTGACCTAACAGCATTTGGTCAATTAATATATGGTAGCTGCTGCCTCATCATCTGAAAGGAGGCTACGCTGGAGACATTGACTTGGAAAAAGGCAGAACAAAGTCTAATTTGCTTTTACATGCATAGGCAAGATCAGACGTGATTTCCCACAAGTCTTTTGCACCAGAAGCCACCTAAATAAATAGAAATGAGGCTTAATGGGCTGGGCTGTATTAATTATTAACTTATAGAGAGCACTTTACGATGCACTGCTATTTATCTCGCATAGGCTGTAGAAACTTGAACGTATGCATCATTGTGGAACTCCAAGGTTAAATAATTACAGCATTCTGGCGTGCAAACTCACACTATCCTCTATTAAGATGTCCCCGCATACACCACAGAGTATATATATATTCTTGTCACTAATTGTCCCTCAGAGTGGCGTATAATCTAATCCCTACCATAGTAATATGTCCAAATGGACCAGAAGAAAAGCAGGAGGTTGGCACTACAGCAGCGTAACATACATGCGGAAAACATGCAGTAAGTGGGTATGAATTTCAAGCGAGCCTCTTCTTAGAAGTACCTAATGCCTAATGCATCCTGTGCCCTGCACCCACCACCACCTTGTGCCTCCTCTCACCTTGGTATGTGCACTATTTACAATGTTGTACTTTTTGCACTTTTTTATACTTGCAAAATAAATATTACCTGAAGCGGTGCCAGCTATTCCTAGAATGGGGGATTCCTTTTCATTGATAGTAATTTGTCTGTCGTAGTCTAGGGACAATTTTAGGGGGAAGCCAATTGCCTTATCTGTATGTTTTTGACATGTGATAGGAAACTAGAGTGCCCAGGGTATACCCACCAAGACACGTGAAGAACATGCAAATTCTGTGCAGATAATCCTTTGGCTGAGATATTAACCGCAAACTCAACACTGGTCTACCCATCCCCTACCCCACAATTACGTTCTACTGCATACTTATTCTTCAGCCCTACCTAGTGTGTTCACCACCCCTCCCCTTAGATTGGTAAGCCTCTGGCAGGGTCCTCCCTTCCCTAGTGTATAATTGTACATGATCATGTGCTCCTTTCCTATGACAGCCTGTACTTGTATTACTGGACCTACCTAACCAGCCCAAAATTGCATGATCATGTATTTTGTACCTTGTTTACCTTTTTATAACTTTGTCCCATGATGTATAACCTTGTTACATCTGTCATCCTTAGTATCGTTGTATGTATTTTTGTCCAGCGCTGCGTAATATGTAAGCTCTTTATAAATACAATAATAATAATAATAATAACATTGCAAAGCAAAAGCGCTATTAACTGTGCCACCAGGGTGATTGTCCAGTAGAAACATTGCTTTAATGTTCTCTGATACGATTAGGAGGCCATGCAGTCATAACATGATGGGCCCTAGGCAAAATAACAGAACTCTTTATTAAATGTGATTAATCTGAATCACACACCTGAAACGAGCATGTAACTAATCTTGTCAGATTTTTGTCAGAAACACTTGATCTGCAAGATTTACAGGGAGTGGTGACCAATGGAGTCTGAGGACCTTCAAGAGGAGACAAAAAGCAAGACAGGGACAACAGGAGCCCATAGATGCGCTCCCTGCTTGCAAAGCGCTATTATTACACTTTTTGTTATTTGATCTGAGGAAGCGGACTGCAATCCACGAAACGCGTTATCATTAAAGTGTCTGGTTTCTTTTAAAAATGTAGCATTTTATTTGGGCTACCCAGTACATATTAGAGGTAAGTCGATATTTTATGTTCATCCAGTCGACATTACCACAACCACACATTACATCTTTAGGTGTCTCCACCCTTCCCAGTGATCTGCATGCTTGTTCAAGGTCTATGGCTAAAAATATTTGTAATAGTGACAAATGATCAGCAAGACTGCCAGGCAACTGGTATTGTTTAAAATGAAATAAATATGTCAGCCTCCACATCCCTCTCACTTCAGGTTTCCTTTAATATACTTTTACTTGATTAAAAAGTGGTATAAAACCCAGCATTTCATCTTTGCTCTAAAAGATTATTTGCAGCATATAATATACTACCACATTTTTTTAAGCAGAATAGCATTCAAAGGGTTAAAACACAGGACCTCCTTTTTCAATAGCAAGCTCCCTGCAGGGAGAGATGCATCCGTACTGGTTATAACATTATCTTGTCTTTGCTTAAGTGTAGCAGAGAGCAATGTAACCATTCCCTGACTGTGCAGAAACTTATTCTGTGTCCTGAACTGATACACTGCTCAGAAATAATTACTCGGTAAATTACAATATAGAGACACCAGTTATGAATAAAATGCAATGGCAGCTTTCAGAGCAAATACAACTGTACTTTGGGAACTTGTAATTTCCAAATGAATAATAATACTTGTGCACAAAAAGTAAGTATGATAACTGTATGGGATATAAAAAGTAGTAAAACACATTTTTATTGAATATTATGTCATAGTTTAATACTGATAAAATAAGGATGCCTTTTAATAGGCTTTGAGAAGTTTGGAGGAAAGAAATGTATGATACCTTAGCTTGGCACTATAGACAATAGATAGGTGTCTGAGAATCTCCTCTCAAGACTTTGGTGGGCACAAGTAGTAGTGTCCATGAGACCTTACCCACCCTCTTAAACATTCAAGCAGTGACTTTACCCTTCAGCCGCAATAGGTTGGCTTTGAATCTTTCATACATCCTTGTTTTAGCTTTGTATGGATCACAGCAACCTCAGACCAAAGGGATAAAAGCACAATTTCCTTCTACTTTTAAATAGTGGATAAAAAAGCAGAGGGAGAGCCGGCAGCCCAATCTAACGTAATATCATTAGGTCACCAGGACAGTATATAAAAGTCAATAAGTATACTCACAAACAAGGGTTGCTGGCTGAGGCAACCACTCGTCAGCACTTGTGGGGAAGTACCATCCCCACTCGGCCTTATATGGTATGATGCTGGCCGCTGCTCCAAAAAAAGGATTCTGTGGTTTATGGGAAAACCCCTTTAAACCAAACCCCCCCCCTCCCCTCCCCTAAAACTAAGGGGTAAACACTAAGTACTGTAAGAACTGGAGGTGCCGTTTCTAATGTTGTTAAATGTACAGAGAGCTCCAAAAGGGCAGTATCCAACAATAGCTTATGTGATATCCTACTTTTTAAGGTTCCTGTTCTAGATATATAATCCATGATTCGGATAAAAAGTTCAAAAACATTTATTTGTGCACTCAACAACGTGTTTCACAGTAAAAACCGCTTCCTCAGGTCAGTAACATGCCTAACACCAGGGTAGTCCTGTTTCCGGGCGCCGTAAACAAACGGCACCCGGAAACAGGACTACCCTGGTGTTGAGCATGTTACTGACCTGAGGAAGCGGTTTTTACTGTGAAACGCGTTGTCGAGTGCTCAAATAAATGTTTTTGAACTTTTTAGATGAATCCTTATTTATATATCTAGACAGGAACCCTAAAAATTAGGACACCACATAAGCTATTGTCGGATACTGCCCTTTTGGAGATCTCTGTACATTTAACAACATTAGAAACGGCACCTCCAGTTCTTACAGTACTTTTATTTCTACTTGTTTCCTTTGACTTCTCTTTTTGTTTCTCTCCACCAAAATCACATCTGAGCCTATCTCCGGCACTTACGCAATACAATTAGACAACCCTGCCACTAGGGGAGTGTCACAGGAGCCCTGGTGGTCAGACCGCAAATGGCCTTCCAAACGGTGCCAGCGCACGGATCGTGCGAACTCTGGTCGCAGTCAATGCGCAGGAACCGTTGGGACAAACCGCAAACAAACCAGAAGGGAGCCTGTGAGATATGGGTAAGTACAACTTACACACGATTCCAGGGTATCTGCCACCACCACTGGTATGGGCCAGTGGACCTGATTTACTGACTGACTGGTCCTGCGAATAAAAACGGTTAAAACACGCTGTATTCTGTCTAGCCAACAACAAACAATAGTAACGTCTCTTCAGAGGTCTGGTTCAGTTGTGTGCGTGCTGAATAGTAGGGTAGCTAGAACAACAACTGACGATAGCGTTGGTTTATTGAAAGCAATATAAATAAGTAATATATACAGACAATTATTAAAATCAACAATTATTAAAACAGTGATAGCCAGTATGAAAAATAAAAGGGAGAAAACACTTAGGGTTTGTGGAAATATGTCCTTTTGTGGGAAAATCATCAAGTCCAAGCAAAACGGTTTCAAGTTCGCAAAGTTCTTTGTTCCAGAGATGAACTCAAAGTTCAGCAAGATTTAAAATCCACACAACATGGAGGATGTCCTTTGTTCAGTTCCGGCAAGATGGCCACCACTCGTTCCTCATGGTGGCCGTGTGTTCAGGAAGATGGGAAATGGAGGAATAATTTGCCCGGGCAGCTCATTCACTTTTAATGGAGCTGAGTTCAGAGGCGGGCTCCCAGAGTCGGCCCCCAGGCCGGACTATGGTAATCACATCTGGGGCAGGGGCCTCCACAAGCCCTCATAACCCTGACACTTCTCTAGACAGACCTGCGCGGCCGGCACACAAATAATAATTACATATTCTCGATCCCCAGAACCTACCGATTAATATGATATCAAACTTGGGCATGTTTGCATGCCCGGTTAAAAAACGGTGGAATTCCCAGAGTTCTGGTTATGCCAGTGGCCCAAATTTAATATCAAAATACTCACAAGATCCGGACCAGCAGAATGATATAACTTTCACATTTTTCACCTGAACGGTATTGCTTAAACATGCTCAAAATCCTAAACTCCATGCTTTCTTATTCTGCCTATATGGCTCCGGCCAGTCTAGAGCAAAGCAGGTTTTTGAATAGCCCCCTGCTGTGAGCTCATCCTGTCTTTTCCCAAAAGGCAGAGTGTGCTCTTTGCTGGCTAATTAACACCTAGGTGTCACCTGGTTCCCAGAACAGAAAGGGGAGTTAATGCCTCCAGGTTATTCTGCCTTCCACAGGGAATATGTCCAAGCTAATTAACACCTCCCCCCAGGCTTTCACTCAGCCAAGACAAATCCCCCAGCTGTTCCTAGGCAGAGGGATACTACACATCAAATCTTGGTTTAAGGATCTGCGTCGCTAACCGACCGCAATCGCGTTTTGGCCGACTGGGCGTCGCCCGGCGTCACAGGGAGTATACTGTTAAACTTTTTATACACATCTCACTGTTTTATTCTACACATAGTAACCATGATTTTAGGTTGTTTATTATGCACTGTCTAGTTAGGCACCTGAATAGTTACCATGGCCCATATGCAATTCACTTTTTTCCTGAGTTTTCTCCAAGGTAATATGTTCACATCGTTTCATAAAATACATTTCAAACCACTGACAAGCAAAAAAATATTCAAAATAATATTGATACTACTTTCTCACCAAACTTTTGGGTACTTTTTCAGTTTTAAAATGCTTACGTTATTTTCATTATTATTTAGTATTTATATAGCGGTAACATCTTCCTCAGCGCTGTACAGAGTGTATATTGTCTTGTCACTGAACTGTCCCCCAAAGGAGCTGACAATCTAATGCCTACCATAGTCATATGTCTATGTATGTATCATGTATTGTATGTATTATAGTCTAGGGCCAATTTTTTAGGAGCAAGCCAATTAACTTATCTGTATGTTTTGGAGATGTGGATGGAAACCGGAGGGTCCGGAGGAAACCCACGCAGACATGGGAAGAACATACAAACTGGCATTTGAATTGGCTGCAAGACGAGAGTGCTAATCACTACGAGACTCTGTGCTGCCCACAGAGAGAATATGAAAAGTATCTCCCAGGAGATAACTCAGCACAAAAAGTTAATTGAATATGGGTCAATACCTAAATGTATCTTCTAGAAAAACCTTTAATAAAAAAAAACTTAAAGTGTACCCGAAACGATGTGGTGGAAAGGGGCATATGGGACACAGAGGCCTATTCCCTGCTGTAGGACATGCCTCTGTGTGTCCCCCACGCTGCTTTCTGCCCCTCAATGCCACGCTATCACCCCCCAAAATTGTCAAAAACAATTGTTGCTAATCTTGAGGGGAAAGGAGGAGAAGTATTCCCTGCTCAAAACACCCACTGGAGGCGTTCCTGCAGGCTTTTCCCAGCTGCCATTGGGCACTGGGCAGCTGTCTCTTCCTGGCCATTCCCCCTGCTGCTCCCCCACCTCCCTGCACGTTGAAAGAGCAGCTAGCTCTCCTTCAAGCTTCGTGACTCCAGAGGTCATGAAAATGAAAGAAAGGAGACGCAGGCCACAGGAGCAGCAGAGAGCGGCAGAA
This sequence comes from Hyperolius riggenbachi, assembly GCF_040937935.1. Classification (NCBI taxonomy): domain Eukaryota; kingdom Metazoa; phylum Chordata; class Amphibia; order Anura; family Hyperoliidae; genus Hyperolius; species Hyperolius riggenbachi. Next base: position 68,210,844 of record NC_090647.1, read on the forward strand.
ATGGAGGCTCCCTGATCCACCCAGCACCCCGGATCAGGTAGTATCGTAATTTTTTTTATAAATGTAAGTCCCCACCTCGGGTTCCCTTTAAATTTTGACAAACAAATCATCCTGACTGGGACACAGACAACGCTGTACTCAGCGATCTGGTCACCGGGAGAGCAACAATAGAAATCTAAAATCTTGACCCATCCATACATTGTTCATAGCTAAAATATTATATTTTGGCTGTAGGAGGCGGATGTGATGTAATCTGACACTCTTATATTGTCAGTGAACTCTTCAGTGAACTTTAATATCATTTTAGTTTACAACAAGAGCTACTGATCTTTTCTATAACATTTACCAAGGAGAGTAGAATACATTTAAAGCCTTTTATACAAAGCTATACCATAAAAAAGATTTAAAGCAATTTTCACATTTCTAAAGGACTCTGTATAATCCTGACCTTAAAAGATAATGTAACACACTGGCGTTTCACTAAAAATATGTTTGCCGTAGATGCCTGAACTCGGCTTTAGTGCTTCTAAATCAAAGCTATGTTTCAGTTTAGGAAGATATTGGGTGGGATTTATAAAGCCAGGCATACACTATGCAGCATTGACCCAATCCGGCAAATGCTTGCCATCTCTGTATAGGAAATCGATACAACATGAAAAATTGTCTCCTAGGAGAAAACTCAGGAGAAAAAGTGACTTGCATATGGGCCAATATCTCTAGTTCTTGTCATGATCCAGTCATGATTACGTGAAATTTTGTGTAAATTTTCGCAATTATGCTCCTATGTAATTACAATTTGTAAATTCAATTGATTTCTTGTAATCATTCTAATGTTGCATAATTTTTTCATAATTCTGTGCCGACTTCAGCGGCAAATAGAAAAACTATTGTCACCAAAATTGCTGCATATGTTAAAGTGGAATATAACCCAGCATTTCAACTTTGCTCTAAAACATTATTTACAACATATTATATGCAACCAGCATTTTTTTTTTACTAGACAAGCATTCGAAGGGTTACACACAGAGCTTGAAAGTTCCGTGCAGAGAAATGCTGCCACAGCCGAACTTTCAGATAATGATACAGTGAGGCTAGATTCACAGTGGGACGTTGCGTTTTGATGCCACGTTACAGTCGCACCGCAAGCTTACAACGCAACGCGCCCAAAAAGTGGCAACGCAGCGTTACTGTCGCATACAGCAGATACAGTAAAAAATACAGGCAATGAAAAGTATGCTTCCAAGTCATTACTGAGCATGTGCAAACAGTCCAACGCAGCTAATAACGTGTATAACGCACTGCATGCAGTACCTTTACTTAACGTGCAGCGTTAGACACCAACGCAACGTGTGCACTGTGAACGGGGCATTGATTTTTCATTGCAGTGAGTTATTCTGCGTTAAATGCTGTTTTAACGCGCGACTTTAACGTCCCACTGTGAACTTAGCCTAAGACTGCTTTCACAGTAAGACGTTACAGGCGCACGTTAGTGCAGCCTGTAACGCAGCCTAACTCACAGCAATGAAAACTAAATGGGCTGTTCACAGTGCACACGTTGCGTTACATTGTAACGCAGCACGTTTAAACAAAGTGCTGCATGCTGTACGTTATACGCGGCTAAGCTGCGTTAGACTGTTTGCACATGCTCAGTAATGTTGGAGGAAGAGGTCTCCCCTCCTCCTCCGCGGCCAGCCACATGGCTAATTAATATTCACTGCACTGTGTGATGTGCAGTGTTTTGTTTCCTGGAGCTGCCGCTTTGTGCGGGGATTGGCTGGCGGGACCACGTGATGCCGCATGCCTCCAAAGGTATGCATCACGGCATCACGGACGCATGAAGAGCCGCATAACGTGGCTCAATTTGACATTCAACTTCAACCCCACTATGCGTTGCGTTAGGGGCACGTTATGCGACCTTAACGTGGCATCTAATGCAACGTCTTAGTGGGAAAGAAGCCTTAAGTAAACACAAGATAACAAGTGAGGAATGTGACACATTCTCTGACTGTGCAGGAGCTGGTGGACACAGACAGAGAGTCAAAGCATGTCTGGCTGCAATGCATAATGAATAAAACCAGTTATTAATAAAATGCAAAGTCAGCTCACAAAGCAAAAAACGGTACTTTTGGAAACCTGTAACTTTTAAATGAATAATAATACTTATGCACAAATATGATAACCGTATGGCATATAAAAAGAAGAAAAACATGTTTTTATTGAATATTATGTCAGGGTTTTAAACCGCTTTAAGTAGTGGGTACAAGTCAAAAAAAATATTTTTCAAAAAGATTTTAAAGATGCAAAGGAAAATGGTTTTTAAATTTAGAAAAAATGACAGTCTAAAAACCATTTTTCCTCTACATATTTTAAAATCAATTTTCTCAAAAACTACAAGGTCTTTTTGAAAATTCCACTATTCTCCTTAACATATGTAGCAATTTTGGTGGCGATAGCGTCTATGGGGCCTTTGCTATTCACCGCTAAAGTCGACACAAAATTATGTAAAAATTACAGAAAAATTATACGAAATTACAAATTATTAAAACTACAGACTAAATTAATGTCAAATTTTCCAGAAATTTTGCATTACTATTTTGCATCGTAATTGTTCATTTCAATGCAATATTACGTCTATGCGAAATGTGCGCTCTTCACTATCACGTTCTCCAAAATATGCCTCTTCCTAACTCTGAAAATTTGCAAAGTCCTAAATCGCTCTCACTTCTGTATATTATCATGAATAAGCAAAGTTTATACAGGTTTATACAAGGTCTTTCCATAGGCCATGTTTCATGTGACTCCCCTTCCATGTATGAGACCATCTCTCCCATTTCATGGGCAACCCTCACTTCCATGTACAGCATCCATGTGTCACAGCCCTTCTCTTTCATGTTCATTACCCCTGTAGGGAAGCTTCTCTTTCAATGTGTTTTTCCCTATATGTGCAACTTTCCTATTCTCTCTTCTGCCTTCACTTCCTATTCTCTCTTCTGCCTTCACTTCCGTATGCACCACTCCCCTTTTCCATGGCAAGCCACTCCCATGGACAACAGCTGCCCTAGCCTAGGCCAAGGCCTGTGTGGCCTCTACAGAAATCCAGTTCAGTAGGTATAAACCCTTGCTTCTACTGCCCCCACCTGACAAACTTTTACTGACTTTCTACTGTGTCATAGTAGATGGTGCAAATGCGGCGGCAGGGAGGGTGGGCGCAGCGGCGGGGGGAGAGGGAATAGCAGAGTTTCAGCTCACCTTTCTTGATCCCCGCAGGCATGCAAGCTCTATCTTCTTCCTGTCTGAGGCGTCCATCACATTGGTAACAGCGCCCCCTGTGATGACGTATCCACATGTCATCACACGGGGCGCTCTTACCAATGCGACGGATGCTGGGAACAGGAAGAAGAAAGAGGCTGAGTTGAAACTCCGCTATGTCCGCTTTCCCCTGCCCATGCTTGCTACCTATGCTAAAGGCACCTATCTAACCTATACTGTGGGCACCTAGCTATCTAACCTATACTAAGGGGAACTATACTGGCTACCTATGCTGGAGGCACCTCCCTAGCTAACCTATACTGAGGGCACCTACTTATCTAACCTATACTGGGGGCACCTACCTATCTAACTTATGCTGGGGGCAACCATACCCGCTACCTATATTGGAGGCATCTACCTATCTAACCTATACTGGGGCACCTACCTATCTACCTATACAGGGGCACCTACCTATCTAACTTACACTGGGGGGATCTATAGCTGGCTACCAATACTGGGGGCAACTAGACCTGGCTACCCTATATTTCGGGCACCTATACCTGTCTCCATGTGGAGGGGGGAGATTTTTACACCCTCGCACTGATTGCAATTTAGCTTGGAAACTGCCCTGGTTATGCATTTATTATTATTTAGTATTTATATAATGACAACATCTTTTGCAGCGCTGTGCAAAGTATATTGCCTTGTCACTTAACTGTCCCTCAGAGGGGTCCACAATCTAATCCCTACCATAGCCATATGTCTATATCGTGTAGTGTATGTATCGCAGTCTAGAGCCATTTAGGGGGAAGCCAATTAACTTATCTGTATGTTTGTGGGATGTGGGAGGAAACTGGAGTGCCTGGAGGAAACTCACACAGACACGGTGAGGACATACGAACTGTACAAGTGGCTCCATACCAGAAGAGGAGTGTGGCCCCAATGCACCGGAGGGTTCCCGGCAGCATCAGAGAACCGGAGGAAGCAGTGAAAGATCCAAAAGCTTCCCTCTCCTTACATAAGTATGTACTTTTTCACCCAAGCTTCTGCTCCGGTTTGCAATAAAGGACACCTGAAGTGAGAGGGATATGGAGGCTGCCATATTTATTTTCTTTTAAGTTTGAAAGTGAAAGCGTGTGTGCTTTCACTTTCACTTTGTCAATCAGATGGCGGTGATCATTGATCACAGGCACTTTGATCGGTGAATGGAATCAGTGTACTACTGCTCTGCCGCGGGGGGAGGTTCATGCACGAGTGCCATGCATTCAAAGCAGAAGACTATTATCTACGCTCCTGGAAAGGGAAAGTCTTTCTGCGGGGCGCAGATATACTGCCGTGGCTAGTGGTTGAGGTTCACTTTAAATTTAGAATCTACACACATTATTGTTCAAAACACAGTGCTGATAAGTTGGCAGTTCATATTAAATAAATATAATTATTATTCACATGTAACGTTATAGCTACAAGAGGGACAAGCTATCCACATGTCAAGCTGTACATTAATATCCTAGCTGAACAACTGCGGTATGAAAATTAATTAAAAGATGATCAACCTGGAAATCACACGGGGTTGTCATCCCCTCCCTTTAATCACTGGCGATTAGTAATACGTCGGCTCTCTGGCTCATCAAATGCAGGTAAGGCATTGACAAGTTAGCCATGAAATATTTAACTTGGATAGTTTATTAAGTAATTTATGGATGAGCTCAAAAAACATGCTGTTACAGACCTGAACATAGGAAAAGGAGATGACCACAGTCTGCAGCAATACGGACACTGAAACAAAGATATAATCATTTTCAACAAGGTTTATTGCAAATCTATAACATGCAAATACATGCAAATAAGCATATCACAGTAACATGCATTTTAACCCAATAACCCATTACCGGGTTCAAAGGAATTAACTCGTTTGAGATAACTGCGCTGCTTTTGACCTCAGTCGGCAGAACTTGTGCTTTGCATGGAGTTTTCACATTAACATTTGTATGTGAATATTCGCATGTGTTTTTTTCTGAACAGCTAATGAAAGTTTATTTATTTATTTATTGTACTTATAAAGCGCCAACATATTACACAGAGCTGAAAAGTTAATAGGAATTTGCATTCAATGCAAATTTATACTTAATTTTCACGCATGTGAAAATGCAAAAAGAAAGTGCGCTTTTCTATTGATTTTCAGTGTTTTCAGTGGATGTGAGGCGAACAAGTTTTTGCACATTCAAAAAACGCATGTGAATTTTACTTGTGTGAGGCTGGGGCCCAACTTGTTGAAAAAACATTTGCAATTGTACATGCAATGCTTTAAAATTGTGCTGCGCACGTTTATTTGCAGCGCTGCGATTTTTCAGCCGCAATAAGCGCGCCTTTGAAAAAAACGGATTCCTGGGCACATAAAATTAAAATGCGCGTGTGCTAGCAGATGCAGTCTCTGGTGTCCGACACATGCGTGAACATGTGCACAGGATGTGAAAAACCGCCCTCGTAAAACCATACTCAGTTTATGGCCTCTCACTGAACCCTGTGTTAATGCATACCTGACCTGAGGTGAAACAACCTAAGGTAAGCATAGAGGTATCTTCATCTTAAATCCTCATACCACTGAGTGTTGTCCATTACTCTCCTTATTTCCCCCAGGTCCCTGTGACCAAACCTTGGAATATTTCACTTTCAGCTCAAATTTTCAGACAGGAAGAGGCAGTCTTGAGGCTATGTTTCCTCCTATCACATCATTAAAATCCCTCCTCTTCCTGTTTCAAAATTTGACTTGCTGAAAGTGAAAATTTTCAAGAAGTGATTACAGGGATCAGGGGAATGAGGAGGGAGCAGACAACACACGGAGGATACAGCATGAACATACCTCTGTGCTTACCTTAGGTAGCTTTGCCTTGGGTCAGTTGTGCTTTAAGACCTTGTTTTTTTATAAAAATAAAAAAAAGTGCTTTTTATATTGTACACATGCTTGTGGACAGCTCGGCAAAAATGCATACAGTGCATGATGCAATATAGAGAAGAGCTTAAAGGGGAACTGAAGTAAGAGGTATACGGAGGCTGCCATATTTATTTCCCTTTAATCAACACCAGTTGCCTGACTGCACTGCTGATCCTCTGCCTCTAATACTATTAGCCATACCCCCTGAACAAGCATGCAGCAGATCAGGTTTTTCAGACTTTAAAGTCAGATCTGACTAGACTAGCTGCATGCTTGTTTCCGGTGTTATTCAGATACTACTGCAGATAAATAGACCAGCAGGGCTGCCAGGAAACTTGTATTGATTAAAAGAAATAAATATGGCAGCCTCCGTATACCTCTTACTTCAGTTCCCCTTTAAAGAGAAACCGTACCCAAGACTGGAACTTCATCCCAATCAGTAGCTGATACCCCTTTTTCCATGAGAAATCTTTTCCTTTTCTCAAATGGATCGTCAGGGGGCTCTGTATGGCCGATATTGTGGTGAATTCCCTCTCACAGTGTGATGTCAGCGCCTCACAGCTCTGAGGTCCTGACATCACACTGTGGGAGCCTTGTTGCATTGTGGGAAATAACAGCTGTTTCCAATTGCCAAAAAAGCAAGCAGCGTCTCCTTCCAGCGACATCACCTGCCAGCAGTAAAAATGTCACCATAGGATAAATGTCAGAATGTAAATTAGGGAGAGTAAAGATTTTACAATGGGCAAACACTGACATTTACAGTGGGATGCGAAAGTTTGGACAACCTTGTTAATTGTCATGATTTTCCTGTATAAATTGTTGGTTGTTACAATAAAAAATGTCAGTTAAATATATCATATAGGAGACACACACAGTGATATTTGAGAAGTGAAATGAAGTTTACTGGATGTACAGAAAAGGTGCAATAATTGTTTAAACAAAATTAGGCAGGTGCATAAATTTGGGCACCACAAAAAATAAATGAAATCAATATTTAGTAGATCCTCCTTTTGCAGAAATTACAGCCTCTAAACGCATCCTGTAGGTTCCAATGAGAGTCTGGATTCTGGTTGAAGGTATTTTGGACCATTCCTCTTTACAAAACATCTCTAGTTCATTCAGGTTTGATGGCTTCCGAGCATGGACAGCTCTCTTTAACTCACACCACAGATTTTCAATTATATTCAGGTCTGAAGACTGAGATGGCCATTCCAGAATGTTGTACTTGTTCCTCTGCATGAATATCTTAGTGGATTTTGATCAGTGTTTAGGGTCGTTGTCTTGTTGAAAAGATCCAGCCCTGGCACAGCTTCAGATTTTTCACTGATTCCTGGACATTGGTCTCCAGAATCTGCTGATACTGAGTGGAATGTGTCCCTCAACTTTTACAAGATTCCCAGTCCCTACACTGGCCATACAGCCCCACAGCATGATGGAACCACCACCATATTTTACTGTAGGTAGCAGGTGTTTTTCTTGTAATGCTGTGTTGTTTTTCCTCCTTGCATAATGCTCCTTGTTATGCCCAAATAACTCAATTTTGGTTTCATCAGTCCACAGCACCTTCTTCCAAAATGAAGCTGGCTTGTCCAAATGTGCTTTTGCATACCTCAAGCGCCTCTGTTTATGCTGTGGGCAGAGAACAGGCTTCCTTTGCATCACTCTTGCGTAAAGTGCGCCAAATGGTTGAACGGTGCACAGTGACTCCATCTGCAGAAAGATGATGTTGTACGTCTTTGGTGCTGGTCTGTGGGTTGACTCTGACTGTTCTCCCCATTCATCGCTTCTGTCTATCAGAGATTTTTTTTTGGTCTGCCACTTTGAGCCTTAACGTGAACTGAGCCTGAGGTCTTCCATTTTCTAAATATGTTCCTAACTGTGGAAACAGGCAGCTGAAATCTCTAAGATAGCTTTCTGTATCCTTCCCCTAAACCATGATGGTGAACAATCGTTGTCTTCAGGTCATTTGAGAGTTGTTTTGAGACCCCCATGTTGCTACTCTTCAGAGAAAATTAAAAGAGGTGGGAAACTTACAATTGACCCCCTTAAATACTCTTTCTCATAATTGGATTCACCTGTGTATGTAGGTCAGGGGTCACTGAGCTACCAAGCCAATTTGAATTTCAATAATTAGTTCTAAAGGTTTTGGAATGAATAAAATGACAACAGTGCCCACATTTATGCACCTGCCTAATGTTATTTAAACAATTATTGCGCACTTTCTGTAAATCCAATAAACTTTGTTTTACTTCTGAAATATCACTGTGTGTGTCTCCTATATGATATATTTAACTGACATTTTTTATCATAACAACCAATGATTTATACAGGAAAATCATGACGATTAACAAGGTTGCCAAAACTTCCGCATCCCACTGTATACATAATTATTGTAAAAATGAAGCACTTTTTTATTACATTATTTTCACTGGAGTTCCTCTTTAAAAAAAATTGTCCTGCTTTAGCTACAAAAATTGCAGGGAAATTAATAAACACCGGGGAGGTTATGGGTTACTCCAGCCAATGCAGGGGTCACACTTATCATTGCAGAAAACTGAATATTGTTTCGCATGCAGTTTTCACATTAAAATTATTTTTTAATGTGTTTGTATGCGGAGCAGGCTGGAGTTGTACTTTGTACTGGTTGAACTCGATGGACATATGTCTTTTTTCAACCAAAATAACTATGTAACTATGTAACTATGAGTTTTACGCATGTTGTTTTTCTGAACAGCTATTGAAAGTCAATGGGATCAATGTGCAAATTTATGCTTCAAGAAGTGAGGTTTCTTCACGCATGCGAAAACTGATTCCCTACTGCAAAGAAGGCAAATTTGTGGCAAAAAAAAACACATTTAGGCCCCGGAGCAGCCCAATAGAGGCCGCCGCAGTGCGCAAAAAATACCTTCCTTTGCCGCTAGTTTTGGCTTTTATTATAGGCACCTACGGCAGCACAGTTTTTCCAAAAGGGTTCCCGCGCCCTTTTCTCCTGCTTTGCCTTTAGTGATATGTCCATAGACTCTGTAAAGTGCTAGGAGATGTCAGCGCTATATACAGTAAATATACAATAATAGTAATAAAAATGTGAGTAAAGCATAGCGTGCATAAGGGAGTCATTGTGGTGAGACATCTGTCTCTATAGAGGATGTTTGCGTTTCCTTGGGAATGTATTATTCTTACACAAAGCAAAATCATTGTTGATGGTGCCAAATGTCAAACGAAGATTTGGGCTTTGAATGGCCATATTTCATCATGATTCAGGAAACGCGTGGTAATTTCTCCACTGAGTGGGCTTATGATGTGGGTTTATGATGCTTAGGATTGCATATTCAGCTCAGACAATACAGGGCTGCTCTGATTATTCCTACACCATGCTACAGGCAACAAGTCTGTTTACCAAGGTCTCATTCCTTCCCATTATTCTAAATGAAGGATCTGCATAGCACTACCTGTGGGCGGCATATAAGCAGAACACACAAACGGCATTTGTTATGAAAAGCTACTGAATAATAATAAAGGTGCATATTTTATTAGTCAAAATAGACCACAAGCCATAACATGGCGAATGTAGAAGAACAGGAACAACTACATTTTTTAAAATCTCAACCCTTAAAGAGTAACTGTCGGGCATAAAATCGAAAATCAATTCTTTATTTTTATCTGGTAAACACGTAATGAGGATGCTAACCAGGCAATCCAAAGGTTAAAATCACTATTACTTTTCTTGTTGATAAATGATCATTCCCCAGTTTACATGACTCTTATTTGGTACACAGAAAATTTGGTACACAAAAGAGAAGTTGCAGAGCATTCTGGGTTGTCTTTTTTTGCTTCTCTACTTCCCCTCAGACTTAACTAATGCAGCCTGATTGGCTGAAGCCTCTTTCCTTCTCTTTCTTTTCCCCTCCCACCCCTCTATTCCTTTCTGATTGGCCAGTATTTCTCATGCTGAAACAATGCACTTTCTATAGTGAAGGGCGAGCAAATCAGCCAGAGGAGACCAAGGGCGGATATTACTTCATGACTGGCTTCAAAATAGCCACAGTAAATATGGAAACTGTCTATAATAGGATTCTCTACTTTTCTTTTATACAATTCACAGGAATCATAACGTGGACAGTGCAATACATATGTTATGTAAGTAGAGCAAGTATTTATCTAATTATACATGTGTTTTTTTCCTGAGATAGTATGGCTGACAGCTCCTCTTTAAAGGGAACCCGAGGTGAGAGGTATATGGAGGCTGCCATATTTAATTCCTTTTAAACAATACACATTGCCTGGCAGTCCTCCTCATTCTATGTCTCTAATGCTTTTAGTCATATAGACCCTGAACAAGCATGCAGCAGATCAGGTACTCTGACTCATCTGAGTTCGGTTTTACTGGATTAGCCATATGCTTATTCCAGAGTTTTAAGGGCCCGTTTCCACTATCGCGAATCCGCATGCGTTGCCCACATGCGGATTCGCACAGTCAGTACAAGTGGATGGGACTGTTTCCACTTGTGCGTTTCCCCGCACGTTTTTCTGTGCAGAAAAAATCTGCAGGGTAGGGCCCTCAGAATTCTACTGCGTGTGGAATGCAGGCGAATCGCACGCAATGTATTTAATAGGGAAATCGCATGCATTTTCCCCATGCGTTTTTTGCCGCGATTTCGCATGCGATTTCGCATAGGTATTAATGTTAATTTACACAGGCAGTGACATGGTTAAATGCGCATACAGCCTTACCTATGCGAAATCGCATGCGAAATCGTGGCAAAAAACGCATGCGGAATCGCACCTGCATGCGATTTGCCTGCGGTGATTCGCCGGCGATTCCGCAACGCTATAGTGGAAACGGGCCCAGACACTACTTATGCCAGAAGATTAACAGGGCTGCCAGGAAACTGCATTGTTTACAATGAAATAAATATGGCAGCCTCCATTTACCTCTCACCTTGGGTTCCCTTTAAAGAGGAACTGCATTGAAAATAATATAATAATAATAATAATAATAATAATAATAATAATAATAATATTTTTTACAGTATTCATATAGATATTATGCAGTTGGGTTTCACCCAAATCTTTCCTCTCCCTGATTTACATCCTGACATTTATTACTGGAGGTGACATCTTTAGTTCCGCCAGGTGATCTGTACGGAATGTTTGTTACTGAGAGTTCTTGTACAGGGGGCCTTATTTCTTGCTTGATAGTTGTTTACCACAACGCAACAAGGTTTACAGATAGCAAACCGTCAGGGCCATGTGTAAGGATTGGTGGTGTATTCTCCACAGTCAGCATGCAACGCATGAGCTGGCGTGGAGGAGGTACACACACTAGCACAAGGAAATAGGCTATCCCTAGTATAGTGGAGGGGAGGACTGACTCCAATAGGAGATTGTGGCGCACAGAGCCGGTGCAGATCTGACAGCCACAAACAATGCTTTCGTTATAACGTCTCAGCGCAAAGTAGCGCTGAGCGCATAAACCAGAACTGAGGAGATCAGGACAGGTAGACAGAATGAACGCTTGCTAGCTAGCGGCTACTTAGCGACAGCAAGCGTCCAAAACCAGACAGACTGGAATGAGGCAGCCAATGTGATGCGGCGATGGCGTGCCTCACAAAGACAGGACAGGACAGTCAGAAAATAGCAGGATTAAGATAGATGAACGTAACACAGATAAATATACAATAAGTATGTTTTCCTAGCGTATTACAATTACAGCTATCAATGAAACTATTTGTAACGTCTGACTAACATATGTATATATCGGCAATGAACCGATATATGACATAAGCAGGAACGCTGACTAGGAATGGAGTAACACAGGGAACAGGATTCAGAAGGATTCGTTATCTCTTCGCAGAGATGAACGCAATCCACAAACAGTAACAGAACAGGATTCAGAAGGATTCGTTATCCCTTCGCAGAGATGAACGCAATCCACAAACAGTAACAGAACAGGATTCAGAAGGATTCGTTATCTCTTCGCAGAGATGAACGCAATCCACCAACAGAACCAGGAGCAGGGTAACTACCTCAGCACGGGTGGTCACGGTACGCGCAACCTACCAAAACGTGCTGGAAAGCTGACTAACTGCACACAGGATATAAACAGTTCGTGTACGTATACATCAGCGACACTGATGTATCGACGTAACACAAATACAAGGAAAATAATAAACGTGCTGGTATGCATATATATTGGCAATGAACCAATATATGATGCAAAGACCAGCAAAGTATCTTTATAACAAGAAACACGATCGGGGGCTAAAGCGACAGCAAGGCAGGCTTAAGCTGAAGCTATGAAAACCCAAGGAAACCCTGCAGGAAGCAGATCTTTATACTGAGGTCATCCAATGGGAGCAGACATGCAGATTCCCACACAGGTGAATGATAATCAGTCACAAGCTGACAGCAGGGAAAGACAGACAAAGCTATGCAGCTTGCATGGAAATAGATCAGAACTGCCTGAGCTGCAGCACTACTACTTCCAGTAATAGCTGCTGCAGCAGCGATCATTACACCATGGTAATGACATCACACTGTGGGAGGGTTTTCACCACAATTTCATTGTAGAAGATTATTTGGGATACCCAATTTTACATCAATTATCCTTAATTTGTAATTAAAGCGGAATATAACCCTGCATTTCAACTTTGCTCTAAAACATTATTTACAGCATATTATATGCAAAAAGCATTTTTTTTTTACTAGACCAGCATTGGAAGGGTTAAACACAGAGGTTTTAAGTTCCGTGCAGACGTTCAGATAGTTACATTCTATTTAGTTAGATGTATCTATTGATAAACAGTTACACACTCTTTGGCTGTCCTCCAAGCTCCTTCTCAGTGAGAGAGATGAGTCACAATAAACACTTAAAAGATACATATTTGTAAACAAAAAGTATCTAACTGAAGTTCGGATGCGTCTGCAGAAATCTCTAGGGACTTTAAAGCCCTGTGTAACCCTTCCAATGCTGGTCTAGTAAAAAAAAAAAATGCTGGTTGCATATAATATACTGTAAATAATGTTTTAGAGCAAAGTTGAAATGCAGGGTTATATTCCGCTTTAATATTGTAACATATCAGCAATTTTATCATTAAAGCGGAATGAAACACTGGTTTTGAAATCATAAAAAATGAATTCAGCATTGATTAAAATGTATATAAATCATTCCCTCACCAATAAATAATAATTGCACGTTCAGGAGTGTGTACCTCTTTGAACCTGCAGTCTCTTAGTGATCTATGCAGAATATGAGGAAGTAGATTTTTATGTGATTGCGATTTTTCTGCAGGGGTAGCCACTATCATAGGGGGCAGTTAGGGTTAGCCATCAAGAAGGCTTCTACATTATTGGAGAGGTTCGGGTTAACTATCAAAAGGGAGTCTCTATTATTGCGGGAGGTTATGGTTAGGGCTCGTTTCCACTAGTGCGGTGCTAATCCCTGGGATTCCACCGCTGACGAAATCGCATGCGATTTCGCATAGGCAGGGTCTATGCGAATTTAACCATGTCACTGCCTGACTCAATTTGTATTACTTTTCATGCGAATTCGCACGCGAATTCGCGGCAAAAAACGCACATGCGTTTTCCCTATTAAATACATGGGCTGCGATTCGCCTGCATTCCTCACGCAGGCGAATTCTGCAGGCCCTACCGTGCAGAAAAATCCTGCACAGAAAAACGCACGAAAACAATGACAAGTGGAAACAGTCCCTTTCATTGCCTATGCGAATTCGCATGCAGGCCACGCATGCGAATTCGCCCTAGTGGAAACGGGCCCTTAGCCATCAAGAAGGAGTCAACATTATTGGGGAGGTTAGGGCTAGCCATCAAGAAGGAATCTACATTATTGGCGGAGGTTAGTGTTAGCCATCAAGAAGGAGTCAACATTATTGGGGAGGTTAGGGCTAGCCATCAAGAAGGAATCTACATTATTGGGGAGGTTAGGGCTAGCCATCAAGAAGGAATCTACATTATTGGGGGAGGTTAGTGTTAGCCATCAAGAAGGAATCTACATTATTGGGGAGGTTAGGGCTAGCCATCAAGAAGGAATCTACATTACTGGGGGAGGTTAGTGTTAGCCATCAAGGAGTGTCTGTTATTGGGGGCAGTTAGGGTTAGCCGTCAAAAAGGCTTCTACGTCATTGGAGAGGTTAGGGTTAACTATCAAAAGGGAGTCTCTATTATTGCGGGAGGTTATGGTTAGCCATTAAGAAGGAGTCTACATTATTGGGGGAGGTTAGTATTAGCCATCAAGAAAGAGTCTCCATTATTGGGGGAGGTTATGGTTAGCCATCAAGAAGGAGTCTCCATTATTGGGGGAGGTTATGGTTAGCCATCAAGAAAGAGTCTACATTATTGGGGGAGGTTAAGGTTACCCATCAAGAAGAAGTCTCCATTATTGCAGGAGATTAGGCATCTACAAGGACAATTAGCACTATGAGAATTAGTAATCAATAGGTGATGGACGGGGAAGATCAACTGAAGCACCAAGAGCTATAGCAAAACTGAAAAAAGAGTGTTGGTAATTGGTTTACCAATATTCCTTTTAAAGGGGAGCAGCATTAATAAATTCTGCACTGAATAATATGTACCGAGGCTGTGCCCTTCTGTGCCCTATCACCCCTCACTTTTTTTATTATTGTTCCTTAAAAAACATGTAAAGCAGCCACAGAGACTTTGCAGGTCTCTATCAATGCCATTTATACTATTACAGGTTGCTAATAGAATGTAGAACAATCAGAGAAATGTTTTTTACATGCATCTTGATTTCCATTGTCTTTTCATTTCCCTAAATAGAACTTAGCTGAACCATGCTCTTTTGTGTAAGAAGTTTTCAGATTGCCAGGTAAGCACTTTTATACAGATAGATAAGAACAAAAAAAATTACAAAAGTAAAACTTCATCATTTATGTTAAAATACAGAAAATATATCACAAGAAAACTGGTGTTGAACTTAAAACAACTGGTACTGGTTAGTGTTGGGCGAACAGTGTTCGCCACTGTTCGGGTTCTGCAGAACATCACCCTGTTCGGGTGATGTTCGAGTTCGGCCGAACACCTGATGGTGTTCGGCCTTTTAAGTTCGGGTTCGCCCCGAACTACTAAATGGCCGCGAACAGGGCCCTGTTCGGCCGAATACTGCCCCCCTATGGGGTCGCAGGCATAAGGGGGGAGCATGCCCCAATCGCGGGGGGGGGGTCGGAAATTCCCCCCACCCCCTCCGCTAGCGCTCCCCCCTCTGCCCGCTACCCCATACAAAAGTTTAATGAAGTAAAACAGTACCGGTCTGGTGGTAGTGGGTGGCTGGCAGTGGGCGGCACTGTTTAGTGAGTGACTGAGGAGGAGGAGTCCGGAGAGTGACGCGTTGAGGGAGGCCGGGCAGCGGGCGGTTCAGCAGTAGTACCGTACTACTGCTGAACCGCCCGCTGCCCGGCCTCCCTCAACGAAAATAAGTGCTACTTACCCGGGGCTTCGTCCAGCCCCAAGCTCCCAGCATGTCCCTCGCCACAACTCTGCCGTTAGCCATTCGCCTCAGCTGCCTCCCAGGTCCCCGGCGACGACGTCAGAACGACCTCCGGGTCAGCCTGTACTGCTCCTGCGCGAGCAGCGTTATCAATCACCGCCACATGGACAGGAGCGTACTGCGCAGGCCAGGAGTTCTGCGCATGCGCGCCGCTCGTGCAGGGCACGTGCAGTACAGGCCGACCTGGAGGTCGTCCTGACGTCATCGCCGGTAACCGGGAGGCAGTTGCGGCGAACGGCTGACGGCAGAGCTGCGGCGAGGGACATGCTGGCAGCTTGGGACTGGACGAAGCCCCGGGTAAGTAGCACTTATTTTCTTTAAAAACGGCTGATAACTCCTTTAAAGGAACCAATTAATATACTGTAAATTCTATAGGCACATGGAATAGTAATGCCGTATATATAAAAAGCACATAAAGTACTGTATTAAGGAGCAGAATTTTCCCTCTCTCCTCATTAGTACGGCCAGTCATTTATTCACGCTGCAGCGCGAACGTTTCCGTCAGCACCCAATGTTTATGTAGCTTATCCATCACTTGACATTTCCATTGGCTGACCTTGTGCCTGGTCTCCCCGGCCGTCTGGCTATCCACATTCTGGATCACCATCAAACATTCCCGGGAAGTTTGCTAACTTTACATTTCATCAATCTGCTTCTATTTTTATTCCCAAGTGAAAACAAATCACACTACAAAGCGGGAGTGAATATGACGAATGAAATACAGACACTTGGCAAATTCTGTTTTTAGACTTTTTTTTTTGGACACTACTGCAGTTACTTTGCTCTCTTATTTAAAGGTTAACTAAACTTTTTTGGTTATTAAAAAAAAACTATTCTCTCCAGGGCAACTAAGTACATTCTACAATGTCATATAGCGCTGAGACCAAATATATCAAATGTGAAAAAATATAAAACTTAGGAACCAGAAAAGAAGGATTTGCTCCTGGCAGTTCCCCTTAACTAAAAATGTCCCGATTGGTACAATCTGAAGTCTCCGATACTATAGATCATTAAAGGGACTCTGAGCACCTCTCATGGACATGCCTTTAAGACAGACGACTTCCAACAAAGTCGTGCTGTGACCCCTCTGGAGGAGCCTCTTGCAATGGCCATGTGTGTCACTTCCTCTTCCTGCTTCATTCATTGATGCACTTCTCTAACCGAGAAGACAGGGGTGACCCAGAAGTAATAACATTGCCAAGATGTCAGCAGCGATTTTTAAATTGAAATCGAACAAAAACTGTTTGGTGTAGAATGGCGATCCAGGCGTCAAATGAAAGAGGAGAGCACAAGCTACAGGAAGGTATGCATCTTTAAGTACTTTGCAGTACTGGTCTGAGTCTTAAAGGCATGCCCATGAGAGGTGCTCCGAGTCCCTTTAACCTCCATGGCAGTAAGTGCGACCTAAGGTCGGGCTATGCCGCGCAGGAGGATTTCTCAGGCCCTGCTGGGCCGATTTGTATAATTTTTTTTTTTGGGTACACGTATCTAGCACTTTGCTAGCTGCGTGTACTTCCCGATCGCCACTGCTCCGTGCCAATTTGCCGCTACCCGCCGAGCCCTCCCCAGACCCCTTGCGCAGCCTGGTCTATCAGCATAAGGCAGCGCTGAGGGGTGGATCAGGACTCCCAATGACGTCACAACGTCGATGACGTCAATGACGGTCATCGCCATGGAGATGGGGGAAGCTTGCGCTGATCGCTGGAGGCAATCGGAGGGGGTGGGGGGATGCCGCTGCACAGCGGCTATCATGTAGCTAGCGCTAGGCTAGCTACATGATTAAATTTTTTTTTAAAGTGCTGCGCTGCCCCCTGGCGGTTTTAATAGACTGCCAGGGAGGTTAAGGAGGCGATCAACGTCCCCATCTCACGAAACGTGTTGCCAGTGCATAATAAATTGTCATTTGTTATTTAAAAATAGAGGCACCGTTTGTTTGGCTGAATCTATTGGATTGCACTTTATTTGGCCTGAAAAAGTGAGGTTCTCTTCCTATATTCAGCCATACAGACAAGAGCTTCCTCAATCCAAATGCGAGAAATAGTCCCACACTGACCAAAACAATTTCCAGATGTCGGTTAGGCATCAGGAATGGGGGGTTTTAAGGCTAAGCACCAGGAAGGGGGGTGGAGACATTGGAAGGCTCTGTGTGAGAGCAGGGTAGCATTTACCTGTGTATTACTATCATCATTACCACCGTAAATATGTTTTTGTTTTTATTTGGCATACAATTCACAACGGCATTTATCCTTCACACTTATATCAGTTTCCCGCCGCGCCCATTTTCCTCACGCCGCTATTTCATGCTTTTTTCATCCAAACTAACTATGTAACTATGAGATGGCCAATTCCCTTCCTGCTGTAGGGAGATTTTTACAAGGAAACAAAAGGACAGATCATTAGTTATTTATTACACCTTTGACTTTCCGAGCCTTTCATGAATGGACTTTTGTTATAATCATAATACCCAAGTTTAGAGAGTTTATACAGTTAAATAACATGACAAGCTATAATCCCAAACAGGGCACCTAAAAACCAATTATTAATAGAATTATTCCTCACAGCACATTTTCTATATCATTTTTCTCACCCCTCCTGCCTCTCCTGACTAACTGTGAACCCCCCCAATAGCCCCACTCATTCTCGCACCCAACTAATTTCAACTTCAACCATTTCACTGGACATCGATGTAGACTAAAGCACTCTGAACCTACTTCCACTTCTGTTTCTGCTCTGGGTATGCGTACTTGAGAAGTGCCACTTCTGCCCCTTGTAGAGTATGATGATGTCATCTTATTACCATTCCCCTGGACCTCCCAAAAGGCCCATCTCATTTAGAAACACTGCATTAAGGGAGTGTGAGGGAGGGAAAGTGAACCTGAGGTGGGCATTTTTCTTAAAAAATAAAAACAAGCTACCTGACCCGGAGGGCTAGCCGGATCAGGTAGCCTCAATTGCTGCCACTCTCCGCTGCTCCTGTGGCCAGGAATCCTATACTTTTAGCGACCTCTGAGGTCATGATGCTGAAATCTCTGCTCTGTGTTTCTCATCACAGAGCAGAGTGCAGGGAGGTGGGGGAGTGGCAGAGGAGGGGGAGAGCTGCCCAATGAGAGCTGAGGAAGGGGCATAAGGAATGCCCCTAGTGGGCGTTTTGTAGGAGTCCCTCTCCTGCAAGAGACGCCCCTTCCCCTTGAGATTGTGGACAAGCTGCATGTTGGCAATTTCAGGGGGGGTGACAGCGCGGTGCAGGGGGGCAGAGAGCGGCGCACAGCGGAAGCAGAGGCATTTCATAGACCAGGGAACATGCCTCTGTGTCCCATCTGACCCCCCCCCCCCCTTCCCCATGCACCACCTCGGGTACACTTTAAATTTTGTGTCTAATGCTGGATACACACGGTGCGTTCGTGCACTCGATTTTCCCGTCGATTCCCGTTGATTCGTTTATTTCCAACATGTCCGATTTGGATTTCGATGGATCATTAGGTCGATTCGCATGCAAAGTATGCCGAATCGACCTAACGATCCATCGAAATCCAAATCGGACATGTTGGAAATAAACGAATCGACGGGAATCGACGGGAAAATCGAGTGCACGAACGCACCGTGTGTATCCAGCATAAAGAAGAGAGCTATATATAGTCTATTTTATCCCCATCCCACATTCTATGTATAGCTGCTGTACGTTTGACCATTGTCAGTTTCCAGAAACTGTGCAAATATGCATCTGACAAGAGCTCTCTCTCATCACCAGCCTAATGGCAAATGATTTGTTAGAGGTTTGATCTAAATGCAGCCACTTGTCAAGGGAAGGGTTCTGCAACATTAATAACTGCAATAACCTTTATCCATTAGTCATTCCGCCGCCGTGGCTTCCGGTATAGGCTCTGAAGTTGTGAGATACGTTAAAGCGTTATGCAGAATTACCATATAATGATGGTGTGAGAAGATGATGAGACAAATTGACTGGGAAAAGTCATTAAAAGTATTCTGAAGTTCTTTATCAAGATTACTGAATGCTAATGCTCCCCATTCCGGGCCCTTCAATTCTTAAGGAGAGTTGTCAAGAATATTTGATGAGGAAAATAGGTATGATGCATTGGAGGATGGTGGAGAACATAAATAAACTTAAAGAGAACCCAAGCTAAAGCTTGGGTTCAGAACAGGGGTGTAACTAGAAATCACTGGGCCCCCCTGCAAAACTTTGGATGGGGCCTCCTCCTTCTGCACACTGAGGAGGGACAGTCTACAAATCTTTGTCTACAAAACTTTGTATGATTCGTTATCAGTGGCTGAGCAGAGGCAGTCATTAGAACAATTGTGCAAAGAGCAGAACGTTTTTTCTCTCCTTGCCCTTAGTTGTCAGTCTCCCAGGACAGGACCCCCTGTGGCTTCTGGGCCCCCCTGCAGCTGCATCCCTTGCAGGTCCTATTGTTACACCCCTAGTTCAGAAACACATACTTATAAGTGGTCTTGAACTATTGCACAGGACAGACGGAAAACATAGAGTAATGCAACCTGTATGTACTTAGAGAGTTCAGCCTGTCTAATTTCCCCTCATCTGTGATTAATCACCACCATAATTTGATCTCTTCAGGTGTTTCAGCTCTGGAATATCTTCTGCCATGACAGAGCAGCTAATTGGCAAACACAGGATATTAATAATATATCTGCTTCCATGAAAGCAGGAAATAGAAACACAGCAGATTTACTGTAGGATTTGTATCAGCAGTAACAAAGAAATGTTTTTCTTTAATCACAAATGCCACCGATTGCGATTTTTCATGCATTTTGTTATGCGATTGCGATTGCTACTTTTCATTTGCATTGCATTATCCCTCTTTAAATCGCTCCAGAAAGCGATTGCGATTTGCGATTTGCAAATTGAATTACTATAGTGGAAAATACTTCTCATGATTTCTATGATAAAGTAACAACCGTACCAATTTAGAAATCACTAGCGATTTGCAATTTTGCGATTCAGCTGTGCAGTGGAAAAGGGCCAAGGTTATTATGCTGTTGCGTAAGGAGAAGGAGGCCTCTGGATCCTAATGAGACTTCTCTCTGTATCCTCTGGTCCTCCCTCTCTGAATGTTTTTCGCCCTCCCTCCCTCCCTATCCGGAGTCCTGATGAGAGTATAAATGAGAGGTTACTCACCCAGCTCTCTGCATTCCACTGATGAGATCTCCCTTCTGTCAGGAGCACCTCTAGCTACATAATACTGAGGTTCCTCTGGCTACCTAATACTTGGGGGCACCTCTAGCTATTTACTATTGAGTTTACTTCTAGCTACCTAATACTAATAATGTAAGGGAGTGACAGCTGGCACAGCCAGCACACTTGCAGTGCAGTTTGGTGGGTGTTTGTAGGTTCATGGAGGGTGTAGTCTAGGGTACCAGGACATCTGTGCCTATAGGCTCCGGTGAGGTAAATCCGGGCCTGGGTACCAGTTAAGGTGCGTACACATGCACACTTACTGTCAACAGCTGGGATCATGATTTGCTTTCTTAGGCTATGATTTGCAGCTGAGCTCTATACAGATAGTGATGCATTCTGGTCCTATGGAGGGGGTAGGAGGGCCAACACTGCAGTGCATGATGGGACACCACAAAGCGGGAGGGGTGAGAAGGAATTCATAATTGTGGCATATACACATAATGGGAGAGAAATTTGAGAGCTGGAAATAGCTGCTAGCAGAATATCGGTCAAATTATTCTACTATTTTACAGTGGTAATTCCGCTAGTAAAATATTAGCCAATTTTACAGATATTTTGCTATCGCTAAACCCAACCTTATTCTCACACAGAGCCCTCCCACTACCACGCCTAACAGATACCTAAACCTAACCTACTACCAAGCCACCAACCCCATAGACAGTGAATTTTTGTAGCCACACTTTTTATTGATTTGTGATATCGACATGGTGCCTATGGGGCACCCAAACGTCCATAGTGCCTCCATCGCCCACATTTACCTCTTCCGTCAGAGTGAACTTATCACTGGTGTGTTGAGACAATATAGTGAGTATTAAGGGGATGAGGGCACGAACTGGGAGCCTCCAATGTAAGTTGTATTACATAGAATCCCGGATGATTGCCATAGCAACTATATGCCCCCCCCCATGCTAACGTGGATGACCGCAGCAGCGCTTGAGCTTGAAGGTGAGGAGACCCGCGGCTCACCAACAGGCTAGAGCCACTCAAGTGTTTTCCCTAGAAGGAGGAGGCGCTCCATCTCATAAGTACAGGAGACGGTGTTGCGTTTCACGCTGATCAGCGCGGACTTGGTAAGTGTGACGGTCCTTACACATGTGTATATAAGATGGCGATCTTTTTTGCTCACCTGTTTACTGCCTGAAAAGATTAAATGAAGAGGTTGCGAAAAACAGTTGTCTGGTCCACTCTCACCCCCCATTTGTCCTGTATCAACTCACACTGCAATAAAGGGCTTTTAATGGAGCAGTACCTTGCTTTTCTCTTTCTCTCTTCGTGGTTGCCAATTGGGTTATAGAAAAGCATGCACCATGTGTCCTCAGAGTGTAGGAAGGCTCTCTCCCTGCTGCATTTGGTGCTGGTTCTCTGTTCTACCCCCTGCCTTCATTGTATTAGGTGCAGGGCTGTATTTTTTAAAAGGCCACAGAGGCCAGGACCTTGGGTGGCTGCAGCCCAATGGGCGGCTGGACATGAAAGAGGGGTTTCTATACATTGAAGAGGAGGCTGAACATGAGGATCAACACTTGAAAAAGGTAAACGGATGCTCTAGGGAGCTGTACATGAAATAATGTGCTGCAGTACATGGATGATACACATGGAAGACAGGGCTGCATATGGAATTGAGGGCACTATAGCACAAAAAAGGGGAGCCCCAACATACTTTGCCTAAGGGCAGAAAAAGTATGATTCCGGCCTTGATTAGGTGGAGGGTGGAAGGGTGTAAAAAACATTCCTGTATGAAGCTTAATATATAAAGGCAGTGGTGTACCTTGGGCATTTGACACCCAGTGTTGGGTATTAAAAGACACTCCCCCTCATGCCCCCTAAAAGGAAAGGAGCGAGTGTGGCATGCTAAGCATGCCATGACGGGTAATGCCAGGTACAGGTGCCCCCAGTATACATAATATAGTTACCCCAGTATAGGTAGCATAGTTGCCCCACATAAAGTTGGCCTAGTATAGGTAGTAAAGTTGCCCCCAGTATAGGTAGCTAATATAGTTGCCCCAGTATAGGTAGTATGGATGCCCCAGTATAGCTAGTATAGTTGCCCCTAGTAGTGTAGGTAGTATAGTTTCCCCCAGTGTAGGTAATATAGTTGCCACCAGTGTAGCTAGTATAGTTACCCACAGTGGAGGTAGTATAGTTGCCCCCAGTGAAGGTAGTATAGTTGCCCCACTATAGCTAGTGTAGTTGCCTCAGTATAGCTAGCATAGTTGCCCCCAGTGTAGGTAGTATAGTTGCCCTCAGTGTAGGTAGTATAGTTGCCCCCTGTGTAGCTAGTATAGTTGCCCCAAGTGTAGATAGTATAATTGCCCCAGTATATCTAGTATAGTTGTCCCCAGAATAAGTGACATAGTTGCCCCAGTATAAGTAGTATTGTTGCCCCCAGTATAGATAGCATAGTTGGCCCCGGGGAAGCTTGGCAGGAGGGGCAGCGCCTGGAACGCAGGCAGCAGGTGATTAATTCCTCTCCCACTGCTCCTGTCTGCCGCCGCATATCTGAAGGGGAAAGCGATAGAAGGAGGGAACCCAGGTGAGGGAGGGGGGGGGGGTCTGGCACCCCTCCTCGCCACTGTCCCTGCTGCCCCTCCTTCTTACCCTGCTTCCCCCTCCTGCTTATGGCCTCTGTGGGAGGCCTTGGCGACACCCAACTCCTGTCTGTCACCCGGTGCACCACGTTCCTGGTGCCCAATGGCAGGAATGCCCCTGTATAAAGGTATTTTTCTTCTGTGATAAAGTTACAAGTAACAACAGAACTGTTGTCATCATTATATTTTGTTTATCCACAGTACAACGTTCCATAGTACAGTAAATATAATCACATTGTCAGCTATAAAAGGAGAAAAATAGTAGCATTCCTCCTCATTAGAGCCTACAAATGACATTCTAACAACATTCATCATTGAGGAGCGATCAAGGATTGCTGTCGGGTGGCCTGCCCTCGTAAGCTTCTTCTGTCTTCACTCTTGTTGCGGGAATAAATGTGAATATTAACATCTTGCTACCTCTGAGCATGTAGGTGTTATGTGTAATCGTGCTGCTGTAGTTAAATCATTCTTTTTCTTTAAACTCCAATATGAAAAATCATAATCCTTTCAAACAAGGAGCATTTCATCTGCGTTAATCCCACCAGCTTCTGCAAACATCTACTTTCTGGTGGCGTGTTTTATGAAGACTCTTCTAATTGCCGCTGTAGATTGTCCGAGTAACTTAGAACGGTAATAAAAAGATTTGGTCCTAATGAGTCAGAATATACATCAGCTCTTCCCAAGTGTTTGAGTCACGCTGGTCATATCTCAAAATGATTGATCCAATTTTAGGATTGTGTTGTAAAAAAAAGGAGTAGCTGCACAACGTTTTCAGTTTTTCTTACTGCATATATTAGTTTGAGCACAAAAAGTGTTTTATTTTTTAAAGGGGTTCTGTGGGGGTTTCTGAAGATAAAAACTGCCACTTACCTTGGGCTTCTATCAGCCCCGTGCAGCGGTAATGTCCCACGACGTCCTGCTCCCATCCGCCGTTCCCCGCAGCCGGCACCGGGCTATTATTCGTCTGACATACAGACGAATAAAGCGTGTTGCCGTGCCTCCGCTCGCGTCATCTGAGGCTTACTGCGCAGGCGCAGTACAAGGAGCCTTGTACTGCGCTTGCGCAGTAAGCTTCCGATGACGCAGGCGGAAGTGAGCGGGTGCGCGGCCACTCTAGCGCAGCCGCAGTTGGATCCCATGCCGCTTAGACCGGGGCCGGCGGCGGAGAACGGCAGATGGGAGGAGGACGGCGTAGGACATTACCGCTGCACGGGGCTGATAGAAGCCCAAGGTAAGTGTCAGTTTTTCTCTTCCACAACCCCCACAGAACCCCTTTAAATGTTAAAGAGGGATTGTCAGACACAAAATGAAATTCCATTTACCCACTCACTTCTCTGTGTTCATTATGCAGCCTGGAACCTTACCCTGCAGTGCAAGCACTCCAATCTATTCAGAAATGTTTCTGCTGTAATAAATCTTATCTCAGTCAGCCTCGCTGTATTTGGTACATTGCTGCCGAGAAGGAAGCTTGTCATCACTTTTCCACATGCCTGCTCCTCACTGACTGGTTGAGGGCAGTTCACCGTGAAGCTGCTGAAATCTGATCCATGTTTGTGCTCACATGTTTACAAAGCAAGCAAGCTATGACAGTGCAGAATCTAGGAGAAAAAAATAAGAGAGGAAATGACATCAGGATTGGCTTCAGTCAGAGGGAATAAAAATAGCAAATGTCAGAAACAGAATTATCTTTATTTACTATATAACATTCACTGAAATTAAAACGTGGACAGTACAATACATTTGTTATGTAAGTAGATCAAGTATTATTTTTTTCCTGGCATAGTATGGATGACCCTGCTGCGTTGAAGGGAACCTGAAGTGAGCGGGATATGGAGGCAGACTTATTTTTAAATTTTAGTCATTACAAATAGTAATTATCCTAATCCGTTAGGCCTGGAGCACACCGAGCGGTTTTTGAAGCGTTTCACAAACTGCTTCTGCCTGTGAAAATGCTTGACTAATGTATTTCAAAGGGCTGGTGCACACCAGCGGTTTGAGGTTTTTAGCAAACCGCAAACGTGGTCCTGCAGCACTTTTGTGGTTTGCAGAAGCTTTTCTGCCTCAATGTAAAGTATAGGAAAAGCTCTGAAAAACGCAAGATCACAGCGGTTTTCCAGGCGTTTTTGTTACAGAATCTGTTCAGTAACAGTTTTACTGGAACAATAAATGAAATCTGCTTCACAAAAACGCTCCAGAAAACACTAGGCATGTTTAGAAAACCTCTCTAATCATGCCTAGAATCACTCTGAAAATCTGCTTCAAAAAACCTCTAGCGTTTTGAGGATCTGCTAGTGGTTTAGGTGTGCACTGGGCCTATATTATGATTCCATACTGTATATACTAAGCGTTTTTTTTCCCACTAGGAAACATGATCGCAATCACACTGCAATGGTATGGCATTTCTTCCTAATTTCCACTACTGCAATTGGGCGTCTATACAAAGCATAAAGAGATTATTCGCAGCCAAAATGTGACGATTGCATTTGGGAGAAAATCGCGCCACAATCAGATCACATCAGTGGAAACTGTCACCATCATTTCCATTAGTTTAAATGAATGTGGAGGTATGTGGAGGCTACTATAATTTGGCTGTCCTGCTGATCCTCTGCCTCGAATACTTTTATGCTGCGTACTAGTGATGGGCGAACAGTGTTCGCCACTGTTCGGGTTCTGCAGAACATCACCCTGTTCGGGTGATGTTCGGGTTCGGCCGAACACCTGATGGTGTTCGGCCAAACTGTTCGGCCATATGGCCGAACTAAGAGCGCATGGCCGAACGTTACCCGAACGTTCGGCTAGCGCTGTGATTGGCCGAACGGGTCACGTGTAGTGTTGGGCGAACATCTAGATGTTCGGGTTCGGGCCGAACATGGCCGAACTCCGAACATAATGGAAGTCAATGGGGACCCGAACTTTCGTGCTTTGTAAAGCCTCCTTATATGCTACATACCCCAAATTTACAGGGTATGTGCACATTGGGAGTGGGTACAAGAGGAAAAAAAAATTTAGCAAAAAGAGCTTATAGTTTTTGAGAAAATCGATTTTAAAGTTTCAAAGGGAAAACTGTCTTTTAAATGCGGGAAATGTCTGTTTTCTTTGCACAGGTAACATGCTTTTTGTCGGCATGCAGTCATAAATGTAATACATATAAGAGGTTCCAGGAAAAGGGACCGGTAACGCTAACCCAGCAGCAGCACACGTGATGGAACAAGAGGAGGGTGGCGCAGGAGGAGAAGGCCACGCTTTGAGACACAACAACCCAGGCCTTGCATGAGGACAAGAAGCGTGCGGATAGCAATTTGCATTTTGTCGCCATGCAGTCATAAATGTAATACAGATGAGAGGTTCAATAAACAGGGACCGGAAACGCTAACCCATCACAGATGTTCATTGTTCATGTTACTTGGTTGGGGTCCGGGAGTGTTGCGTAGTCGTTTCCAATCCAGGATTGATTCATTTTAATTTGAGTCAGACGGTCTGCATTTTCTGTGGAGAGGCGGATACGCCGCCGATCTGTGACGATGCCTCCGGCAGCACTGAAACAGCGTTCCGACATAACGCTGGCTGCCGGGCAAGCCAGCACCTCTATTGCGTACATTGCCAGTTTGTGCCAGGTGTCTAGCTTCGATACCCAATAGTTGAAGGGTGCAGATGGATTGTTCAACACAGCTACGCCATCTGACATGTAGTCCTTGACCATCTTCTCCAGGCGATCGGTGTTGGAGGTGGATCTGCACGCTTGCTGTTCTGTGTGCTGCTGCATGGGTGTCAGAAAATTTTCCCACTCCAAGGACACTGCCGATACCATTCCCTTTTGGGCACTAGCTGCGGCTTGTGTTGTTTGCTGCCCTCCTGGTCGTCCTGGGTTTGCGGAAGTCAGTCTGTCGGCGTACAACTGGCTAGAGGAGGGGGAGGATGTCAATCTCCTCTCTAAAGTCTCCACAAGGGCCTGCTGGTATTCTTCCATTTTGACCTGTCTGGCTCTTTCTTCAAGCAGTTTTGGAACATTGTGTTTGTACCGTGGATCCAGAAGGGTATAAACCCAGTAATTGGTGTTGTCCAGAATGCGCACAATGCGTGGGTCGCGTTCAATGCAGTCCTAGGCCGAAGAGGTCATAGCCTAGGGTCACAAAAACCTGTTTATTGGGCAATTTCAATGGTGGCGAGTCTGACGTACATAAATCGCAGCAATGGCCGTTAGCAACGTCTGAATCTCACGAAATGTCTCATGCAGGTAGAAGACATATTGTTAGACTTGGGCTCCAAAGATGGGTTCCCTACATCTCTGCAAACCAGAGTTACAGGGCTCCAAATTTGGTAAAATCCCCCATAGGCTTTCATTGGGCCTCCTATTTACAGTTCCAAAATCTCACATCTTTTCAAAGGGCAATTACTCAGCAGTGGCAAATTTTCTAGCATTGTAGGGACCCTTAGGGGGAACATGACTGGTGAGTTTCGGGCCCCTAGGCCGAAGAGGTCATAGCCTAGGGTCACAAAAACCTGTTTATTGGGGCTATTTCAATGGTAGTGATGGTGACGTACATAAATCGCAGCAATGGCCGTTAGCAAAGTCTGACTCTCACGAAATGTCTCATGCAGGTAGAAGACATATTGTTAGACTTGGATTCCAAAGATGGGGTCCCTACATCTCTGCAAACCAGAGTTACAGGGGTCCAAAATTGGTAAAATCCCCCATAGGATTTCATTGGCTCCCTATTTCACTTTCCAAAATCTCACATCTTTTCAAAGGGCAATGGCTCAGCAGTACCAAATTTTCTAGCATTGTAGGGACCCTTAGGGGGATCATGACTGGTGAGTTTTGCCACTGCTGAGCCATTGCCCTTTGAAATGGTGTGAGATTTTGGAACGGTAAATAGGAGGCCCAATGAAAGCCTATGGGGGATTTTACCAATTTTGGACCCCTGTAACTCTGGTTTGCAGAGATGTAGGGACCCCATCTTTGGAATCTAAGTCTAACAATATGTCTTCTACCTGCATGAGACATTTCGTGAGATTCAGACGTTGCTAACGGCCATGGCTGAGATTTATGTACGCCACCATCACTACCATTGAAATAGCCCCAATAAACAGGTTTTTGTGACCCTAGGCTATGACCTCTTCGGCCTAGGGGCCCGAAACTCACCAGTCATGTTCCCCCTAAGGGTCCCTACAATGCTAGAAAATTTGGTACTGCTGAGCCATTGCCCTTTGAAAAGATGTGAGATTTTGGAAAGTGAAATAGGGAGCCAATGAAATCCTATGGGGGATTTTACCAATTTTGGACCCCTGTAACTCTGATTTGCAGAGATGTAGGGACCCCATCTTTGGAATCCAAGTCTAACAATATGTCTTCTACCTGCATGAGACATTTCGTGAGATTCAGACTTTGCTAACGGCCATTGCTGCGATTTATGTACGTCACCATCACTACCATTGAAATAGCCCCAATAAACAGGTTTTTGTGACCCTAGGCTATGACCTCTTCGGCCTAGGGGCCCGAAACTCACCAGTCATGTTCCCCCTAAGGGTCCCTACAATGCTAGAAAATTTGGTACTGCTGAGCCATTGCCCTTTGAAAAGATGTGAGATTTTGGAAAGTGAAATAGGGAGCCAATGAAATCCTATGGGGGATTTTACCAATTTTGGACCCCTGTAACTCTGGTTTGCAGAGATGTAGGGACCCCATCTTTGGAATCCAAGTCTAACAATATGTCTTCTACCTGCATGAGACATTTCGTGAGATTCAGACTTTGCTAACGGCCATTGCTGCGATTTATGTACGTCACCATCACTACCATTGAAATAGCCCCAATAAACAGGTTTTTGTGACCCTAGGCTATGACCTCTTCGGCCTAGGGGCCCGAAACTCACCAGTCATGTTCCCCCTAAGGGTCCCTACAATGCTAGAAAATTTGCCACTGCTGAGTAATTGCCCTTTGAAAAGATGTGAGATTTTGGAACTGTAAATAGGAGGCCCAATGAAAGCCTATGGGGGATTTTACCAAATTTGGAGCCCTGTAACTCTGGTTTGCAGAGATGTAGGGAACCCATCTTTGGAGCCCAAGTCTAACAATATGTCTTCTACCTGCATGAGACATTTCGTGAGATTCAGACGTTGCTAACGGCCATTGCTGCGATTTATGTACGTCAGACTCGCCACCATTGAAATTGCCCAATAAACAGGTTTTGTGACCCTAGGCTATGACCTCTTCGGCCTAGGACTGCATTGAACGCGACCCACGCATTGTGCGCATTCTGGACAACACCAATTACTGGGTTTATACCCTTCTGGATCCACGGTACAAACACAATGTTCCAAAACTGCTTGAAGAAAGAGCCAGACAGGTCAAAATGGAAGAATACCAGCAGGCCCTTGTGGAGACTTTAGAGAGGAGATTGACATCCTCCCCCTCCTCTAGCCAGTTGTACGCCGACAGACTGACTTCCGCAAACCCAGGACGACCAGGAGGGCAGCAAACAACACAAGCCGCAGCTAGTGCCCAAAAGGGAATGGTATCGGCAGTGTCCTTGGAGTGGGAAAATTTTCTGACACCCATGCAGCAGCACACAGAACAGCAAGCGTGCAGATCCACCTCCAACACCGATCGCCTGGAGAAGATGGTCAAGGACTACATGTCAGATGGCGTAGCTGTGTTGAACAATCCATCTGCACCCTTCAACTATTGGGTATCGAAGCTAGACACCTGGCACAAACTGGCAATGTACGCAATAGAGGTGCTGGCTTGCCCGGCAGCCAGCGTTATGTCGGAACGCTGTTTCAGTGCTGCCGGAGGCATCGTCACAGATCGGCGGCGTATCCGCCTCTCCACAGAAAATGCAGACCGTCTGACTCAAATTAAAATGAATCAATCCTGGATTGGAAACGACTACGCAACACTCCCGGACCCCAACCAAGTAACATGAACAATGAACATCTGTGATGGGTTAGCGTTTCCGGTCCCTGTTTATTGAACCTCTCATCTGTATTACATTTATGACTGCATGGCGACAAAATGCAAATTGCTATCCGCACGCTTCTTGTCCTCATGCAAGGCCTGGGTTGTTGTGTCTCAAAGCGTGGCCTTCTCCTCCTGCGCCACCCTCCTCCTGTTCCATCACGTGTGCTGCTGCTGGGTTAGCGTTACCGGTCCCTTTTCCTGGAACCTCTTATATGTATTACATTTATGACTGCATGCCGACAAAAAGCATGTTACCTGTGCAAAGAAAACAGACATTTCCCGCATTTAAAAGACAGTTTTCCCTTTGAAACTTTAAAATCGATTTTCTCAAAAACTATAAGCTCTTTTTGCTAAAATTTTTTTCCTCTTGTACCCACTCCCAAGGTGCACATACCCTGTAAATTTGGGGTATGTAGCATGTAAGGAGGCTTTACAAAGCACAAAAGTTCGGGTCCCCATTGACTTCCATTATGTTCGGAGTTCGGGTCGAACACCCGAACATCGCGGCCATGTTCGGCCTGTTCGGCCCGAACCCGAACATCTAGATGTTCGCCCAACACTACTGCGTACACACTGACGACTACGGTCGTTTGAAACAGCTAATTAACTATCGTTCCTCAGACAATCGGGGAAAGAACTTTACCAAACGATCATTAACACGAACGACATCGGGAAGATGGAAATATCCGACCTGACAGATCGTATCTACCGACAATCGTTACAAAACTATAGTGTGTACAGACATCGGCTGAGAACGATCGTTACAAGGGCCAATGCGCCTGCGTTGAATTCTGCCCAGCTTCAGTACTTCCTTTGTAGCGCGGCCGTAAAGATTGTTACATTGCTCATTTCAATTAAACTTTGTTTTCAAGTTAACAATCATATATTTGTATCTATAGTAACTCCATGTCAGTGGGTTTTTCTTTATTTTATATAAATACTAGCTGGTCGCCCGGCGTTGCCCGGGTATGTAATTGGCTAGTGTTAGCTCTGCCCACTTTTTCTAATCCTAACACACAATTACTCAAGCATGACCTAGTTTGTGAGCTTTGCGGTCTTTGGCATCAATAATTGACATTGAAATAAAATAAATCTAATTGGCTGTGGCTCCACTCCTGTGAAAATCAATAGGTGAATTTTGATTGGCTTTTATAGGCTCCAACCACTTTTCTGAATATTAATCCCAGTCACCCAGTGACCAACTGTGCAAAGTTTAACAACCCAGCCATTGACAGTGTAAGAAAAACAAAAGGTTGCTTTCTTAAAACAGAAAGAATTTGCGATAATTCAGGTTGGAGTGAGCTTAACCACTTGGGGACCCACCCTTTACCCCCCCTTAAGGACCAGCATTGTATTATGTGATCTGTGCTGGGTGGGCTCTACAGCCCCCAGCACAGATCAGGGTGCAGGCAGAGAGATCAGATCACCCCCCTTTTTTCCCCACTAGGGGGATGATGTGCTGGGGGGGTCCGATCTCTCCTGCCTGCGTGTGGCTGGCGGGGGGGGGGGCACCTCAAAGCCCCCCTCCGCGGCGACATTCACCCCCCTCCCTCTCCTACCTGCTCCCCCCCCGGTGATCGAGGCTGCACAGGACGCTATCCGTCCTGTGCAGCCAGTGACAGGACGTCCCCTGTCACATGGCGGCGATCCCCGGCCGCTGATTGGCCGGGGATCGCCGATCTGCCTTACGGCGCTGCTGCGCAGCAGCGCCGTACAATGTAAACAAAGCGGATTATTTCCGCTTGTGTTTACATTTAGCCTGCGAGCCGCCATCGGTGGCCCGCAGGCTATTCACGGAGCCCCTCGCCGTGATTTGACAGGAAGCAGCTGCTCGCGTGAGCGGCTGCTTTCTGATTAATCAGCCTGCAGCTGGCGACGCAGTACTGCGTCGCTGGTCCTGCAGCTGCCACTTTGCCGACGCACGGTATAAGCATGCGGTCGGCAAGTGGTTAAAATGTCACCCAGTGCATTACTGTTGAATATATGCAAATTAACCATTGTTACCCTTAAAAGCTAAACACATCTCCAGAACTGCAGGAATGCAATGATGTGTCATTTTGTTAATTTGTACAGAGCCATAATAATCCAACATGCATACAGACTGTTTTGCATTGTTTGATCCTCATCAGTGCATGGCATGGATTAATTTGGCTCTATGGAGTAGGGCTTGTAACACCGAGCAGTACAGACTAACCAGCAAGCTCATGGTGACCCAGAACTCATTGGAGTGTGCAAGGGACTACAATGGTCCTAAAAGCCCCCTTACTAAGATGTTAAGAAAAACAAAAGTTTGCTTTCTTAAAACAGAAAGAATTTGCGATAATTCATGTTGGAGTGAGATTGAGATGTCTCCCAGGGCATCACTGCTGAATATATGCAAATTAACCATTGTGCCCTTAGAAGCTAAACACACCTCCAGTGTAACAGTGTAAGAATGGCTGCAGTTTACATTTTCCAGTGAAAATTGTATTTGTCTCCGCCCCCTTTTTGGTTATGGGAATAAAAAGTATCCTTTACTTTATTCCAGGTAATGTGCTATGTGTGTGCCAAATTTCAGTTTACATTCTAGCAGTGAAATTTGTATTTTTCTCCACCCACTGATGTCCTAATGTTTCCCGGGTATGTATTTGGCTGCTGTTGGCTGTGGCCACTTTTTCTAACGCTAACACACAACTGTCAATAGTCAATGACCAAGTTTGTGAGATTTCTGGTCTTTGGCATGAATAATTTTCATTGAAATTAAACACATCTGATTCGCTGTTTGTGGCCCCACCCCTTTTCTAAATATTTAACCCCAGTCACCCAATGATCAACTGTACCAGGTTTGAGGCTTGTGCCATTAACAGTGCGAAAATGGCAGCAATTAAATATTTGCCTTGAAAATCAATAGGTGAATTGCGATTGGTTTTTGTAGGCTCCACCCACTTTTCTGAATATTAATCCCAGTCACCCAGTGACCAACTGTGCAAAGTTTTAGAACCCTACAATTAATAGTGTAAGAATGGCTGCAGTTTACATTTTCCCAGTGAAATTTGTGTTTGTCTCCGCCCACTGATGACTTGGCATTGCCCAGGTATGTATTTGGCTGGTGTTGGCTCCGCCCACTTTTTCTAACCCTAACACAAAATTACTTAATGACCAAGTTTGTGAGCGTTGCGGTTTTTGGCATCAATAATTTGCATTGAAATAAAATAAATCTGATTGGCTGTGGCTCCACCCCTTTTCTGAATTTAAACCCCAATCACCCAATGGCCAACTGTACCAGATACAGGTGATTAACAGTGCAAGAGGCTTGTGCCATTAACAGTGCAAGAATGGCATCAATTAAATATTCCCCTTAAAGGGGAACTGAAGAGAGAGGTATATGGAGGCTGTCATGTTTATTTCCTTTTAGACAATACCAGTTGCCTGGCAGCCCTGCTGATCCTCTGCCTCTAATACTATTAGCCATAGCCCCTGAACAAGCATGCAGCAGATCAGGTGTTTCAGTGGTTCAGACTTATAAGTCTGATCTGACAAGACTAGCTGCATGCTTGTTTCTGGTTTTAATCAGATACTACTGCAGAGAAATAGACCAGCAGGCCTGCCAAGCAACTGGTATTGATTAAAAGGAAATAAACATGACAGCCTCCATATACCTCTCTCTTCAGTTCCCCTTTAAAGATTAATAGGTGGATTTTGATTGGCTTTTGTAGGCTCCAGCCACTTTTCTGAATATTAATCTCAATCACCCAGTGACCAACTGTGCAAAGTTTGAGAACCCTACCATTAATAGTGTAAGAATTGCTGCAGTTTACATTTTCTCAGTGAAATTTGTATTTGTCTCCGCCTACTGATGACCCGGAATCGCCCGATTATGTATTTGGCTGGTGTTGGCTGCGCCCACTTTTCCTAACCCTAACACGCAATTACTCAATTACTCAATGACCAAGTTTGTGAGCTTTGCGGTCTTTGGCATCAATAACCTGCATTAAAATAAAACAAATCAGATTGGCTGTTTGGGGCTCCACACCCTTATATGAATGTAAACCCCAGTCATGCAATGATCCACTGTACCAGGTTTGAGTCTAGTGCCATTAACAGTGCAAGAATGGCAGCAATGAAATATTCCCCTGAAAAATCAATAGGTAATTTTTGATTGTTTTTTTGTAGGCTCCACCCACTTTTATGAATATTAATCCCAGTCACCCAGTAACCAACTGTGCAAAGTTTGAGAACCCTACCATTAACAGTGTAAGAATGGCTGCTGTTTACATTTGCCCAGTAAAATTTGTATTTGTCTCCGCCCACTTATGAAACTGCGTTGCCTGCTTATGTATTTGGCTGGTGTTGGCTGTGCCCACTTTCCTAACCCTAACACACAATTAATCAATTACCAAGTTTGTGAGCTTTGCGGTGTTTGGCAACAGCAATTTGCATTGGAATAAAACAAATCTGATTGTCTATTTGTGGCTCCACCCCCTTTCTGAAATTGAACCCCAGTCATCCAATGATCAACTATACCAGGTTTGAGGCTTGTGCCATTAACAGTGCAAGAATGGCAGGTTTGAGGCTTGTGCCATTAACAGTGCAAAAATGGCAGAAATATTCCCCTTGAAAATCAACCAACTGTGCAAAGTTTGAGAACCCTACCATTAACAGTGTAAGAAAAACTAATAGTTTGCTTTTTTACACAGAAAGAATTTGCGATAATTCAGGTTGGAGTGAGCTTGAGATGTCTCCCAGTGCATCACTGCTGAATATATGCAAATTAACCATTCTACCCTTAGAAGCTAAACACACCTCCAGTGTAACAGTGTAAGAATGTCTGCAGTTTACATTTTCCAGTGAAATTTGTATTTGTCTCTTTTTGGTTATGGAAATAAAAAGTATCCTATACTTTATTCCAGGTAATGTACTATGTGTGTGGCAAATTTCATTCAAATCCGTTCAGCCGTTTTTGCGTGATCGAGTAACAAACATCCAGACATCCAAACATCCAAACATCCGAACTTTCCCATTTATTATATTAGTAGGATGTACGCAACATATCCTTCTGATCGTTCTTTTCTGCGAGAACGATTGTTAAAATGTGTATGATGATCGCTGCATCCCATCGTTGCATTCCAATCTTTCCAATATCGTTCGTCTGGTAACCATCGTTCCTTGCAAACGATAGTGATCGCAAGTGTGTACGTAGCATCAGTCATAGACCCTGAACAAGCAGATCAGGTGTTTCTGACATTATTGTCAGATATGACAAGATTAGCTGCATGCTTGTTACTGGTGTTTTTCAGACACTACTGCAGCCAAATAGATCAGCAAGTCAGGTAACTGGTATTGCTTGAAATGAAATAAAAATGTCAGCCTCCATATCCCTCTCACTTCAGGTGTCCTTTAACTGAACCCTGTGTTTTGCAATCCGTTACTGATCGGAATCAGTTTGCAAA
The DNA here is from genome assembly GCF_040937935.1 of Hyperolius riggenbachi. Classification (NCBI taxonomy): domain Eukaryota; kingdom Metazoa; phylum Chordata; class Amphibia; order Anura; family Hyperoliidae; genus Hyperolius; species Hyperolius riggenbachi. The sequence continues at coordinate 68,246,736 of NC_090647.1, forward strand.
ATGTTGCAGGGTAGTGGAAAAGAGTTCTCAGGGCTCGTTCACACTAGGGGCATTTTTGCCCTTTTTTCAAGTGCAGACGATTTTCAAAATCACCCTAAGAAATGCTTGTGCAATGATTCCCTATGAGAGTCACAGCTGAGTGGTTCGTTTGTGATCCGCTCAGCAAAGCGGTGCCTGTACCATTTTAAGGCAATTCCACCTCAATGGAAGGTATAGGAAAAACGCAAAACGCTCACAAAATCACTTTGCGCAGTGATTGCGTGAGCGTTTTTAAGAATATATACATTGTGTTTATTCTTTTCCGGGTCAAGGAGTTCACTTCCTGACTTGCGTCACTTGCGTCAGGGAGTGAATTACAAAACCACTCTAGAAAAGCGCTTAGAAAAGCGGTTTTACCAGAAATGCAGCGCGCAGTGTAGCGCTGGGAGGAAGGAAAAAAAGTGCGCAAAATGCAAAACGCTTGCGTTTGCATTTTTGAATTTAGGTGTGAATGAGGCCTGAAGCTGATCAGACTGAGAACAGTATTCTCGGTATCTTGTCTAACTACAGAAACATTTTAGTATACATAAAATGGAAACTAAAAGACAAATAAGCTTGGTTGTAACATAGAGATAGGCTGTAACGTAGTCACTGTGAACTTTGTGGCATGGCTGCTCTTTTATAAACTTGCAGAACGGTTGTGTGACGATCATTCAGTCTCAGCCATTTCCCTAAACACCACCTATTGTATGTGATCGTTCAATTAAAGTGAATGATGTGTGAAATTAACACTGCCGAAATGTATTGCAAGTCACCGTTCATCAGTATTCCACATCTAACGTCCACTTCTTTTTATCTTTATAACAAGAAAATGTATCAGAAAATAAAAGGAGCCTTAGAAGTTTTGTACCAGCAAAGTTACCACCACCAGCCAGGCTTGACAATGGATGGTCCAATGTAGGATTTAATTGATTTTAGGCTGTTTAAAAAGCTATTCATTAAATCAATTTACTGTATCGGAATATTGTAGTGTTAAGTTAAAAGCCGTTCTGGACTGTGGTCTTTGAGGCCAGTTTTACACTTATTTTTCCTCCTGTCTCCTGCCGCATCCCACTGCATCTCAAAAAATTACAAAAATAGGACCCTGTGCAGGGCCAGTCCTAGACTTTTTTGCCCCCTGAAGCAATACATTGTGAGGATGCGCATCCCTCCAGGACCGGAGAGGAGAGACACATTCGGCTGGGTATGGCAGGCACTGGCACTATGCTTACCTCCCTCTGCTTCCTCCAAGACAGTATCTCCTCCCTGCTGGACCGACTCTGATCCCCAGGATGCCGGGTATGTGCTGCACCGGCGCCGCATCACTCACTCGCTCTCAGCAGATTAGCAATGGGATCACTAGCCAGTAGCCACAGGTGAAGTCCTGCTTCCTCTCTGACTACAGCGGTGCCTCATGTGACCTAGCAGCATGTAACAGGTCACATGAGGCACCACTGTAGCCATGGAAACAGGATGCTGGATGGGTGGAGATCCCATTGCTGGAACGCTGAGAGCAGGTGAGTGAAGTGGTGCCGTGCCTAGGCATCATATGATGGGGAGTGTGAGGACGGGGACATTTGGGAAGGGGAGCCGCCTCCTGCCGTCCTCTAATTGTTTCTGGAGAGAAGCATGTGATTCACGTTGCTTCATTGAAAAACCCCTGACCTGTGGCAGAGTGTGCCAACATGGTCATATGAATAGTGCCCCCCCCCCCCCCCCTCCCAGTTCAGTGACATACTCCCTGCTGGGCAGGAAGTATGTCACTGGGATTCCCTCGGATTCCCATTGGGCCGTGCATGCGCAGTGACACACCGCGCTCCTGTTGATTACATTTCTGTGTCGCCGCAGAAGTCATACGGTAACGCACTGAAGACTTTGAACCAAGTCGGCGGCAATTCAGAAACTTCCAGCGCAACGCGAGGTGGTAAGTTTGCAAGGCCCCATACATTTGCATTGCCATTGCATTGCCCTGTGGTAAAAACAGGGTAAAGCAACGCACACTTGCAATGCAAGAGTAAAAGGGACCTAAAGCGAAATAGGAGAATGTAGCAGTGATCCAACAGCTTAACCACTTGAGGACCCACCCTTTACCCCCCCTTAAGGACCAGCGCTGGTTTGATTGATCTGTGCTGGGTGGGCTCTGCAGCCCCCAGCACAGATCAGGGTGCAGGCAGGGAGATCAGATTGCCCCCCTTTTTTCCCCCCTATGGGGATGATGTGCTGGGGGGGTCTGATCTCTCCTGCCTGCTGTGGGTGGCGGGGGGGGCACCTCAAAGCCCCCCTCCGCGGCGAAATTCCCCCCTCCCTCTCCTACCTGCTGCCTCCCCCGGTGATCGGGGCTGCACAGGACGGCTATCCGTCCTGTGCAGCCAGTGACAGGACGTCCCCTGTCACATGGCGGCGATCCCCGGCCGCTGATTGGCCGGGGATCGCCGATCTGCCTTACGGCGCTGCTGCGCAGCAGCGCCGTACAAATGTAAACAAAGCGGATTATTTCCGCTTGTGTTTACATCTAGCCTGCGAGCCGCCATCGGCGGCCCGCAGGCTATTCACGGAGCCCCCCGCCGTGATTTGACAGGAAGCAGCCGCTCGTACGAGCGGCTGCTTCCTGATTAATTAGGCTGCAGCTGGCGACGCAGTACTGCGTCGCTGGTCCTGCAGCTGCCACTTTGCCGACGCACGTTATGAGTGTGCGGTCGGCAAGTGGTTAAAGAGGAACTCCAGTGAAAATAATGTAATAAAAAAAGTGCTTCATTTTTACAATAATTATGTATAAATGATTTAGTCAGTGTTTGCCCATTGTAAAATCTTTTAAATCCCTGATTTACATTCTGACATTTATTACATGGTGAATTTTTTTACTGTTGGCAGGTAATGTAGCTGCTGCATGTTTTTTTGGCAGTTGGAAACAGCTATTTCTCACAATGCAGCAAGGTTCACAGACAGGAAACTGCCAGGAGTACCTACTCAGAATTTCTTTGTGGGAGGGGTTTCACCCCAATATCAGTCATACAGAGCCCCCTGATGGCCTGTTTGTGAAAAGGAATAGATTTCTCATGTAAAAGGGGGTATCAGCTACTGATTGGGATAATGTTCAATTCTTGGTCGGAGTTTCTCTTTAAGCTACCCTAGGAGCAAATGTAACTTACTCTTCTGTATGGTCCAGAGGCTTCCCACATCCCCCTGCACTCCACTGTTTCAGAGCAAGGTCCCGCAGCCGCTAAACACATTCAACAAAAAGTTCTGGAATTGGTCTCTTTTGGAAAAAATCAATTGTGCATAGAGTAAAAATGCCATGCATGAGTGGCTTCATTCTGCTGGGCATGCCTGGATCATCCTCGCTAAAGCCCGTTCCGTGACCCTGCGATGGCATGTCACAGTATGGGTGCCAGTGAGGATGAAGAGAGAAGTCACAGATAGGAGGAAGTACATCCGCCGGACTTGTGAGTATACTCCTCAAAGCTCATGGTGGGATCACTATTAACCCTTTCCAACTCTGTGTCAGACTAAGTCAGGAGAGGGGGGTACGCTGCGGGGGGGGGGGGGAATCTTATGATGCTCTGTTTGTTACATCCCTGCTTGAAAACGCTTGTTTCCTTTCCTGTGCCGCGGGATCCTTAATTGCCCCCAAAAGGATCAATGCTGAATAGTTAGAACTGTTTATGTATATGGAACAATAAAAGGACACTTCAAGTGTTACAATGTGCAGACCATTATGGATACTGTTGTAAAAATCAATGTTTTTCACTTTACCTGTGCTTTCAATGAGAAACTGTAACCAAGGATTGAACTTCATCCCAATCAGTAGCTGATACCCCCTTAGTGATGAGAAAGCTTTACCTTTCCTCGAATAGATAGTCGGGGGGGGGGGGGGGGGGGGGGGGGGTCTGTATGGTAACACCCCCCCCCCTCTTCCACAGTGTTTGATGTCATGTCCTAGGTCCTGACAGTTTCCTATCTGTGAGAGTTGTTGAATTGTGGGAAATAACAGCTGTTTCCCAGCAACCAGTATCACCCTCTGTGTATATGTATATCTATAAAAAAAAACAACCTTTTAGCCTATCACATTGTTAGGGGTGTGTGGTTATAGATAATGGCAGTTGGTGCTTTCTTTTTCCAAGTCTGCCAGTAGTAATGATGATGATGTGCAGGCTGATTGCGGATCAAACAATATGAACAAATTACATGGTGAATATCAATCATTTTTTGATCTCTTCTCACTTTGTAATGTACTGATTTATTTTTCCCCCTTTTTGCTAAAGATCCTCTTTTAATCCCAAAATAAAATTAAAATCACTTAAAGCACAACTTGCAACCTACGCCTGATCCAAACTCGTAATGCAGACTGTCACAATCGCACCTATAATTTAATGGGCGATAATAATATGTAATGTACCTGGGAGAAGGTTCCCAAAGTATTATAAAAAAGTACAAAAGCGCAAAGTGCAATAAAATACTGTATGGGGTGTACAAGTAAAGACACATATGAATAAATACACACAAAGGGCTGCTCAGAATACTGTGAATATTGCACAGCACATAAAGGAATAACCAGGGTGCCGAAGCAAGCGCCACAAATAGGAAGGTGGGTCTCGGCTTCAGCGCAGGGCAAAGAAAACCGCTAGACAAAGAGGACTCCCTGCGCTCTGACGGCACTAAATGAAAAAGACTAAGGTTGGCTCACTTTCAGCAAGGAAAACATTCACAGTAAAAAGCCTGGGAGTTATTGAAACACACTGCGAGCCAAAAGCAGGAACAATGCAACCTTACTGAATCAAATGGAATCTGTATTATCTGATGTCTAAAAATGTGCTCCAGAATGGAGAACCCACACGCACTAACAGATAATAACAAAACAGCTGCCACAAAACCTGTCAACCTGTAAGAAATACAGAAAATAGAAAGTCTCATAATGCATCACCTGTGAATGAAAGTAACAATCTGAAATAGCTGAAAAAATGACGTTGTAAAGATTCATTTAAGCCATTGGATGGGTAGCCACATGAACGCCAAGAGGAACAGCGAATGCTTGGCTTCTGGTGATTGGCTGTCACTGGAGGGTCAGAATTCAGGCAAGTAAGGTCAGCACGCCACAAGCGGTATCGCAGATAGGGGTATAACAATAACCCCCACACCGTAATGGGGGGGGGGGGGGGTTCTGTACAAGGCAAAGCGCTAGCGGAGTGGAGAGTTTTACATTATCTGCTTTCGGCAGCAATATAGGTCCTCTTAGCTTCTTCATTTTACAAGTGCCATGCAGCCAGCCAATCACCATGCGGCTTCCGTACCTGTCACATGACATGGGACAGGAGACGCATGGTGATTGGCTGGCTGCGTGGCACTTGGAAACTTACAATGTGAAGAGGAAGTGGAGATGGGCCTGTATCACTGCCAGGAGCAGCTAATGTACAATGCTCTGCTGCCGCTCGCCATTATGGACAGGACCACGCCCCCTTAGCTCCTGGACCACCTCCCCCTCCCTATGATGGTTTTTAGAGAGTGGAGCGGGGGTGGTGCAGATGACAGATCTCTACAGGTGGCCCAGCCCAATGTAGTTATGCCCCCTGATTTGCTGGTATCTATTGTCATACAGCCAATCAATAATCACAAAATTATTTATTGATGATGATAATAATCAATGCATGTTAACAATAATTAATTCCTTAATCAAATGAATGTTTAGTATTAAAAAAGCCATAAAAAAATAAAAAATAAAAACCTGGTGCCCCCACTAATCCTCCACACATCAGGTGTAGTCACTTAAAAAGTAAGGTGTGTATCTAAATAACCAACAATTCATGCAATACCAATAGAGTTGGGCCGAACGGTTCGCCTGCGAACGGTTCCACGCGAACTTTCGTGGTTCGCGTTCGCGTCCCGCAGGCGAACTTTTGCGGAAGTTCGGTTCGCCCCATAATGCACCATAGAGGGTCAACTTTGACCCTCTACATCACAGTCAGCAGGCCCAGTGTAGCCAATTAGGCTACACTAGCCCCTGGAGCCCCACCCCCCTTATATAAGGCAGGCAGCGGTGGCCATTACGGTCACTCGTGTGCCTGCCTGCATTAGTGAGAGTAGGGCGAGCTGCTGCACTGTCTCTCATAGGGAAAGATTAGTTAGGCTTAGCTTGTTCCTGGCTGCATACCTGTTCTGTGAAGCCACCACTGCATACCTGTACTGTGAACCCACCACTGCATACCTGTTCATTGAACCCACCACTGCATACCTGTTAATTGAACCCACCACTGCATACCTGTTCAGTGAACCTGCCACTGCATACCTGTTCATTGAGCCCACCACTGCATACCTGTTCATTGAACCCACCACTGCATACCTGTTCATTGAACCCACCACTGCATACCTGTTCAGTGAGCCCACCACTGCATACCTGTTCATTGAACCCACCACTGCATACCTGTTCATTGAACCCACCACTGCATACCTGTTCATTGAACCCACCACTGCATACCTGTTCAGTGAACCTGCCACTGCATACCTGTTCATTGAGCCCACCACTGCATACCTGTTCATTGAACCCACCACTGCATACCTGTTAATTGAACCCACCACTGCATACCTGTTCAGTGAACCTGCCACTGCATACCTGTTCATTGAGCCCACCACTGCATACCTGTTCATTGAACCCACCACTGCATACCTGTTCATTGAACCCACCACTGCATACCTGTTCAGTGAACCTGCCACTGCATACCTGTTCAGTGAACCCACCACTGCATACCTGTTCTGTGAACCCACCACTGTATACCTGTTCTGTGAACCCACCACTGCATACCTGTTCAGTGAACCCGCCACTGCATACCTGTTCTGTTCAGTGAACAGTTTGGTGTGTCAGTGTGAAGCAGTACCTTAATTACACTACCTAATTGATGTATACACATGCAAGATGTTTTAAAGCACTTTAGGCCTGTCATTTAGCATTGAATGTGATTTCTGCCCTTAAAACGCTGCTTTGCGTCAAATCCAGATTTTTCCCGGGGACTTTTGGCGTGTATCCCACTCTGCCATGCCCCCATCCAGGTGTTAGACCCCTTGAAACATCTTTTCCATCACTTTTGTGGCCAGCATAATTTTTTTTTTTTTCAAAGTTCGCATCCCCATTGAAGTCTATTGCGGTTCGCGAACTTTAACGCGAACCGAACCTTCCGCGAAAGTTCGCGAACCCGGTTCGCGAACCTAAAATCGGAGGTTCGGCCCAACTCTAAATACCAATTATGCAAAAAAGTGCACAGTGCAAATAAATACAGAATCATCATAAATGTAGAATAATGATTAAAACGTGCCCAATGCTGAAAAAAATTGCTAGTAAATTAATACAACTAGGAGAAAACTTTGGAGAAAAAGTGAATTGCATATAGGCCATTGTCATAAAATGCCTTTTGAACTACCGAGGAAGAAAATTATCAGAATAGTTTTGTCACCTATTTTTGGGGGTAGTTTTTCAATTGCAAAGTGCTGAAAAGTTATTTTAAAGAGAAGTTGAAAAATTATCTCCTGGGAGAAAATTTAGGAGAAAAAAATAAGTAAGGGTCAGTGGTCCATATGCAGTTCACTTTTTTTCTTCTAGGTGGTATTTTTAAACTGTAAACAAATCACCTTTTAAACCACTAGCAAGCAAGAAAATACTCAAAATAATGTTAACAGTACTTTTTTTTTTACCAATATTTAAAGAGGGACTGTAACGGTAAAACGTCCCCTGGGGGGTACTCACCTCGGGTGGGGGAAGCCTCAGGATCCTAATGAGGCTTCCCACGCCGTCCTGCGTCCCTCGGGGGTCTCGCTGTAGCCCTCCGTACAGCGGTGACGCAATATTTACCTTCCTGGCTCCTGCGCAGGCGCTCTGATGGCTGTCGGCTCCGAAGTAGGCGGAAATACCCGATTGTCGTCGGGTCCGCTCTACTGCGCAGGCGCAAGTCTCCGGCGCCTGTGCAGTAGAGCGGACCCGACGGAGATGGGGTATTTCCGTCTATTTCCGAGCCGAATGCAGCCACAGCACCCCCGCTGGAGCCAGCAAAGGTAAATATTGAAATTACAGTCGGGCCTGTCGCTGGCTGTTCAGAGGGCTGCAGCGAGACCCCCGTGGGACAGAGGACGGCGTGGGAAGCCTCATTAGGATCCGGAGGCTTCCCCCACCCGAGGTGAGTACCCCCCCAGGGGATCTTTTTCAAGTTACAGAGTCTCTTTAAGTACAGGAACTTTTTTAATGGTAAAGTGCTTAAAAGTTAGTTGAAAGAGAATATGAAAATTATCTCCTAGGAGATAACTGAGGAGAAAAAGTTAATTGCATATGGGCCACTGTGTGTGTTTTTTTTGGGCAGTCTAGACCCTTGGTGGTGGTGGTGGTAGTGGGGGGGTCGCAAGGTCACCCTCACATAATTGTCATTGTACACCCTCCTTAATGGACAACTGCCGTGAGAAGTATATGGAGGCTGCCATATTTACAGTACAGAGGCGCCAGGCTATGTACCGGACCGCATTGGTGATATGCTCCTATTTATTGCCTGAGGAAGTTGGACATACCCGCGAAACGCGTTGCACCTTGTTCAGAGTATGTAAATAAACTGATTTTTGCTTAAAACAGCAATTTTTTGTGTCTGTTTTGGAGGGGTAAGTCCACTGCTACCTACTTCATTTTATCCATTTTAAAGAAATATTGTTTTTACCCTGTTGGCGGCTCTGTACTACTTTTGCAGTTGTTTCCACCCCTGGTGGAGGGGAATTCTTTTTTCCCCGATCTACAGAGAGCGACTTCTTAATCCTGAGTGGGGACAGGTCTAATCTCCTCACCTGCCTTCATAGTGGTTACCTGGACGGTAACTCTTGTTTGTGAGTATAACCTACCTATACTTACCTTCCATACCCAATTTACAGTACATACTACACTATACTGGGCTCTCGGCGTCTTCCCTTATATTTATGATACTTTTTGAATAAAGTGCTAAGGTATTTATTCCCATGTGAACACCAGTTATTATTACTGTAGCACCTGAGCAGTGCTACCATGGATGTTAAAGAGTACCTGAGGTGAACCTTGGGTCAAAATTTAAATACCTACGTTGAGGAGCGTGGACCTCCCAAGTGAATCCGAAAAGCTCCTGTTGGATTCCATGCTCGTAACCATGCTCCTCTTCAGGTATGACCACGCCCGTGCTCTGCCTTTGTACTGGATCCCCCAGAGGCTTCCCTCTTCTCAGGTAAGTATTTCACTTTTGACCCAAGGCTTAGCACAGCTTCTCTGTAACCCATTAGCAGCTTCGAAGAGTTATCTAATTTGAGATAAGTGCACTGCTGTTCACCTCAATCGGCAGAACTTGTGCTGTAAATGCTTGGAAAGCTTTGACCTCTCTCTACTAGCAGATGATATAGAAACTAAAACAATTAAGTCCGCTGTTATTGTCTCACACTGCCCCCTAGTGACAAGTGGCCATGAATACACATTACAGCAGTACTAATTAGAAGCAAGAAAATGTAACAAATTGGAAAAAAAATGTTCTAACATAAATAGGCCTGGAGCAATTGCAAGCCTCTAAATAAATTGGCTGCTAAAGGATTAAACATGCAAATGCATCCTATAAGAGGGGGAAAAGGTAAGGTTTTTTTGTGTTTACAGTTCATTTCCATTGTGTTACTTTAAAATGTGCTGCGTGAAGTGAATGTGAATACAGGAAGTGTGGAGATGTGAGAGGTGTACGAGTTAGCTTAATGAAAAGACATTTTGTCAAGGCCTCATTCATTCTGATCAGAAGACTGTGAAATAAAGAGTTTAGAGCATCCATAATTGGAGTCTTTGTAGAGAGGAGCAGAAGGGCATTTTCAATAAATAACTTGGATCTGGGCATCATTACATGGAGCTACACTGAGTCATTGAGAATATAATAATATAAAAATATGTAGTTTCTGCGTAGTGCAAGGAGAAATATGGTATACATGCTCCTGGCTATTTGTTTTCTACTATGTAAAGCATTACGGAAGATGTTGGCGCTATATAAATAAAAATAAATAATAATAATCTTGCCCACTCTTTTATATTTTAGTTATGCCCCTATTGATTCTGCAATAACTTTATCACTACTTATGTCTTATAATCTAAACATAAAACAATATTGATAATTATTACGTGTCCTTTGTGTTTTACTCCATCAATAACTCATAGCAAGCATTTGGGAAGGTCTGTTACTACTCTCATTTTGTTCCAAGATGTCTGCAAGTAGTTGCTGGGTAGTTTCAGGAACATTACCATCTTTCCGTATTCCTATGGACTGTGGTGGACTTCCAATGCCCACCAGCAGGTGGCGATCTCTATCATTTGGACTGCCGGTTGGGGCCTGCCTATTTAGCCACTTGAGGACTGTAGGCTTATACCCCTCAGTGACCAGGCTGTTTTTTGCAATTTAAGCCACTTCAGCTTTAAGGCCTCACTGCAGGGCCGTACAGCTCAGCACACAAGTGATCTCCCCCCCCCCCCCTTTTCTGCCTACCAACAGAACTTTCTGTTGGTGGGCTCTGATTGCTCCCAGGATGTTTATTTATTTTTTTGTAAATATTTTTTTTTTATAAATAAACCTATTTGTATTATTTTTTTACTATCCCTCCCTCCCCCTGCCTGCCTATGACAGCGATCGGCTGTCATAGGCTGTCATCAGCTGTACTGGGGACAGTCGTGTTACACTGCTGTCCCCAGTACAGCTCTGCCGTGGATTGCAGGGGTCTCCTAGTGGCGATCGCCGCTGGGAGACTGATGGCAGAGCAGAGCTCCGTCATTCAAGCAGAGATGCGTGCGCATCGGCGCGCACAACCTCCTGCAAAACCTCGCCCCAGGACTTCACTAGGTGGTCCTGGGGCTGCCACCACATTCACGCTTATTGGCGTTATATGGTCTTAAGCAGGTTAATGGCCCCAACCGGCTTATTGAACAGGAACAGCTGAGATTCAACCCCAGGTCTTCTGTGGATGGTGGCTGCCATTTATTAGTTAGTCAACTAGGATTCTGTTGTTTGCTGGTGTTATGGTAATGGGCCTACTGGGATTTTTGGTTCCGTTCATGCTTAAAGTGTTCTCACTTGTCAATAGTGCTGTAACTTTAAAGGACAACTGTAGTGAGAAGAATATGGAGGCTGCCATATTTATTTCCTTAGTAGTGTCTGAGTAACACCGGAAACAGGCATGTAGCTAATCTTGTCAGATCTGACAATAATGTCAGAAACACCTGATCTGCTGCATGCTTGTTCAGGGTCTATGGCTTAAAAAGTTAGAGGCAGAGGATCAGCAGGATAGCCAGGTAACTGGTATTGCTAATAAAAAATAAATATGGAAGCCTCTATATTCCTTTACCTCCAGTTGTCCTTTAAATAAACAATTACTACTTCACTACAATTTACTGTCTGGCCTTCTGTACATTACTGCAAATGTGGTCATCTGCTTAGCAGTCTGTGCACTCTGATATAGATAGTGAAATAGCCAATATTGGGCAGCGTATAACTTGTTTGAGTTCAACTGCCCAAATAAATGAGCTCACAGTACATAAATCATTCAATTTTGCATATACAAATACAAAAAGGCTCTACTGTACTTATTAGGCAAGGTCCATATTATTAACCTTTACATCTTTCATACAACATTAAGAAATTGCCTGATGCACGTTTCTAGGAATCAATGTCTCTTCTTCAGAGGGGGAACAAGTTGTCTCCTGATCTGCTGCTTTGTGCCGCTGTGCCCCTCTGAAGGCTCGCCATCTGGACCAGTCATAGTCTACAGAAGCGTGTCCCAGGCCACCTGCCTCCTAAATAGCAGGTCCATGTCTGAGAGCATGTACAGTTTGTAAAGACTTAAACTGCGCATGTGCAGAATGCTCCAGGCTATGGGAGCACTATCGAGGAGCTGCACTGATAGGGTCAGGTTTGTGCAGCCGGCAATCTTCTGGAGGGGCACATTGGCACAATGACATGGGTCGGGAGGAAATCGAAGGACCTATAAGACTAAGTGGCTGGTAGAAGTTTCAGGTAATTAAATTAAAACTTGATCCCCATCTCAGGTTTATTTTAAGATGATTCCTTTAAAGAGAAACACCGACCAAGAATTGAACTTTATCCTAATCAGTAGCTGATACCCCCTTTTACATGAGAAATCTATTCCTTTTCACAAACAGACCATCAGGGGGCGCTGTATGGCTGATATGAAACCCCTCCCACAAGAAACTCTGAGGACCGTGGTACTCCTGGCAGTTTCCTGTCTGTGAACCTTGTTGCATTGTGGGAAATAACTGTTTACAGCTGTTTCCAACTGCCAAAACAGCAAGCAGCAGCTACATAACTTGCCAGCAGTAAAAATGTCACCATGTGATAATGTCAGAATATAAATCAGGGTTTTAAAATATTTTACAATGGGCAAACATTGACTAAATCATTTACATATAATTATTGTAAAAATGAAGCACTTTTTTATTACATTATTTTTACTGGAGTTCCTCTTTAAAGTTGCTTAATTTGGTCAGTATATTTATACATCCATCAATTAATTTGAGTAATCATCTCTAATATAAGGGGCAGCACGGTGGCATAGTGGTTAGCACCCTCCTGGCGTAGCTAAGGAGCTGTGGGCCCTAATGCAAGTTTTACATTGGGCCCCCCTAAGCACTCTATACATAACAATTGATACTTTGCACCAAAACCTGCCAAGGACAACCACAGTGTCAGAGGTGCAAGAAGGGGATGGGGAACAGCTTGTTAATGATCACTACTATTCAAAGTATCTATCAAAGTGATTATTATGCGCACACAACCAATAGAGTGCTAATACTACAGTTGAGGGAGGGCCCCTTGGGGCCCCTCTGGCCCAAGGGCCCCGATGCGGTTGCTACCTCCGCACCCGCCATTGCTACTCCCCTACTTGCAGCGCTGGGTCCCCGGTTTGAATCTCAGCCAGGGCATCTGCACAGAGTTGGTATGTTCACCCTGTGTCTTTGTGTGTTTCCTCCAGGCATTCCGGTTTCCTCCCACATCCCAAAAACATACAGATCAGTTAATTGGCTTCCTCCTAAAATTGGCCATAGACTATGACACAAACACTATACGATACAGACATAGACAAATGACTATGGTAGGGACTAGATTATGAGCCCCAGAGGGACAGTGAAGTGACAGCAAGACAGTATACTCTGCACAGCACTGTGGAAGATGTTGGTGCTATATAATCTCCAAATTATAATAATAATAATGTCTATCTTTAGTCTTCTGAAGGCAAAAGCTAGCTGTGTGAACTCCAGTAATAAGTTTAGCATCAATTCCAGCAGGGAGATCCTGAGACTGTGCTTGCATAGCTTTTATCAGAAGTGACGGTTGTCATGGTGACCAGACGCACAGGATATGCGGCATTCTGCTAATCGGAGCTACAAGCCGATGTTACTGCAGAGGGAATGTGCTCCAGTGGTACTCTGGCTGACACAACCTAGCAGGAAAGTTTTGATGAAAGCTTTACTAGTATAATTTCAAGATCTCCCTGGTGTAATCAACGTGGAACATATTTTTCCTTTGAAAGACTAAGGATAGATATGTGAGATACTTACTAAAATTGATTAGAAATGGATGCCAAATTTAGTAACCTTAAAGAATTGTTGCTCATCTTACTTAAGCCTCTGAGAGAGAAATGTGGATGCCGTGAAATCTGTGTCAGGCAATTTTTTGGATGTCGGAAGGATAAAAGAGCCCTTTTCCTCTTTTCTTCTTATTCTCTCCTTCTTTTCCCTTTCATTTCCTTTTTCTGTATGTTTATTTTTTGCTTAAATCGCACATTGGTGGGCCTGTGTTATGTTCACCCTGTTGGCCTCAGTCCTGGAAACTCCGTATGGGTGTCCTGGGCCTATGATCCCAATGGGGCCTCATGTCTTGCTTTTACAACACTTTGTAATAACCGTTTTCTTTCTGATTGTTTAAATCTCTTTGGTACATAAAGAATCTTTAAAGAGAAACTCCAACCTAGAATTTAACTTTATCCCAATCAGTAGCTGATACCCCCTTTTACATGAGAAATATGATTTTCACAAACAGACCATCAGGGGGCGCTGTATGACTGATTTTGTGCTGAAACCCCTCCCACAAGAAGCTCTGAGTACCGCGGTACTCCGGGCAAACTGCCACAATGTAACGATGTTCACAGACAGGAATTAGCTGTTTACAGCTGTCTCTAACAGCCAAAACAGCTAGGAGCAGCTACATAACCTGCCCACAGTAAAAATGTCACCATGTATTAAATGTCAGAATGTAAATCGGGGAGAGGAAAGATTTTACAATGAGCAAACACTGACTAAATCATTTATACATAATTATGGTAAAAAATGAAGCACTTTTTTTACTACATTATTTTCACTGGAGTTCCTCTTTAAAGTGTTCATTTCACATAGGAATGCTGTGGAATGATAATAAGCAGGCTACTGGAATTGATAAGCAGGCTACAGGAATATTGCAGCATTGATGGCATAGTTCTCTAGTGGTTCCAATCCGTCTTGAGTGGCAGAACCCAAACAGTGTCTATGGGGCCCTTCCTGTCCACCTCTGTACCACTTAAGTATGGGGTGCCCAAGGACTCAATCCTTTTTCCACTGCTTTTCACAATTCACGTGTTACCACTTGGAAAACTAATCAAAAACACAGCCTGACATACCATATGCTGATGACACCCAACTATATCTTTCCTTCAAGCATGGTGTGACAGACCCAACTCCAACTATAAAAACCTACTTAGGTGAACTACAGCAATAGATGAGTGACAACTGGCTGAGACTAAATGCAGATGAAACTGAGGTCCTTCTGATCGGAGGGCAGCGAATGACAACAAAACAACTTAAAGAAAACCTGAACTGAAAATTAAAAGTCAAAATAAACATACACAAGTCATACTTACCTTCCGTGTAGTCTACTCCTCAACCTCTTTTTCCTCTCCTGCGTCCTGTTTGTGCACTGTGATCAATGGAATTCTCCGTCCTCCATTTTGAAAATGGCCATTACACCATAACAGATTTCTGGTCAGCACACAGTTAAACTGTAACATCGCCCACTTGAGCCATAGGGAAACATGGACACATCAGTTCTCCTCTCAGCTGTAACTGACAGCAACTGATATATAACTGACAGTAACTGATATAATTCAGTTCTGACAAAATGTTGTCAGAACTGGAAGGGATCACTGTAAGAAGAAAATGGTGAGCTTCTGAGAGGAACTGATGGCAAGGTAACTATGTAATGCTCATTTGAAGTTACCTCATATGTTTATTTTAAATAATTTTACTCAGTACAGGTTCCCTTTAACTTGCAGTCTTCACCACTGGGAATAGGAGGCACAGATCTACACAGCTCTGAGCATGTGCATAGCCTGGGAATTCTAATTGATGGGGATTTAAACTTCAGAACTTACATCTCTACTGTGGTGAAAGCATTCTATTTTCACCTGAAGAACATCACAAAAATCAAGCACTTCATCCCTCCAGAAGATCTGCCAACCTTAGTTCATGCCTTCATTAAATCCAGACTGGACTATAGTAATGCTCTCTACGCTGGCCCAGAGCCGGATCTTCCACCAGGCACCTCAAGCAGCAGCTTGGGGCCCCATTCGGGGTCTAAAGGGCCCAATTGCATCATGTAATAAATTGTCTCTAACATGCCTTTAGTTCTGCAGCGCTGTGTCTAAGTGGCCCCATCAGCGTGCAGTCTCATCTGATTTCCGGTGAGCAGAGGCTGAGCGTCTTCTGGTGCTGTGGTAAAGAGACACTCAGCTCACCAGCCTGCAGATAGTCAGCATTTTCCCTATGTGAGCCCTGCACCATGTGACTCACTCTGCTGCTGACATCATTTCAACTCGCCCTCCTCCTCCCTCCCAGGGTCAGACTAGGCCTACGGGAGATGTCCAAGTGCTTGTGATAGAGTGTGGGGCAGCCACTGTAACTATCTTTCCCTGTTTGGCCAGCATAAGCTCCGCCCCCTGACGTCCGAAACTCCGCCCCTAAATACATGAAGTAATCTAAGCCCCTAAGTAAACTGACTAAGGAGTATGTTTCTGGCAGGTGGAAGACCTGCCTGGAGGAAGCCCCGCCCCCCAGCCTGGGACATTAGAGAAATAGGCATCTGCAGCTGCAGCAGTAAGTGTGCATCTACCTGTGTTTGTCCCACTAGCTCCAGTGACCTCTCTCTCCCCCAACTAGCCCCAGTGACCTTCTACCTGCTTATCACTAGCCTCAGTGACCTAATCCCTCCACCCACTAGCCCCAGTGACCTCCTTCATCCCCCCACTAGACCCAGTGACCTCCTCCCTGACCCCCACTAGCCCCAGTGACCTCCTCCCTTCCCCACTAGCTCCAGTGACCTCTCCCCCCCCCCCACTAACCCCAGTAACCTTCTACCTGCTTCCCACTAGCCCCAGTGACCACCTCCCTCCTCCCACTAGCTCCAGTGACCTCCCCCCTCACTATCCCCAGTGACCACCTCCCTGCCCCTCACTAGCCCCAGTGGCCTCCTCCCTGCCCCCTCACTATGCCCAGTGACCTCTTTCCTCCCCCCACTAGCCCTAGTGACCTTCTACCTGGCCCCACTATCCCCAGTGACCTCCTCCCTGCCCCCACTAGCCCCAGTGACCACCTCCCTCCACCCACTAGCCCCAGTGACCTCCACCCTGCCCCGAATAGCCCCAGTGACCTCCTCCCTGCCCCCACTAGCCCCAGTGACCTCCTCCCTCTCCCCACTAGCTCCAGTGACCTCCTCCCTCACTAGCCCCAGTGACCTCCTCCCTGCCCCTCACTAGCCCCAGTGACCTCCTCCCTGCCCCTCACTATGCCCAGTGACCTCTTCCCTCCCCCCATTAGCCCCAGTGACCTTCTACCTGCCCCCACTAGCCCCAGTGACCTCCTCCCTGCCCCCCACTAGCCCTAGTGACCACCTCCCTCCCCCCACTAGCCCCAGTGACCTCCTCCCTGCCCCTCACTATGCCCAGAGACCTCTTCCCTCCCCTCACTAGCCCCAGTGACCTTCTACCTGCCCCCACTAGCCTCAGTGACCTCCTCCCTGCTCCCCACTGGCCCCAGTGACCACCTCCCTCCCCCACTATCCCCAGTGACCTCCTCCCTGCCCTCTCACTATGCCGAGAGACCTCTTCCCTCCCCCCACTAGCCCCAGTGCCCTTCTACCTGACTCCACTAGCCCAAGTGACCTAATCCCTCCGCCCACTAGCCCCAGTGACTTTCTACCTGCCCCCACTAGCCCCAGTGACCTCCTCCCTCCTCCCCCATGAGCGAGATGTGTATAATATATCATATAGCATATTGGTGCTTCACAGGTCTTTTTTCCATGAGCAGCTGAAGGTGGTGAATTCACCACCTGTCAGCTGCACCTGCATTGCTCTTACCGAGTAGCTACGTATTCGTAGCTTCTCAGAATCAAAATTTAAATTAGCTGTGACCGTGGGTGAGGGGGTTTAACATACCCATTAGTCTGCCTCATTTGATGCGTTTCATTCAAGGCATATGTTGTGTACCATGTCAAGCTGGAAGGAGGAATTGTGGGGGGACGTGGTACACAACGTATACCATGAATGGAGCGCATCAGATGAGACGGCTGCATGGGTATGTTACCCCGCCTGCGCTTTCACTGCTGTCTAATTTAAGTGCTAGCAACAATACTTGCAGAGGGGGTTGTTCTTTGCAGAGGGGGTTGAGGGAGGGGGGCCCAAATCTGCTACTTTGCTTAGGGCCCCATTTGGCCTTAATCCGGCTCTGCGCTGGCCTTCCAAAAAAGGACTTGTACCGCCTACAGCTGAAACAGAATACTGCTGCCAGACTGCTAACCAACCAAACAATCAACCCCGTCACTGCCACATAACGCCAGTCCTGCACTCCCTTTACTGGCTACCTATAGAATGGAGGGTCCTATTCAAGATCGGCCTACTGACATTTAAATCACTACATAATCTGGGCCCTGGATACATGAAAGAAATGTTGCAGCTGTGTAGCAATCCCTGCAATCTCAGATCCACAGGTTCTAATAATCTAGTCATATCCAGAGTCCACCTGGAAACTTCCGGTCCCAGAGCCTTCTGTAATGCCGCTCCTACATTATGGAACTCCTTACCTCAGCAGATCAGGACAGCTCCATCTCTGGACGTGTTTAAATCCAGACTGAACCCCACCTGTTCAGTTTGGCAATTGCAGAACTATAACTGCAAAAAGCGTATAGAAATGTTATTGTTATTGTTATAAATAGGCTGCACCTAGCTGTGTTTGTTTAATTAGTTACAGTTGAGTGTAACAAGTGTGTAAACAGTAGGCGTGACAAAATCAGTAGACAAAAATATATTGATATCTTCATTTATTTATTTATTGTATTTATAAAGCGCCAACATATTATGCAGCGTTAAACATTGGTTAAGGTTACAGACAATATTTAGGGGTGACATACAGCAATAAGACAATACAGGAATACATGCAAACCAGATCACACAGCACAGTATGAGTACAAGGTAATGCTTAGTCACTGGAGGGGAGCATGGAGATTAGGCAAGTCGACTTGCGTGACGCGCGCTTGCCATCATTTCCTACTTTGGGTATGCGGAAGTGTATTGTTAAAATACGCTTCCGTGTATGCTCGCTGCAAAGTTGCGTCTGTAATTTTTTCAAAATGCACGCGTCGCCATAGACTAACATGACTTTCAGATCGCTGCAAGTCGACACTTCACCGCATCGTTAACACAGTTTCAAACCTGTGTCAGGGTTGCTGCTAAAACGTCACTCGCGTCGTGTCGTACTGCAGAAGAATGAAAGTCTCCATAGACTTTCATTGCCCGGCGGTGGGGTGCGATAAAAATACCGCACTGACCCGGTGTGAAAGGGACCGCAGGTCCTCTCTAATCAGAAGAGCATCAGGAATGTATACGGACAATTTGACCCCCGCGGAGCTCCACTTTAATGGAATTGACTTTACTGGGATGAGTTTTCTCACTTGCAGTGTGATGTCACATGATCTCAGAGCAGCAGCTGCTATACCAGGTTGTTGGCTACAAATAATATAATCTGTCCCTAACTATTGATAATACACTATGTTCACTAGATAGCTTATTAATAAAGAAAAAAAATTGCCATCAAAGAATACATTAACACACTTTACATTCCCTTTAAATCCTCCAGGGCCGTGCTTTTCAAAGCTGCAGTTAAATGGCCTGGACTGAACTTTTTTTTTTTCCTACACTTCAGAGAACGAGAATGCAATCCATGCCTGCGATTTAGATTTATCTGTATTCTTCAGGGAAAACATGCCTCTACCTTCTATCTAATTAGGTTTTAATCACAGCTTGTCAAGCAGATGTATGAAACTATGGCAAATCCTTTTTCATAAGAAGGAGAGTGATCAGAATGCAACATGAATTTTGTACAGTACATTTACCAAAGCTGCAGTTTTAGCAAGGCTGGATTTATACTTTTTCCGCTCCTAGGCCAAGTATGTTGGGGCTCCCCTTCCATGCGCAGCAGCCCCTCCCATTCCATGTGCAGCCCCTCCTCCATGTGTAACATCCATGCACAGCAGCCCCTCCCATTCCATGTGCAGCCCCTCCTCCATGTGTAACATCCATGTACAGCAGCCCCTCCCATTCCATGTGCAGCCCCCTCGTCCATGTGTAACATCCATGTACAGCAGTGCCCCTCCCATTCCATGTGCAGCCCCCTCGTCCATGTGTAACATCCATGTACAGCAGCCCCTCCCATTCCATGTGCAGCCCCCTCGTCCATGTGTAAAATCCATGTACAGCAGCCCCTCCCATTCCATGTGCAGCCCCCTCATCCATATGTAACATCCATGTACAGCAGCCCCTCCCATTCCATGTGCAGCCCCCTCGTCCATGTGTAACATCCATGTACAGCAGCCCCTCCCATTCCATGTGCAGCCCCCTCGTCCATGTGTAACATCCATGTACAGCAGCCCCTCCCATTCCATGTGCAGCCCCCTCGTCCATGTGTAACATCCATGTACAGCAGCCCCTCCCATTCCATGTGCAGCCCCCTCGTCCATGTGTAACATCCATGCACAGCAGCCCCTCCCATTCCATGTGCAGCCCTCTCGTCCATGTGTAACATCCATGTACAGCAGCCCCTCTCTTTCATGCACAGTTCCCTTGGGCATTAGCTTCCCTTTTTAATATGTTGCTTCCCATTTGCAGTTTTAACTACCTAAAGACCAGGTCACGCCTATGGGCATGCCCACGTCGGCAGCCCCATGACCGCCCAACGCCAATTGGCTTCAAGTCCTGGGGCCGGCTACTGCAAGAGATCGCGTACAGGCTGCGTGCGCATCTCCTGCTTGGGAGGTGGAGCTCCGCCCCGCCTTCAGTCTCCGAGCGCCTTCAGTCTCTCGGGAGACTGTCAGACGGCGAAACAGCGTCTTTTCACTAAGTACAGCGCTGCGATCTGCAGCAGCGCTGTACTGGGGACAGGTGTGTGACACAACTGTCTCCCTGGCACATAGGAGAGGGATCGGCTCTCATAGGCTGAAGCCTATGACAGCCAATCGCGAAGGAGAATATTAGGAACATAGCTTAGGAACATATTGAGGAAATGGAACACCACAGGCTCAGTTCAAGTTAAGATTTCAACAAAGAAAAAATGTGTGCATCAACCAAGTAGAACCTGATAAATATGTCTTTGCAAATTTGGCCTAATTGGCTAATCACGAGACATCGCTCATGCAAATATGCATTTGCTTTCGCATGCCAAAAAATGCAGGGTCTAAAACTAATACTGCAAAGCGGTTGCCCTGCGGGGATTAGTTCATGCTACATTAGCACTATCCAGGAGCGCCACGGGGAGGCTCCCCAATGCCCCCATACAACCGGGGGGGCCGAGGAGGCCTCAAGCTCTCTAACTGCCTGGAACCCACACTGCGGCACCCCGGAGGGGGAGGCTGGGAGGTGCAGGTGCCCCCCCCCAGCATGGCCAGCACTGCACCCACCTCCCAAAATTAAAATCAGGCACTTACCTTAATGTCCATTGTGTTCTGCTGCATGTGCATGACCTGGGCGCGACACATAAGAAAGGAACGAAGCATGGGCCCCCAAGCTTGTAGGGCTCAGGGGTGGCTCACACACAACACTCCAGAAGGGGGGGAGCACAGGCGCAAACAGCCTGCTCCAGGGCTCTCACCTCCTAGAACAAGTAATTCGCTACCCGCCTCCAAAGGATAGAAATGCAATACTGATTTCAACAAAGAAAAAATGTGTGCATCAACCAAGTAGAACCTGATAAATATTGCTTTGCAAACGTGATTAGCCAATTAGGCCAAATTTGCAAAGCCATATTCATCAGGTTCTATTTGGTTGATGCACACATTTTTTCTTTGCTGAAATCAGTTCAAGTTAAAGCTCGAAGGTGCAGAGCAAGAAAAATCTTGCATAAACAGAAGCGATGAATGGTAAGAACGTTGGTTAGAGTAACCCACAGACCAGCACCAAAGACCTACAACATGATCTTGCTGCAGACGAAGTCGCTGTGCATCGTTCAACCATTCAGCACACTTTACACAAGAAGATGCTGTGTGTGAGAGTGATGCAGAGGAAGCCTTTTCTCCGCTCACAGCACAAACAGAGGCGCTTGAGGTATGCTAAAGCACATTTGGACAAGCCAGCTTCATTTGGGAATAAGGTGCTGTGTACTGATGAAACTAAAATTGAGTTATTTGGGCATAACAAGAGGTGTTATGCATGGAGGAAAAGTAACACAGCATTCCAAGAAAAACACCTGCTACCTACAGTAGAATATGGTGGTGGTACCATCATGCTGTGGTGCTGTATGGCCAGTGCAGGGACTGGGAATCCTGTCAAAGTTGAGGGACACATGGATTCCACTCAGTATCAGCAGATTCTGGAGACCAATGTCCAGGAATCAGTGACAAAGCTAAAGCTGCGCCGGGGTTGGATCTTTTTAACAAGACAACGACCCTAAACACTGCTCAATATCCACTAAGATATTCATGCTGAGGAACAAGTACAACATTCTGGAATGGCCATCTCGGTCCCCAGACCTGAATATAATTGAAAATCTGTGGTGTGAGATGTTTTGTAAAGAGGAATGATCTACAATACCTTCAACCAGAATCCAGACTCTAATTGGAGCCTACAAGAAGCATTTATAGGCTGTAATTTCTGCAAAAGGAGGATCTACTAAATATTGATTTCATTTCTTTTTTTGTGGTGCCCAAATTTATGCACCTGCCTAATTTTGTTTAAACAATTATTGTACACTTTCTGTAAATCCAATAAACATCATTTCACTTCTCAAATATCACTGTGTGTGTCTCCTATATGATATATTTAACTGACATTTTTTTATCATAACAACCAACGATGTGGGTGGCCAGTAGTCCTGGTAGTAAAATAGTGGTATGTTATACCAATGCTAGTCTACCTAAGCCCGTATAAAAACGGGCTCTAGGTAGGGAAATTATCGCTGCCCGGCATGCGCGCGCACCTGCAACGCGCGCGCACCCGCAATACACGCGCACCCGCACCCGCCGCACTGCTCCCTGGCCTCACCTCCCGTCCCAACGGCTTTCTGTACTGCGCACATGTGCAGTACAAAAAAGCTTTGGACGGACAGACAGGGAAAGATGCTGATAACGCAGGGACAGTTAGGTTTTATTGTATAGGATTTTACTATATAATGTAAAATTTACATTTTTTTTCCTTCTATTTGCTGTCCAATACGTGCAACAGCCCACTCTGTCTCTTACATGAACAGGAGGGGAGTTAGTGTTATGCTTTAGGAGGGAGGTTAGAGTTAGACATTAGGAGGGGGGTTAGTGTTAGGCATTAGGAGGAGGTAAGTGTTGGGCATTAGGAGTGGGGTTAGTGTTAGGCATTAGGAGGATGGTTAGTGTTAGGCATTAGAACCATGGTTAGTGTTAGGCATTAGGAGAGGAGGGGAGGTTAGTGTTAGGCAGTAGAAGGGAGAGTTAG
The DNA here is from genome assembly GCF_040937935.1 of Hyperolius riggenbachi. Taxonomy (NCBI): domain Eukaryota; kingdom Metazoa; phylum Chordata; class Amphibia; order Anura; family Hyperoliidae; genus Hyperolius; species Hyperolius riggenbachi. The sequence continues at coordinate 68,269,749 of NC_090647.1, forward strand.
TGTGAGAATAGGGCATTGGGTACTATATTACCAATATTTTCACTATCAGCACCACCCGGTGGTGGCACCGCAGTATGTACTCACTTCACTGACCTGTGGTAAGAACAACCACTTAGGGCCTGTTTCCACTACACGCAGATTGGATGCAGAATGGATGCAGAAAAACTGACTCCAATGAATGCCTATGGGAAAATCTGCATCAGAAAAATTGCGTTTAGTTTTAACAGGCCCATAGGCTTTCATTGGAGTCAGTTTTTCTGCATCCATTCTGCATCCAATCTGCGTGTAGTGGAAACAGGCCCTAAAAGATACAGTTTCAGGCAGTAACTGGCACATCAAACAATGCATTTCAAAAATATCTTTCCCATTTTCAAGGACTACAGTTCTGAACAGCTGCGCCCAGTTATGAGCATGACACAGAGGTACTCATAGGTCCTCATACATGTCAAAGTGCAGCCATCTGGATCTGTGACTTCAAGTAAATGTGAAGTGAGTTAACAACAGACAGATTCTTATCTGAATTCTGGATCAATAGAGGTTCCGAAGACTGGAGGCTCCATACTGCGCATGCGTGAGTGCAGTACGGAGCGGCCCGTCTTCGGAAGCACTCGAGGACACGAGTGCTGCTGAAGCCTCCCAAGAGCTCATGGATTCTGGTTAAATACACACAATGGGGGTGGCAAAGTTGGAACAAGAGGATCTAGAGAGGACAGGGAAGGCTCTATAGCAGGGGTCTCAAACTCAATTTACCTGGGGGGCCGCAGGAGGCAAAGTCAGGATGAGGCTGGGCCGCATAAGGAATTTCACAATCGCGGCGCATCGCCGGCGCCGCCTCTGCCCGCCCCTCTCACTCTTCCTTTACAGAGAGGGGCGGGGAGAGGCGGCGATCCGTGTGGCGATTGACGTCAGGAGGGGCAGAGCTGAAGCTGAAAGCTCTGCCCCTTCCAAGAAATGCCAGCAGATTGCCCCCCGGGCGATTTGGGGGCTCTGCAGCCCTCGTTTAGCGGCGGGGATGCGGCGGATTACTTGGGAGCACTGAAGCGAACTATAAGGAAGCTTTTGCCGGCTAGGGCCACAAAATATTGTATCGAGGGCCGCAAATGGCCCGCGGGCCGCGAGTTTGAGACCCCTGCTCTATAGTATCGAGAGCCTTCCTGTCTATAGGTAAGTATTTGCCTTTTTTTTCCAACTCACTTCACATTTAATTTAAGAAAGCAGGCAAGAGACTTACTAAATGCATTGCTTCATGTGGCAATAAACTTTTTAAACTTGACCTTTTTACTAACGGTTCTTACTACAGTGAACTACTTATTCTCCCTTTTAATGTTTTAGATATTTTGTCCCATCTAGGAACCTCCACATCACCTATGTACTCTGGGCAATTAAAGTATACCTGTACGGAAAAAAGTTCCCTCAATAGATACAGTACCACAATAGAGTAATCTAGAGGACTCTACTACCTAGTAGAGTATCTAGAGTAGAGGAATCTAGAGGCTTTTCCCTGCACTTCGTCGTTCCCTTGTCATGCTCCCATCGGTGGCAGCATTCTGCACCTGCGCAGCACGCTCCCGACGACGGGAGCGCGTGTGACACCTTGACACGCTTTTGCAGTTGGCCCCAAACCGGAGGACTTTCCGGGTCCAATTGCAGACGAACCAAGAGGTGACTGAGGACTATGAAGGAGTGATCAGGCTGCACGGGGCTGGAGGAAGCCCCAGGTGTCCATATTTTTTCTTACAATCCCCATCTCAGGTTCTCTTTAACACCCATAACAAGTGCAGCCACAAAAACACCTGATTTGAAGTACAGTCCCTTGTATCGGAAGGGGGGGGGGGCTAGTATTTGGGGCCCCCACAGCACTGGGCACCACTGTGATCGCAGGGGCTGCTCCCCTCGAGTTACGTCCCAAGAAGAAGGCATGAAGTACTACCTAATGATATTGTGATCTACACAGACAAGTGACACTCGAGTCGGTCAATAGAATATGTCAGTAAGGGCTCATTTGCATGTAGCGCACTTTGTGGCGCATGGTTTGCTGCATTTCTGGGCACTTCAGCCCGCGATCCAATTCAGTAATGAATGGGATCGCAAGCCCGGCCCACCCGCTGGGAGTGACGCACAGCGCAGAGCCACGGGGCTTTGCGCTTTAATGGAAACGAGCCCTAAGAGGTGAATGCCTGTTTTCGTATTCCATGATATCTAAATAATTCTGTTTGTACTTGCTACATCCCACATCATTAAGAAGCAGCACCTGAAACCTACTGAAAACTAGTTTACATCAAGGCTCCTGCGTCGGCCCTGTACACTCCGGGTATTAACCACTTTACCCCCGCGCGTACGTATTTCTCCGCCCCTTTTTCCATCCTTTAAAAACCAGGGACGGAGAAACACGTACTTTCCGCGTTCCCGACGCTGTCCGCGCTCCCGCTCGTAAACACGCCGCCCGCCGCTAGTAAAACCGCCGCCGCCCGCTCGCCCGGAGATCAATGAACGGGAAAATCCATTCCCGTTCGTTGATCTAAGCCCCACAATGACCCGCTGCTCTCCTATGGGCAGCGCGATCATTGTGAGAAGAAACTCACGTGTCCAGCCTCCTTATTCTTCCTCCAAGCTTCCGGAAGGAGGCTTGGAGGTCGCAATAAAGCAAAAAGTTACTGTGGCCATCTTGTGGCCAAATAGTAAACTACACCCTACACATTTTTCACATACAAATAAATGACTTTTACACAAAAAATTAACTCATTACCTCCCACACTCCCCATTTTTTTTTTTTTTGTAATTAAAAAAAAATTCAAAAATTTACAATTAAAAAAAATACATAATTAGTTACCTTAGGGACTGAACTTTTTAAATATTTAAGTCAAGAAGGTATAACACTGTTACTTTATAAACTATGGGCTTGTAATTAGGGATGGACGCAAAACTGAAAAAAATGCACCTTTATTTCCAAATGAAATATTGGCGCCAAACATTGTGATAGGGACATAATTTAAACGGTTTTATAACCGGGACAAAAGGGCACATAAATTTCATGGGTTTTAATTACAGTAGCATGCATTATTTAAAAACTATAATGGCCGAAAACTGAAAAATAATTTTTTTTTTCCCCACATTTTTCCTATTTTCCCATTAAAACACATTTAGAAAAAAATAATTCTTGGCATAATGTCCCACCTAAAGAAAGCCTAATTGGTGGCGGAAAAAACAAGATATAGTTCATTTCATTGCGATAAGTAATGATAAAGTTATAGACGAATGAATGGAAGGAGCGCTGAAAGGTGAAAATTGCTCTGGTGGTCAGGGGGTAAAACCCCTCAGTGGTGAAGTGGTTAAGCTGCCTGGATAAACATGTTGCAGGTTGTGTGACCACAAAGTATGTCAACAGCATCAGCTTTCTGAGGATGTTGCTAGGATACACTCCCTCCACGCTGGATTCATCGCAAGCACTATATTAGAATATGGGAAATTGATCTTTAAATGTCATATTTTCTGTACCAGTGCACAAACGTACTTCCACTATCCTAGAATATAAAATGCATTAAAAGAGCAACTTTAGAATGTGACTTCAATATAAAACGTCATTATGGAGAGGCATGCTACATATGTATGGTACAAAGTCACTGCACTCTATTACTGTATTCAGCGGAAGTGAGAATAAGCAACAAAGGAACATTTTATGCACTTTTATAAGATCTGTGTAGCTGAAATTTTTTTTTATTATTATTGTAGATGAGACATGACAAAAATGTATTACATATACATTACTTGGTTAATGGCTGTCATACCAATGGCATAGCAAGAGGGTATGCAGAGGTTGCGATCTTACCGGGGCCCTTAGGCCAGAGGGGCCCTCCCTCAATGGCATCAGTAGCTCTATATTGGTCCTGTGCTGGTAATGATCACTTCTATAGATGCTTTGACTAGTGGAAGTCATTAGCAAACTGTTCCTCAACCACCTCTTATACTGTGGTTGTCCTTAGCAGGTTTTGGCGTGCCATATGTATTGCTATGTAAAGCATGCTTGAGGGGCCCAATGTAAAACTTGCACTGGGGTCCAAAGCTCTTTAGTTACAGCTACAGCTACACTCACAATCTGATCTGTTGGCTGATTATACAAGGGTGTACATGTGCAAAGCAGGCCCTGCGATACTGCCTATCGCACAAGTGTACAACCAGTTACAGCATAGGGCATTATGTCTTTCGTGCATGCACAATTACAGGCGTTCATTTGCGCATGCGGAGGGCAAAAGTTGGTGCCAAAACATATTAGCAGTACATTGTTCTCTCAGCTTTGCAGGGCTGGAGCTACCATAGGAAAAAATGGGCTATTGCCCCAGGGCCCCAGAGCCTGTAGGGGCCCCCAAGGTGTCCCTCCTCCATCTTAACTGTTGCTGTCCAGGGACTCTGCAGAGTCTGTTAAGTTGGGAGGTGATTGGGGGAGGGTCAGCAGCCAGCTCAGGGGCCCAGGAGGGAAATTTGGCTGCAACAAAGGGCCTCTAATGACGCTTTTTGGTCGGGGGGGGGTGGCTGTTGGGGGGCCCCCAGGCTAATTTTGCCCTAGGGCCCAATTGTTACTTGAACCGGCCCTGCAGCTTTGGCTATATTCCAGTTGTACTGTTAGTTCCTGCTCGATCTTCCATTGTTGACCTTGGCTAGCTATATCATTTACACTCTAATTCTGCCCGCCCTGGCCTTTGGCTTATGATCCGATTATGCCTAAACTTTGCATGCTTGAACCTTTGGCTTGTGACCCGATTATGCTTGAACTTTGCCTGCCCTGAATAGGGGCGTAACTAGAAATCATTGGGCCCCCCTGCAAAACTTTGCATGGGGCCCTCTTCCCCCCTCGCTTTCTGCACAGGTCAACCGAGAACCAATGTTATTCAATTGACTAGTGCACACTCTGATGTGTGTTCCCCATACAGATAAAAACAGACAGCAGTGAAGCACCGCAGGCATTTTCTCTATCAATCACATTAGCTTCTGTGATACAACGTGCATGTTTTCACACATACTCATATGATAAAATGTTCAATAAATCTATAACACCTTAGTGAATTCAAAATGAAATCTTACTCATGAGGTCAATTATCAAACGTTCGATAAAGTGTTTGATAAAGCTTAGTGAATTGAGGCCATGTTGTGCAGAATACACATACAGAAAACTGACAAATGAGTGTGCTCCCAGCCTCAGCTTATTACACTCACTCTGTCCACCTCTGATGGAGCAGAACTGGCTTTGCAGATTTCTCCAGCATCACTACATTACACAGCTTTTGGGGAGGGGTAGAGAGGTTGTACACAAAAGCCTTCTGCACACTGAATAGGGACAGCCTACAAATCTTTGTCTACAAAAGTTTGTATGATTTGTTATCAGTGGCTGGGCAGATGCAGTCATTAGAACAAGTGTGCAGAGAGTTTTTCTCTCTATGCCCGTAGTTGTCAGTCTCTCAGGACAGGGAAAAGAAACTTCTACCACCACGGGGCCCCCTGTGGCTTCTGGGACCCCCTGCGGTTGCATCCCTTGCAGGGTCTATTGCTTCGCCCTTGACCTTTGGCTTGTTTATCATTATTGCCTTATTTCTGCCTACCCAAGACTTCTGCTACTCCTAACTACAAACTCTACAACACAGTGTTATCTGTCCTCTGAGTCACCAGTAGGGCAATCCCAGGGTTCGTGACCTGGCAGCTAACAGGCAGCAAAGTTGTCTATTACCCTCTAGGGGTAACGACCCATCATCCCTTGCCCTGCACTCTGGATCTGGATTCTTTGCATCAAATTATGCAAAGTTACTAGTAACACAGGAAGGGAAATCCAGAGATTTCCTGTACATATCAATTGGTCAAAATATCTCAACTTGTAAAATGAAGTCTGAACACAGCACAATACACACTTATGTGGAATCAGTGGCGTACTAAGCAGGGAAGGGCGGAGCACCAGGTGGAATGGTTGACATCTGGACAGAAGCATACGAGACTCCAACTGTTGGTGCCGATTAGCCTTGGAGAGTCTGGGGATGTGGGGAGGGGGCTGACATCATTCCTCCCTCCCTCTCTTGGCTGTGTACTTGTTAAGGGCTCTGCCTTTGACATGGGAGACCAGGGTTCGAATCCTGGCTAGGGTCTTTACCTATTCAGTAAGGAGTTCAAGGCAAGACTCCCTAACACTGCAGGGGGGCCTCTTGAGCACGTCCCAGTGGCTGCAGCTCTTGAGCGCTTTGAGTCAGACAGGAGAAAAGCGCTATACAAATGTACGGATTATTCATATTCCTGTGTACCCCTGCAGAGTAGGATGCAGAGGTGCGGCTTCTGAGTGAATCACACCTGATCCAAATGAACCATGCTCCTTGAGAGCCTGCCACTTACTCTACTTCTTGTCTCGACGTCTCATAATTACCCGCTACATGAAGAAGGCAGCCAGCTGCTGAGGAGCATGGATGCATTAGATTCACTCACAAGCTGCAATGCTGCACCCTACTCTCCAGGGGGACACAGGAGGGGGGTCAATGGAGAGGGTGGGAGGAATCATGTTAGCACTAGACATTAGACCACAAGGCAAGCTATATGGGGATGGTAGCGGGGGGTACACCAGACTACCAGGGATGTCACATTGGGGGTAGACCACCAGGAATGTCCTGTGGGGGGTATCACTAGCGTGCCACACCCTCAACTCCCCTCAAAGAATTGTTTTGATGTTTAATGGGGAAGAAGACTGTAAATAATCAGCACCTAAACCCATATGCAATTAACTTTTCCTCCTGAGTTATAATCTCTTTAAAATAACTTTAAAGCATTTTACAACTTAAAAAGTACCCAAAAGCAGGTGAAAAGTACTATCAAAATTATTTTGAGTATTTTCTTGCTTGCTGTTGGTTGAAAGGGTACCTGAGAGAAGTTAAAAAAAAAGTTTAATACATACCTGGGGCTTCCTCCAGCCCCCATCATGCTGATTCGTTCCTTGGCATCCTCATAGGCAGCCCGGTAATATGGCAAGTCGGCAGCAGTCGGCACAGGTGCAGAACTCTCCTGTCGACGGCATCGCGATGGGGTGCATGCTTACAAGCGCAGTATGCCCTGACTTGTGACGTTATCGGGACGCCTACCAGAGGATCCAGGCACAGTGGAGGAGGATGGTGAGGGACTGATCAGCCTGAAGGGGCCTGGAGGAAGCCCCAGGTATGTATAATTTTTTTTCTTTAACCTCAACAGGGGCAAACCCAGGATTTTCAAGGGGGTATTCCTGAAGGTCTGCCTAAGCCACACAATACAGTAAAATAATATGGTAGGACATCATACTGGGTACACCTAATGCACTTTCCAGTCCTAGTGACTGACCGACAACGGGATCGATCAGGAGCAGTTTGGATGCAGATAATAATGAGGACAGCTGACATTGGTAATGAAGGGGAAAGTGAAGCATTCACACAGCAGGGCACAGGGCTGTGCTCATACCTGACTCTGTTAACTTCCCCAGAGCTGCTCCATGCTTTGTACATGCATTGCTGCTACATCCAAAATCAACTGTAGCAAGAAAATAAAGGGGTGGTGCTGTAAGCTGCAGGATACCTGCAGATATTCTGGTGTCTCAACATGTGCCTGTCCTCAAACACTGCACTGGCCCTGAGGGGGATTCTGGGCAGCTGTAATCCCCCCCTGCGTTTGCCTATGCTCAATCTCAGAATTACTTTAAGACACTTTTATGACAAGGGCCTCAATTCACTAAGCTTTATCAAACACTTTATCAAACATTTGATAATTTACCTCATGGGTAAAATCTAATTTTGAATTCACTAAGGTGGCATATATTTATCAAATGTTTTTATCAATAAAACATTCAATAAATCTATAACACCTTAGTGAATGCAAAATTAGATTTTACCCATGAGGTAAATTATCAAACGTTTGACAAAGTGTTTGATAAAGCTTAGTGAATTGAGGCCAAGGTGTGAAAATATTACCTGGGAGAAAAAGCGGAAATGCATATGGGGCTGGTTGTCAAACATCACTGTGTGGAACACATCCTTTTCAGTTATATTACAAACGTACCTTACACATAGCATTCCAAAAAACAGCGCTGAAAAAGCTGCGAATGCTGAAATAAAATTTCCATAGAATAATGTTTATTGGCTTGTGGGCTAGACATGCAAGCTGTGTTACTCTAGCATAGCGTACTGTAGCTTTATGCAATAACAATTTCTTAACATAAAAAAAATCACTAAAAGTAAATGATGGATTTCCCTGCGCATTTAAGAACGTGACAAAGTTATTCTAATGTGTCTAGATGTCTGCTTCCTAAAGTGTGTCTAATCACACATTACTGAGCCAATATCTCTGCACTAAAACGACCTTCAGCGATTCTTGCTATCTCTCCATCACTCTCTCTCACTCTTCTCGCTTTGATCAAACATTCTCTCCACTGCTCCTCTGTAGATAATGGATTTTGCCATCATATGTGAATTGTGAAATTGGTGTCAGCATCTTATACATTAGCCTTCGTCAACACAGGAGAGACAAGAAAACAGCTTAAAATGAGCAAGCTGGTCGTAATCATTTCCATAGCAGAATCTCAATAATTGGCTTAAAGGGATACTGTAGGGGGGTCGGGGGAAAATGAGCTGAACTTACCCGGGGCTTCTAATGGTCCCCCGCAGACATCCTGTGCCCGCGCAGCCGCTCACCGATGCTCCGGCCCCGCCTCCGGTTCACTTCTGGAATTTCTGACTTTAAAGTCAGAAAACCACTGCGCCTGCGTTGCCGTGTCCTCGATCCCGCTGATGTCATCAAGAGCGCACAGTGCAGGCCCAGTATAGTCTGTGTCTGCGCAGTACACTCCTGGTGACATCAGCGGGAGCGAGGACACGGCAAAGCAGGTGCAGTGGTTTTCTGACTTAAAAGTCAGAAATTCCAGAAGTGAACCGGAGGCGGGGCCGGAGCATTGGGGAGTGGCTGCGCCAACACAGGATGTCTGCGGGGGATCATTAGAAGCCCTGGGTAAGTTCAGCTCATTTTCCCCCGACCCCCCTACAGTATCCCTTTAAAGAAAACTTCAGCTGAAGTGTTACTGAGGGGTGAAAGAAGGAGAAAGAGATGATAGAAGCCAGAAGTGTTTCATATAATCAGTGTTGAGCAGAAACTACGCCTATGCGAATCTACGTATCGTAGTTTACGAAATACGCATCGCGTGGTATTACGTATGTTGAAAACTACGCGTAGTAAAATACGCGTAGTCATTCCGTCGAACTTCGTAGCTACGTTTGCTACGCGTACTTACCGCGTATTATGCATAGCTTCGCACGAGTAGTTTACCGTGCGTAGTAACGCGTAGACACATGTCGCTAGGCGTAAAGTACGCGTACTTCGCACATTATGCTCTTCTACGTAGTTAAGTAGTTAGGTACAGGTAAGTATTTCTGGTTAATTTAGAATAATACTTTTCTCGTGGTTGTGTTTTTATTTCATTTAACCCTTTGTGGAAATGGGTAAGGGGTACTTTGTACCCCAATACTCATTTCTCCTGGGAGGGGGGTGGGCATCTGGGGTCCCCTTCTTAAAGGGGACTCCCAGATGCCGCCATGAACCCCCCCAGGGAGTCGTCGCCCCTATCTCCTCCTGGGGCACCGGAGGTGGGGAACAGCTCCTTGTCCATGGATTGGACAAGGGCTCTGGGGAGGGGGGGGGGGGAGGCTTGGCTGCCCCTCCCCCAAGAGCCCCCCCATACCATGGACCATGTGGGCTGATATAGCTCAGGGTGCAAAGCCCCAGTCGGCCTGGGCTCCGCATTCTAGCTATCCCAGCCTGCATGGGGGACAAGGGGTTACAGAGGCTTGGGAGGGGGGACCCCACACCATTTTTTTTTCACATTTGCCACACTCAGCACATAAAAATAAAAAAAATATATATATTTTTTTTTTAAAGGACTTCCGAGGCCAAAAGTATGAAAAAAGTTACATACCAGATCCATGGAGGACGCCATCCGCGCCCTCCTATTCATTCAGCCATGACACCCGCAGTAATACCGGCCCCGGTTGGATCCCGACCCTTCCGAGCGGGATCTCATTCCCCCCTCAATATGGCCGACACAGATTGCCGCGGCTGCGCAGTCCGCATAGATGCGATTGCGGCTGTACAGCTCTAGGGCCTCCTCCCGCCGCGTCAAGCAGGTGCGGAGCCCCGGCCGACTGGGGCTTTGCACCCTGAGCTATACCAGCCGGCATGGTCCATGGTATGGGGGGACTCTGGGGGGGAGGGGCTGCCAAGCCTCCCCCCCCCAGAGACCTTGTTCAATCCATGGACAAGGGGCTCTTCCCCACCTCCGGTGCCCCAGGAGGAGGTGGGGGTGACAACTTTCTGGGGGGGTTCATGCTAGCATCTGGGAGTCCCCTTTAAGAAGGGGACCCCAGATGCCCACCCCCCCTCAAAGGAGAAATGAGTATTGGGGTACAAAGTACCCCTTACCCATTTCCACAAAGGGTTAAATGAAATAAAAACACAACCATGAGAAAAAGTATTTTATTGTTCTAAATTAACCAGAATTACTTACCTGTACCTTTAAGAAAATGTTCTTGCGCCCATATCCTCGGTAAACGATCCAACGTATACAATATCCTCCAATCCTGCACAGGACGCATTTACTGGAACAGATTTCAAAGACTTACACACAGGGCTGGAAAGTTCAATGCAGAGAAATGTAGACTCATCCAAAGTTTAGATAATGTTATCTTGTGTTTACTTAATTGTATCAAGTGAGGAATGTGACACATTCTCTGATTGTGGAGAAGCTGCTGGAAACAGACAGGACTCAAAGAATTTCTGCCTTCAACACATTAATGAATAAAACCAATTATGAATAAAATGCAAAGTCAGCTCACAAAGCAAACAACTGTACTTTTGGGAATGTATAATTTCTAAATGAATTTTTTGGCTTTTTATATGTCATACAAATATGATAACCGTATGGCATATAAAAAGTAGGAAAACATGTTTTTATTGAATACCATGTCAGGGTTTTATACCGCTTCAATGAATCAAGCCCAAAGTCTTTTAAGCCACCAGCAAGCAAGAACATATTCAAAATAATTTTGATAGCACTTTTTCATCTACTTTTTGGTACTTTTTCAATTGCAAAGTGCTGAGAATGTATTTTAAATAGAAGATTAAAATGATCTCCAAGGAGAAAACTCAGGAGACAAAGAGAATTGCATATGGGCCCTGGTGTGCTAAATGCCAATATTTATGTATAACTAACCCATTACAGGGCCATTAAAACTCACTTGGCTGCTGTTTCACCTTTGTCATTTCAGTCCCTTTGCCAGTCCTACATCCTAATAGGCAATGTGACTATCACATTGTAGTTGTGATGTCCTCATCAGTGTCACCAAACATCCCCGTCAAGAGGCTACAGTATTAATATATCTCCCTTACCCCTTCACTAGAGCCAATAGACTACTCCTTCAAGTGAAAGAAAAACCATATGACCTGCACCAGCTCTCCTCCCTGATTAAAATGATCCACTTTTCGACGTTATTATGAATGTATATAGCGCCGACATCTTCCACAGCGCTTTACAGAGCATATTGTCTTGTCAACTAACTGCCCCTCAGATGGGCTCACAATCTAATCCCTACTATACTGTAGTCATATGTAGGGGTGTAACAATAGACCCTACAAGGGATGCAGCCGCAGGGGGGGGGGGGGGGGGGCAGAAGCCACAGGGGCCCCCGTGGGGGGAGAAGTTTTGTTTCCCTGTCCTGACGCTGACAACTAAGGGCACAGAGAGATAAAGCTTTCTGCTCTCTGCACAACTGTTTTAATGACTGCATCTGCTCAGCCATTCATAAGGAATCATACAAAGTTTTGTGGACAAAGATTGTTAGACAGTCCCTATTTGGTGTGCAGCAGGGTCTTGTGTATAACGCCCTGGCCCCAACCTCTCTACCCCTCCCCAATTGCTCTGTACTGTAGTGATGCTGGAGAAGTCTGCAGAGCCAGTTCTGCTCCATCGGAGATGGACAGAGTGAGTGTAATAAGCTGAGGCTGGGAGCACACTTGTCTGTTGGTTTTCTGTATGAATTTTCTGCATACCATGTATGTCTGTATGTGTGAATACATGAACATTCTATCACAGGAGCTAATGTAATTGATAGAGAAAATGCATGCAGTGCTTCATTGCTGTCTGCTTTTATCTGCATGGGGAAAACACATTCAAGTGTGCACTAGCCAATTGCATAACATTGGCTCTCAGTTTACCTGTACTGTAAACAAAGGGCGTGGGGGGTGGGGGCATCCAAAGTTTTGCAGGGGGGCCCAGTGATTTCTAGTTATGCCCCTGGTCATATATCTATGTATCGTGTAGTATACAGTATGTATCTTTGTACTCTAGGGCCAATTTGTGGGAAGCCAATTAATTTACCTGTATATTTTTGGGATGCGGAAAGAAACTGGAGCACGCAGACATGGGGAGAACGTACAAACTCCTTGCAGATAGTTCCCTGGCTGGGATTTGAACCGGGGACCCATCGTTGCAAGAATGTGAGAATGCTAACCAGAGAATGCTTAAAGGGGCACTACAGCGAAAACCTGTAACATTTAAAATATGTGCAAACATATATAAATAAGAAGTACATTTTTTCCACAGTAAAATGAGCCATAAATTACTTTTCTCCTATGTTACTGTCACTTACAGTAGGCAGTAGAAATCTGACAGAAGTGACAGGTTTTGGACTAGTCCATCTCTTCATAGGGGGTTCTCAGCAAGGCTTTTATTTTTTATAAAGATATTCCCTAAAAAGGATTTAAACAATGATGCTGGCCAGCTTCCCTGCTCCCTACACAGTTTTGGGCAGTTGGACAGAGCAACTGCCATTCACTAAGTGCTTTTGAAAATAAATATATCCCTGAGAATCCCCTTTAACGAGATGCACTAGTCCAAAACCTGTCACTTCTGTCAGATTTCTACTACCTACTGTAAGTGACAGCAACATAGGAGAAAAGTAATTTATGGCTCATTTTACTCTGGAAAAAAATGTACTTCTTATTTGTATATGTTTGCACATATTTTAAATTTTACAGTTTTTCGCTGTAGTGCCACTTTAAGTGAGAGGTATACGGAGGCTGCCATATTTATTTCCTTTCTAAACAATACCAGTTGCCTGGCAGCCCAGCTGATCATAATGGCATCAGTAGAGTCTGAGTCGCACACCTGAAAGAAGCTTGCAGCTAATACAGTTAGATTTTTGTCAGAAACATCTGGTTTGTTTGTTCAAGGTCTATGGCTAAAAGTTTTAGAGACAGAGGCAACTGGTACTATTTTAAATTAAATAAATAAAAAATTAAATGACAGCCTCCATTTTCCTCTCACTTCAGGTACCCTTTAAATATTGCCTAGATGCAAATATATCATTCTGTGTTGCAGGAACTGAAGAAGATTTGTTTCAAGACAGAGGTGCTTGATAAAAGTCTGTATTTACCGATAACAGATCATCATTGTTCCTAAATTACGACTTTCATAAGAAAGCATAAAATCAAACTCTCCAGGCCCAGGGGATTCATTAGACATTGACGGAAGCGTATTACGCAGTTAGACCAAATTTATCAAACTCATCGAACGGAAAAATGTGATATGTCTTCAGATTTTGCTGTCTTACTTTGCAGGACAAGATCCTTCATACAAGGGAATTCTCATTAACCTTTTCGGTTGTGAGTTGTCTAGCTTGAAACCATTCTTTTGCGGTATTTTCTACATGACCAACTTCTTTTGATGAAATATAAAAACAAGACTGGGTAGAGAACAGAGAACTGGGAACAGAGATGACAGGGGTCGTGGATGCAGTCAGGCCTCCACTCCTCTACCCCATAGGACTTGTGAAGACTCTTAGTCTTACCACATCTAAATGTCCTTCCCACTTACCCATGGACCTCATATATTACTTGAGCAGGAAAATGGGTGTTTGAGATACCCGATGGGTAGAAGTTGCATTCATCGAGGAAGGAAAAAAGGGCGTAGAGATAGCCTGATTTTTCTGAAACGGGTCTAATTCCATGTTTTTAACTTTTATTAAAGTTAAGTACTATAGCTAGTGCTAAACTGCCGCATCCCCGTGGCAAAACGAGGGGTTTATACCCCCCAAATACCCTCTGCTAAGTCCAAGGAGCAGTTCCTGCTTGAGGCAGAGGTTTGGGCTGTAGCTCTGCACCTTCGCGCATCAATCCCCGCTAATCGCCACCTCTCCCTACCCCTCTCAATCTTCCTTCACTGAGAGGGGCGGGGAGAGGCGGAGATTCACGGGCAGATTGACGCGCATGGAGGCAGAGCTGCAGCTCATAGCTCTGCCTCCATGGGCAGCAAAATCCACAACCAAGAAAGTCATGCATTTTGCACAGGGGATTTGGGGGTTATAAACCCCTCGTTTTGCAGCGGGGATGCGGCGGTTTAGCACTAGCTTTAGTGCTTGACATAAATAGAAGTGAATTTAGACTCGCTTCAAGGTCTCTTTAACATATGGTCTATAACAGTATTTTTATTGTTTCTTAATCTTTATCTGAGCTAGAATAATAAATGTTAAAATAACAATAATAAAATCACAATATATTGTCTATAACAATGAAAACGAAAATATATGTACAGTCATAATAAGCATAGTAAAACATTGATAAATATTAACAATCTTTTACTACAACTAAACCTAACTCTACTCTCACATAGATCCCTCCCTCTACAGATGCCCCTGGTGGTGCCTGACCCTAAGACCCCCCTTCCTGACACCTAACCCTAAGAGCCCCCTTCCTGACACCTAACCCTAAGAGTCCCCTTCCTGACACCTAACCCTAGGAGCCCCCTTCCTGACACCTAACCCAAAGAGCCCCCTTTCTGACACCTAACCCTAAGAGCCCCCTTCCTGACACCTAACCCTAAGGGCCCGTTTCCACTATCGCGAATCCGCATGCGTTGCCCGCATGCGGATTCACACAGTCAGTACAAGTGAATGGGACTGTTTCCACTTGTGCGTTTCCCCGCACGTTTTTCTGTGCAGAAAAAATCTGCAGGGTAGGGCCCTCAGAATTCGCCTGCGTGTGGAATGCAGGCGAATCGCACGCAATGTATTTAATAGGGAAATCGCATGCGTTTTCCCCATGCGTTTTTTGCCGCGATTTCGCATGCGATTTTGCATAGGTATTAATGTTAATTTACACAGGCAGTGACATGGTTAAATTCGCATACAGCCTTACCTATGCGAAATCGCATGCGAAATCGCGGCAAGAAACGCATGCGGAATCACACCGCCGGCGATTCCGCAACGCTATAGTGGAAACGGGCCCTAAGAGTCCCCTTCCTGAAACCTAACCCTAAGAGCCCCCTTCCTGACACCTAACCCTAAGAGCCCCCTTCCTGACACCTAACCCAAAGAGCCCCCTTCCTGACACCTAACCCTAAGAGTCCCCTTCCTGACACCTAACCCTAAGAGCCCCCTTCCTGACACCTAACCCTAATAGTCCCCTTCCTGACACCTAACCCTAAAGCCTAGTACACACTAGCAATTTTGATGGATCAATCATTGGTCAATTTTACCACCTCCATGTAGTATGAGGGCCAAACAGATTTTCAATTCTATGCAGATTATATAGGTAAATGGTCATACTACATGGAGGTGGTAAAATTGACCAATGATTGATCCATCAAAATTGCTAGTGTGTACTAGGCATAAGAGTCCCCTTCCTGACACTTAACCCTAAAACCTCCTCACTCTGCTGCTAATACCGTTAATACAAAAAGCGATAAATAAAGATAATAAAGTTCAAAACAATAATTCTCAAAACGAATTTCAAAATGATATTTTTCGAAACACTAATTCTCAAAACTAAAAATTTCAGTTGGACAGGCCCAGCACCCACTATTTATCGAGCGCCTATATTTCTTCTTTGGCTCCCAATAGCTGATATTTTGCATTCGCGCCTATGGGGGGCCCAAAAAGTCCATTAACTGCAGGCGGCAAAATGTCCTGATTCCGTAGTCATTATTCCACATAACGACTGCACTCACAATTTAAAATGGCCTTCACAGGTGAAGTGCAGTGGGATCACCGTACAAATATAATACAGGGCCCCTAATGAGTCACTGTATGAAGAAACACGTAGGGCAGAGACTAGAGGTGCGCTGACGCAGATGATGAGCTTGAGGTTACCGCAGTAGCAGGTTGGAGGTGTGCTTGCTTAAAGGGGAACTGAAGAAAGGAAAAAAAACAGAGTTTCACTTACCTGGGCCTTTTGTCAGCCCCCTGAAGCTGCCCTGTGCCTGTGACGTTAGCAAACGATCCTCCGGTCCCCCATAATCTCTCCCGCACTGCTCCTCTAGTGACAGCTTCTGCTGATTGCATTAGCAGAAGCCGTCACTAGGGGGAGCCGTGCAGGACAGGAAAGGTCTGCGATTGCCGAGGGATCGTTCTATCTTTTATAGTTTTTGAGATATTGAAGCTTTTATAAAGTTTTTAGAAAGGTCAAAAGTTCACTCACCCCCACCTACAACAGAGCAAAGGATGAACTGTTTAGCCGGCAGTTTCACTGTAAAAAGAAAATACATTTGTTCTTATTTAAGTTCATGTGCATTCTGCGCATTTAATGAAAAATGCTTTTAGGGGACTAAGTGGTGTTCCATCCGCAGATTACATTATGTTCACTATATTGTATATCAAGATTTCATTTAACTCTTGTGTAATGGATTATCCCGGCTTGCTCTGCTGTGGGCTGCACCATATCTGCAACTTTCTCTAAAGCAAAACTTCCTCTCTGCTCTAAGAGATAAGCAACAGCATAATAACCTTGGAAGAAAAACCTTTCTTTATTACAGCTGATACAAATCCTGCAATACATCTGCTGTGTGTCTACTTCCTGCTTTCTTGGAAGCAGACATAGGGTTAACATCCTGTGTTTACAAATTAGCTGCTCTGCCGAGACACCCAGCTGACACAGCTGAGAGATCAAATTACAGTTGTGATTAGCCCCAGACGAGAGGGAATTAGACAGGCTAAACTCTCTAAATACATACGGGGTGCATTTCTCTACATTTTCCTTCTGCCCTGTACAAGAGTTCAGGTCCACTTTAATAAACGTCTGTTCATTACTTGGCTCTCTGACTACAATGCACAGCACCCAGTTTAAAGTCACACACCGTCTAGCTCATGTCTGTGCAGAAATAATGGATGGATGGCGTGGAGATACTAATTATCTTCCTGACTAGTCAGTTCAAATCACTTTTTTAAAGACCAGCCTAATAGCTTCTAATTAGCACACCCATGCACTAACCTGCCTGGCCTCAATTAGTCCTGCCTCCTTGCCTCAAGTCAAGATACTGTATACAGTAGATGGCTGTAGATGCAAACTAGAGGCAGCTACGTGGTTTAAGCCATGCATGTACAGTATTAATAATGACTGTGTAATCTAGCGAGCAGAGCTGGTACACACGGCTGTCCCCTTGAGAGGCTCAGGAGCGATCAGCTGTCATAGGCTAAAAAAAATAGACAAATATATTAAAAATAAAAAGACAAATAAATAAACAAAAAACAAACAAATATTACAGCAGCGATCAGCGCCCACCAACAGAAATCTCTGTTGGTGGGCAGAAATGAGGGGGGGGGGGGAATCACTTGTATGCTGAGTTGTATGGCCCTGCAGCGAGCCCTTAAAGTGAACCTAAAGCCACACAAAAAAGATGAGATTAACTCACCTGGGGCTTCCCTCAGCCCCCTGCAGCCGATCGGTGCCCTCGCAGCTCCGCTCCGATGCCTCTGCGTCTGTTAACTGAATTTAAACAAATCAACGTTACTTGCTTACATTGTAAATAACAAAATCATAACATATTAACAGAAGAGGAATTATATATAGTAGACTTATTACACATTGCTCCTGAGATTTATAGTACATGAGACCTAACATGGTATCATTAACTAAGCTGACTTGGCTGACACCATTAGTTATAGGTTATTCATGGGGGGCTATCGAAGCCAGCGAGCCTAAGCCCATTTGATAGCGTAAACTTTAGCAAACAGGAGGAGGTAATGTCCTATAAGCAAAACATAGAATATCCTAAGCTAAATACTGGCAAGACTAGCAACTCTAAAGAACCAAAAACAAACAAGATTTATCCACCAGGTCAAATGAATTTTAAGCAATACTCTTTAGTGCGTATGTACACATTATGGGTTAAACTGTAACCAGGTTTCTGGGAGAGAGAAGTTGAATTGTGATCCTGAGGATCTACTCCTAATTTTTGCCTCTAGGGCGAAATTTCTGTTGACTAGTGATAGAAGCATTGGGATGGAAAGTTGATCTGCTGTAAGGCCTGAACGATAGCATTGAGTGAGGGCCTCTTGGGACTTTGTGGCCTTATAAAATATACTAGCCGTCCCGCGTCGTAGCATACGCCGCATCTTCTATCTATCTAATAGCGTACGAGCCTCAACCTTGAAGCAAGAAGAATAAAGGTGGGTACACACATCAGATAAAAGTCTTTGGAAAAATGAAAGATCACAGACCAATCTAAAGCAGGCCATACACTGGCTCGATTCACGGCCGTTTCGACAGCAGATCCGATCCTGGGATCGGATCTGCTGCCAATCGCTTGCGCTAAACGCACCCGCCGATCCGATTCCCTCCCGAAATCGGATCGGACCGTCGATCGCGCCGTGCGGGAAATTACCCTCGATCGCCCGGCGGTAGGAGCGCGTTGCTTGCGGCGTACGATTCGGGCCCGATCCGAGCATGTATACATTACCTGAAGCTGGCTCCGGGGTCCTCTTCTCCTCGCTGCACCGCATTTCCGCATGTCCCAGTGTACGCTTATACTTCCTGTGTCACTCCGGTGACCAGGAAGTTGAAATAGAGGGCGCTCTATTTGAACTTCCTGGTCACGGAGTAACACAGGAAGCGCCGGGATGGAGCAAGAACAGCGGTGCGGTGCAGTGCGGAGAAGATGCCCGGGAGCCAGCCTCAGGTAATGTATACGGGGGGGGGGGGACAGGCGGCAGGAGCAGCTGAACAGATTGTGATCGGTTTCAGGCTGAAATCGATTCACAATCTGTTTGCAGTAAAGGCAGCCATACGTTTCCTATCTGATCAGATTCGATCAGATAGGGATCTGTCAGCTGGTCGATCTAATGGCACATCGACCAGTGTATGGCCACCTTTACCCTCTTCCATGTAGTATCAGAGCCACACCTACACAGTCTATTCTATGGAGCTGAACTCCCCATTAGATAGAAATCTTTGCAAGATGCTGCACAGAAAGTTGCTGTACACATTCAAAAGATCAGTATCTGCAAAAGATCCGTTCCTGCAAAAGATCAGTACCTACAAAATACATTCATAGTCTATATTTCCATGCGGATTATTGTGGACATTTTTCCGCATAAGGGCATAAGCATCTGCATACAATGAATTTTCGATGCTGGTCGAAAACACAAATATTTCTGAAGATTTTCGTGAAAATTCGCCAAAAGACGAAAACAGGATTTTCGATGCGAAAATGACTTAGGCGAAAATTCGCAAGCAACACTGCTACATGCTACATTAGCACTATCCAGGAGCGCCACAGGGAGGATTCCCAATGCCCCCTTTTTATACAACCGGAGGGACCGCGGGAACCACAGCGGCACCCCGGAGGGGGAGGCTAGGTGCCGCAGGCGACCTCCCCCCCCAAGCGTGGCCAGCGCCAGGGAGAGCCGTCTGCACCCACCTCCCAATATTAAAAACAGGCACCTTAACGTCCATTGCGTTCTGCTACATGCGCATTAATTTTCTCATGGAAAGCATTTTTTGCAGTTTGTATCCTTTGGAGGCAGGTGGTGGATGGCTTGCTCCGGTGGTGTGAGCCCTGGAGTGGGTTGTCTGCACCTGTTCCCCCCCCCCCCCTCTGGAGTGCTGTATGTGAGCCAGCCCTGAGCTCTAAAGCTCGGGGTGACCCATACTTCACTCCTTTATCATGTGGTGCCCCCAAGTTAATGCGCATGTAGCAGAACGCAATGGACGTTAAGGTAAGTGCCTGTTTTTAATATTGGGAGGTGGGTGTGGACGGCTCTCCCCGACGCTTTCCGCGCTTCGGGGGGTCGCCTGCGCCTCCCCCTCCGGGGTGTCGCTGTGGTTCCCAGGCAGTGAGAGAGCCTGGGACTCTGTGGTCCCCCCGGTTGTATAAAAGGGGGGCATTGGGAATCCTCCCCGTGGCGCTCCTGGATAGTTCTAATGTAGCATGTAGCAGTGTTGCTTGCGAATTTTCGCCTCGAAAATCCCGTTTTCGTTTTTTGGCGAATTTTCACGAAAATCTTCAGAAATATTTGCGTTTTCGACCAGCATCGAAAATTCATTGTATGCAGATGCTTATGCCCTTATGCGGAAAAATGTCCACAATAATCCGCATGGAAATTCAATCTATGCGGACGTTTATACGGAAAAATGCCCGCAATAATGCGCAAGAAACTTCTCTGAATGCGGGCGCTAATGCCCTTATGTGGAAAATGTCCGCAATCATACGCAAGTAATGCGAAAATGACTGGCCTTAGGCGAAAATTAACGTGAAAAAATTAGATGGAAAATTTGCCTGGCAAAACGAAATTAGGCGAAAATTCGGTAAAAATTTATCGAAACAAATTTTTGCATTTTCGCTCATCACTGGCATGTAGCAGGGCGACCGCTTTGCAGTATTGTTTTTTTGACCCTGCATAGTTTGGCATGCAAAAGCAAATGCATATTTGCATGAGCATTGCCTCATGAATAGCCAATTAGGCCAGATTTGCAAAGCCAGACTTGCTAGGGTTGGCCTCTTTTCCACGGACAGTTGATAGGCAGTAACATGCCTCTCAAACTCTTACAACTGCTCACTACTGCCTGGTAACAGCTTGCTGCTAGTGTTGGGCCGAACCTCCGATTTTCGGTTCGCGAACCGGGTTCGCGAACTTTCGCGAAAGGTTCGGTTCGCGTTAAAGTTCGCGAACCGCAATAGACTTCAATGGGGATGCGAACTTTGAAAAAAAAAAATAATTATGCTGGCCACAAAAGTGATGGAAAAGATGTTTCAAGGGGTCTAACACCTGGAGGGGGGGATGGCGGAGTGGGATACATGCCAAAAGTCCCCGGGAAAAATCTGGATTTGACGCAAAGCAGCGTTTTAAGGGCAGAAATCACATTGAATGCTAAATGAGAGGCCTAAAGTGCTTTCAAACATCTTGCATGTGTATACATCAATCAGGTAGTGTAATTAAGGTACTGCTT
This sequence comes from Hyperolius riggenbachi, assembly GCF_040937935.1. Classification (NCBI taxonomy): domain Eukaryota; kingdom Metazoa; phylum Chordata; class Amphibia; order Anura; family Hyperoliidae; genus Hyperolius; species Hyperolius riggenbachi. The sequence continues at coordinate 68,291,001 of NC_090647.1, forward strand.
CACACTGACACACCAAACTCATCGTGTAACGCACCGCAAACAGCTGTTTGTGTAGTGACGGCCGTGCTTTACTGGTGCGCACCATGGCGAGAGTGCAGGTTTTGGTGGCTTTACAGACCATATGGTCACCTGGCTGATGTAGCTGAATGACAGAACAGTGACTGTCCAGCTGATCAAATTTGGTCTGACCACAATGAGGCAACGACCTTATTATCGTGGGTGTGCCCCCCGAGACACTCATCTAGGCGCCGGTCATTGCTCCATTGTGATACGCAAGCCCCTTCACCACGGCAAGGTAATGATCACGAAGGGGAATGGGCGCATGTGCATGCCTTTTCTTTTGTTGTTGCAGCTGCCCGCAGTGCAGCCAGAAAAATTAGGCAGTCATGTACACGCACCCGAAAAATTATTACAGCGGCCGCTGCTAGCAGCGGCCTAAAAAATTCAGCAATCCGCCTGGAGTCCCGGACCCTGTTGGTGGTGGCGGAGAAGATAGTCAAGCGGCCTGCAGGCAGACATGCTGTGTGGAGGGACTGGGAGCGACTTAGTCTTCTTGGGGCAGGCCAGGCAGCCAGTCACACGGCGTGCAGGCAGAGATGCTGTATGTGCGGGGACTGACTTAGTCTTGGGGCGGGCAGCAGCCCTCCGGGATCCATGCCTCATTCATTTTGATAAAGGTGAGGTACTTAACACTTTTGTGACTTAGGCGACTTCTCTTCTCTGTGACAATGCCTCCAGCTGCGCTGAAGGTCCTTTCTGAGAGGACGCTTGCGGCAGGGCAGGAGAGAAGTTGGATGGCAAATTGGGACAGCTCTGGCCACAGGTCAAGCCTGCGCACCCAGTAGTTCAAGGGTTCCTCATCGCTGTTCACAGCAGTGTCTACATCCACACTTAAGGCCAGGTAGTCGGCTACCTGCCGTTCCAGGCGTTGGTGGAGGGTGGATCCGGAAGGGCTACGGCGAGGCGTTGGACTAAAGAACGTCCGCATGTCCGACATCACCATGAGATCGCTGGAGCGTCCTGTCTTTGACTGCGTGGACACGGGAGGAGGATTAGTGGCAGTGGTACCTTGCTGGCGTTGTGCCGTCACATCACCCTTAAAGGCATTGTAAAGCAGAGTTGACAGCTGGTTCTGCATGTGCTGCATCCTTTCCACCTTCCGGTGAGTTGGTAACAGGTCCGCCACTTTGTGCCTGTACCGAGGGTCTAGTAGTGTGGCCACCCAGTACAGCTCATTCCCCTTGAGGTTTTTTATACGGGGGTCCCTCAACAGGCAGGACAGCATAAAAGACGACATCTGCACAAAGTCGGATCCAGTACCCTCCATCTCCTCTTGCTCTTCCTCAGTGACGTCAGGTAAGTCAACCTCCTCCCCCCAGCCGTGAACAATACCACGGGAAGGTTGAGCAGCACAAGCCCCTTGCGATGCCTGCTGAGGTTGTTCTCCTGCCGCTGTCCCCTCCTCCTCCTCCTCCCCCAAAGAAACACCTTGCTCATCATCCTCTGAGTCTGATTCGTCTTCTGCACACGACTTCTCTTCTTCCTCCTCCTCCCCCCTCTGTGCTGCCGCAGGTGTTGAGGAAACAGCTGGGTCTGATGAAAATTGGTCCCATGCCTGTTCCTGCCGTAACGGTTCCTGGTCACGCTCATTCACAGCTTCATCCGCCACTCTACGCACAGCACGCTCCAAGAAGTAAGCGTAGGGAATTAAGTCGCTGATGGTGCCCTCACTGCGGCTCACCAGGTTGGTCACCTCCTCAAACGGCCGCATGAGCCTGCATGCATTCTCCATCAGTGTCCAGTTGTCGGGCCAGAACATCCCCATCTTCCCAGACTGTTTCATTCTACTGTAGTTGTAGAGGTAGTGGGTCACGGCTTTCTTCTGTTCTAGCAGGCGGGAGAACATGAGCAGGGTCGAGTTCCAGCGAGTCGGGCTATCGCAAATGAGGCGTCTCACCGGCATGTTGTTTTTGCGCTGAATTTCCGCAAAGCGTGCCATGGCTGTGTAAGACCGCCTCAAATGCCCACAGAACTTCCTGGCCTGCTTCAGGACATTCGCTAAGCCAGGGTACTTTGCCACAAATCTTTGAACCACTAGATTCATGACATGTGCCATGCAGGGTATGTGTGTCAGCTTCCCCATATGCAAAGCGGCAAACAGATTGCTGCCGTTGTCGCACACCACGTTGCCTATCTCCAGGTGGTGCGGGGTCAGCCACTCATCCACCTGTTTCTTAAGAGCAGCCAGGAGAGCTGCTCCAGTGTGACTCTCCGCTTTGAGACAAGCCATGTCTAAGATGGCGTGACACCGTTGTACCTGGCATGCAGCATAGGCCCTGCGGAGCTGGGGCTGTGTAGCTGGAGAGGAGAACTGCCACTCACCCAAGGAGGAGGAGGACAGCGAAGAGCATGTAGCAGGAGGAGAGGAGGTGGCAGGAGGCCTGCCTGCAAGCCGTGGAGGTGTCACAATTTGGTCCGCTGCGCCCTGCTTGCCATCGTTCACCACCAGGTTCACCCAATGGGCTGTGTAGGTAATGTAGCGGCCCTGCCCGTGCTTGGCAGACCAGGCATCCGTGGTCAGGTGTACCCTTGACCCAACGCTCTTCGCAAGAGATGACACCACTTGCCTCTCAACTTCACGGTGCAGTTGGGGTATGGCCTTTCTCGAAAAATAAGTGCGGCCTGGCATCTTCCACTGCGGTGTTCCGATGGCCACAAATTTACGGAAGGCCTCAGAGTCCACCAGCCGGTATGGTAACAGCTGCCGAGCTAACAGTTCCGCCACGCCAGCTGTCAGACGCCGGGCAAGGGGGTGACTGGCCGAAATTGGCTTCTTCCGCTCAAACATTTCCTTCACGGACACCTGACTGCTGCTGTGGGCAGAGGAGCAGGAACCGCTCAAGGGCAGAGGCGGAGTGGAGGAGGGTGCCTGTGAAGGTGGAAGGGAGAAAGCGGCAGAAGCAGATAATGCACCTGATGGAGGAGGAAGAGGAGAAGGAGGGTGGCTTTGCTTTTGTGTGCTGCTGCTGCTTTTGCTCAGGTGGCCATCCCATTGCTGTTTGTGCCTTTTCTCCAGGTGCCTTCGTAAGGCACTTGTCCCTACGTGAGTGTTGGCCTTTCCACGGCTCAATTTTTGTTGGCAGAGCGAACAGATGGCTTTGGTCCGATCTGAGGCACACACATTAAAAAATTTCCACACCGCTGAGACACCCTGGGATGTGGGCACTATGGGGACCTCAGCAGCTGATGCTGAAGGGCAAGTTGGCTGGCTGTACATAGGTGGCAATACATGGTGCCGGACACTGCCACCAGCTGTTTCTGACGAAGAGCTGCCCCAGCTTCTTTCAGCAACTTCTCTCCTCCTCCTACTCTCTGACTCCCCCTCTGAACTGTCCCCCTCTTCATCTCCTCTATTGGGTACATACAGAGGATCCCTATCATCGTCATCATCGTAATCATCCTGCCCAGCTTCGCTTGCCTCAGACAAATCCAAACATGCACCAACATCAGTAGGTCCTTCATCCTCCTTACACGTTACATCCATAATGTTGCCGCGTAACTCAGACATATGAGCTGGTGAAAATTCATCTGGCTGTAACAACAATGGCTGTGCATCAGTGATTTCACCACTAAATAATTCTTGCGAAGTGTCAAATGCAGCGGAAGTGGTGCTAGTAGTAGCACTGGTGGCTGAGCAAGATGAGGTGTTCTGTGTCGCTAAATACTCAACCACGTCCTGACAATCTTGGGAGGTGATGGGACGTGCCTTCTTCCGAGCACTGTACTGTGGGCCAGGTCCACACGAAATTACATTTACACGACCTCGCGCAGACCTGCCGGGTGGCCTTCCTCTGGCTCTGCCACTACCTCTTCCTCTACCTGTTTTGTCCATATCGGGTATGCACGGAGTGGTATATCACACTGCGTGCACTCACGTAGGTAGGTGGGTTCACTTAACTGCACAGGTATGCGCACTGATGCGGTGGGTTCACTGAACAGAACAGGTATACAGTGGCGGGTTCACAGAACAGGTATGCAGTGGCGGGTCCACTGAACAGAACAGGTATGCAGTGGCGGTTCACTAAACAGAACAGGTATGCAGTGGCGGGTCCACTGAACAGAACAGGTATGCAGTGGCGGGTTCACTTAACTGCACAGGTATGCGCACTGATGCGGTGGGTTCACTGAACAGAACAGGTATGCAGTGGCAGGTTCACTAAACAGAACAGGTATACAGTGGCGGTTCACTAAACAGAACAGGTATGCAGTGGCGGGTCCACTGAACAGAACAGGTATGCAGTGGCGGGTTCACTTAACTGCACAGGTATGCGCACTGATGCGGTGGGTTCACTGAACAGAACAGGTATGCAGTGGCGGGTTCACTAAACAGAACAGGTATGCAGTGGCGGGTCCACTGAACAGAACAGGTATGCAGTGGCGGGTTCACTTAACTGCACAGGTATGCGCACTGATGCGGTGGGTTCACTGAACAGAACAGGTATGCAGTGGCGGGTCCACTGAACAGAACAGGTATGCAGTGGCGGGTTCACTAAACAGAACAGGTATACAGTGGTGGTTCACTAAACAGAACAGGTATGCAGTGGCGGGTCCACTGAACAGAACAGGTATGCAGTGGCGGGTTCACTTAACTGCACAGGTATGCGCACTGATGCGGTGGGTTCACTGAACAGAACAGGTATGCAGTGGCGGGTTCACTAAACAGAACAGGTATGCAGTGGCGGGTCCACTGAACAGAACAGGTATGCAGTGGCGGGTTCACTTAACTGCACAGGTATGCGCACTGATGCGGTGGGTCCACTGAACAGAACAGGTATGCAGTGGCGGGTTCACTAAACAGAACAGGTATACAGTGGCGGTTCACTAAACAGAACAGGTATGCAGTGGCGGGTCCACTGAACAGAACAGGTATGCAGTGGCGGGTTCACTAAACAGAACAGGTATACAGTGGCGGTTCACTAAACAGAACAGGTATGCAGTGGCGGGTCTACTGAACAGAACAGGTATGCAGTGTCGGGTTCACTTAACTGCACAGGTATGCGCACTGATGCGGTGGGTTCACTGAACAGAACAGGTATGCAGTGGCGGGTCCACTGAACAGAACAGGTATGCAGTGGCGGGTTCACTAAACAGAACAGGTATACAGTGGCGGTTCACTGAACAGAACAGGTATGCAGTGGCGGGTTCACTTAACTGCACAGGTATGCGCACTGATGCGGTGGGTTCACTGAACAGAACAGGTATGCAGTGGCAGGTTCACTAAACAGAACAGGTATACAGTGGCGGTTCACTAAACAGAACAGGTATGCAGTGGCGGGTCCACTGAACAGAACAGGTATGCAGTGGTGGGTTCACAGCACAGGTATGCAGTGGTGGGTTCACAGCACAGGTATGCAGTGGTGGGTTCACAGCACAGGTATGCAGTGGTGGGTTCAATGAACAGGTATACAGTGGCGGGTCCACTGAACAGAACAGGTATGCAGTGGTGGGTTCACAGCACAGGTATGCAGTGGTGGGTTCACAGCACAGGTATGCAGTGGTGGGTTCACAGAACAGGTATGCAGCCAGACAGGAACAAGCTAAGCCTAACTAATCTTTCCCTGAGAGACAGTCTGCAGCAGCTCGCCCTACTCTGACTAATGCAGGCACACGAGTGGCCGTAATGGCCGCCGCTGCCTGCCTTATATAAGGGGGGGTGGGGCTCCAGGGGCTAGTGTAGCCTAATTGGCTACACTGGGCCTGCTGACTGTGATGTAGAGGGTCAAAGTTGACCCTCCATGTGCATTATGGGGCGAACCGAACTTCCGCAAAGGTTCGCCTGCGGGACGCGAACGCGAACCACTGAAGTTCGCATGGAACCGTTCGCAGGCGAACCGTTCGGCCCAACTCTACTTGCTGCTGCCTGGAAACTGCTTGTTGCTGCCTGGTATCTGCTCACTGCTGCCTGGTAACTGCTTGCTGCTGCCTGGTAACTGCTCGCTGCTGCCTGGTAACTGCTTGCTGCTGCCTGGTAACTGCTTACTGCTGCCTGGTAACTGCTTGCTGAGCACACGGCTCAACAGTCCGTGGAAAAGAAGCCTAAAACTTGGTGATTGAGCACGCATACATTTTCTCATGCAAAGTACTTCTTCATCTTGCTCGAAGGTTGAGGCACTTACTCTATTATATATATAGATGTATACAGCTTTGTTCATTCTTAGTCATGTATATTTTCTGTGTTTGTGTTTCTGTGGTACTGGCTTTCCCTTCTTTTCTTTCAGGGTCCTGGGATGTTACTGAGGCTGTCATCTCTGGGCAGAAATTTGACAGTTAACCTGTCCTGATTGGCAGCTGTCAGAGGGAGTGGTGAATCGGCAGCCAATGATCTGTGACTTTCTCTCTCAGCCTGAGTAATGCTGTCAATTTCTCCTCACTTTCAGTCAGGACAAGCTGCGATTCCCTCCCACCCACCCTCTCGGATTTGGACTGTCGGAGGCTATTGTCTTTATTGGCGGTAAAAGTTGCCCACGGTGGTGGGCGTGCTAAGTTATGACCTTTACGTTTTATGATGATTTATGATTGATGATTTGATTGATGATATTCTTGTTAATAAAGTTTCATGAAAGTTATATTGGTTTATTTAAACGATTAATATAAATATTTACATTTATTAAAACCGCAATAAAAAACACCTCCGGTCAATTTTAATCCACATATGGTTGTTGTGTGTGTTCTTTCAGTTTTGCATTTATTTTGTATATCTGCCTCTTAAAGTCCCAAGATTTCCAGTTGGCAAGGATAAGTGATAAGGCTGCTAGTATGACATGGCATATTTGAGGCTGTATTCGGGTTGGTAGTTTTTCAATCCCAACCCGGAGTAGTGCTAATGATGGTGACAGTTTAAAATCACGTAGAAAAAAACGTTTTAATTAGAGTTTCAGTATGTTGCCAAAATACCTTAATTTGGGGACACTCCCATACCATATGAATTAGAGTACCAACATTTGAAGAGCAATGCCAACATAGAGGAGACGTATCAGTAGCAAGGCTTTGGCCCGAGTTCTCCCGAAGACACGCCGTGTCATACTGCACATGCGCGAGAAGCATTCCTGCGCACTCGCTCATGCGCACTACGGAGCGGCCCGTCTTCGGTAATGCTTCAGAGTAATGCTCTTGTGTCCTGTGTGATGCCGAGCGATAGAGTGTGTGGTATTTGTGCCGTGGAGCTGTCCTTTAGCACCATGGCACTGCTGCCTCGCTCCCCGGAAGATGTATGGGCACTCATCGCTGTTACCTGAGTGCGTCACTGGGTGAGGGTCGGCGACCGGCGGCAAAGGGCATGCGGGGGCCACGCAAAGGGGCGGCGCTATGCAATGACACTTTCTCTGCCATAGGGTCATATGAATTAATGCGGTGCGATGGGGGTGGTGCATCTCAACACACCGCAATGCTTGCCTCAGGTGTAAAACCGGTCTGAATGTGGGTTTCTGTAAAGTGTGGTAACCAGTGGTATTTAATGCGATAGCTACTGCAGCCTGAACAAAATAAAATAAAATGCATCAAGTCTTTAGCACCTTCACACGATTTCCTCAGTTTCTCACTCTGAATCTTCCCCCTCCCACCGATCCTTCTTCCGTTCCTCTCTGACCCTTTTCCCTTTTCTTCTCTGTATTCTCTGCTCTTCTTTTCTCAAGGCCTTTTCTTCTCCATCTAGTCATATGACACACACAACAAAAACCGTCTCTTCTTCCATCACAATATGGCCTTAGAATTGCATGTGCATTCAATCTCCGCTTTACTACACAAATCTCAAAGCTTTTCTTTCCTTTGGATGATGAGTATAGTCTTACTATGTGTTACCAGTGTTCAGTGGTGTAAGTGCAGACTAGTGCCACCATGCAGCCAGCAGCATCTGTTTTAAACAGAGGAGAGACACAGACATGTGGCTCAGTTGATGTCCAACTTTAATATCATTCACAGAGATCTCTTCCATAATTGGGTAGATCATGCCTAACACAGTCCTTGGTTGAATATATACAGTATGCTTAGTGGTGTTCTGAACAGGAATCTTTATCTGTTTTGTTCGCCCCCTGTGCATCTTCACAAGTATAGGGAACGCTTCCAGACCCTCAGGAAATTGACTGGGCAATAGTGGCTCAAACAGCACTGTATCCTCTCCAGGCCAGGAACGAATATTACACAGAATCTCACATGATTTTCCTTTCAGAACCCTAATGCTTTGGCTACCGGTATATATGCTACGTACCAACTCATTATCTTTACTAATGGATGACAATACAAGACCCACCAAAGCATTTGCTTTACATTTCCTTACATGCAATGCCTCACTTAATAGTATTGTGACGCTACTTTGATCAGAGTTACAACTGTCAGCATTTTCTTTAATAATTTCTTCAATTGCATTAAACCCTATGATTGGGGTGAACGAGCAGTGTTGGCTAACTAGCATGGGTACAAACATAGTTACCTTTTTCCCATTATTCTCAATGTTCAGTTCAAGCTCAACCCACCCATCATAAGGAACAACAGAACCATTTGCCGCTTTAATTGTTAAGCATTCATTTTCTCCTAACAATTTTTCAATAGGCTGTACTGTAATGTGCTTTTGGTATTGTTTTATCCAGCTTGCAGCCACAATACTTATTTGGGACCCTGTGTCAACTAGTACTTTTGTGGACACACCTCCCAAACTACAAGTAAGCAAGCATTTATTTCCTATAAGCCTGGCTACTTTTCTTCTGTCCCAACTCTTTGGTGGGTGAGGCATTTCACTGGGTTTTGTACTGATTTGGGACTTGTCTTGAGAACTGGTCACTGGTTGTCCCTCACCTGTGACCATTCCTCGTTTCCCGAGAACCTTTTCTGTTTCATGCAGCCACGCGCACTATGACCTTCCTGACCACATTTAAAACAATGCCAACATTTATCTTTTCCTTCATGCACACATTGTTTACATTTATAAACAGTCTTGGTTTTAACACTGTCATTTAAAACCTTCACAGGCCCAGGTTCATTCTTTTTTACTGCACCTGCCTGTAGCAGAGATTGTACATTCTTTGTAAGAGCAGCAACTTGTGCTGTTAATTCTACCAATGAGGTTTGAGTATCACTAGCATGGTTTATGGACTCTCTTACATCCTGTGCCTGAATGACATTTGTGGTAGTCAGCTTGGATCTGCCTATGCCACTTAATCTGACTTGCCTCTCTGCTTCTATTCTGGCTAGTTTAGTGACTGTTTCTAGGAGCACATCATCAGTTGTCGATAAGTCTGATATATATGGCTTAATCTCTCTTCTAATGTCACTATATTTCTCACTTAACCCCTGATATAGTGTGTGCAGAAACACTCCTTGCACCAAGTTCTTGTCATAAGTAACTGCAGCACCAACTTGTTGAGAAGACCACAAAACTTTCTGCTTTAGTCCCATAATTCTATACACAAACTGCTGCGGAGTTTCTTTATCATGCTGTTTAGCATTCATCAGTTCCTGGAACAAATCAGTGCTGCTCCTGTCCTGGAGATGTGAGCGCAAAAACCTTTTAAGCTCTGCAACAGAAAGATCCTCCTTGTTTACCAACATTTCCTTAAAAGTTCCTGCTTTCACAGCTTTCAGCACAGTTCTGATGATTTCTGACTCTGAGTATCTTTCTTGTATACCTTCATCAATCTGTTTGCATACACTGCTATATGTAAGTTCAGAGTCCCAGTCTGAAATCTGACCACCATAAATTTTAAATTCTTTTCTTGGCAGGTAAGCTGCTAAGTCCTTTAATGTAAAGCCACTTTCTGTCATTTGCAGTGTCCTGTCTTTTGTGTGAATTATGCTGTGCTCTCTGTCCCCACTTACAGGAGGAGTGTCAGAGTTTATTTCTCCTAGCAAAGACTCAGCCAGTTCTTTTATCTGCAGCAGATATGCATTCCCACTGTCCTCCATGCTGCACACTGCTTCTCCCTGTAAGTGTTCCAGAATGTACTCACAGATCTCCTGCTCACTTGAACCTGTAGCTTGGGGAACTTCTTTTCCAGCATCTCCCTGAATCTGCACAGCAAGTGAGTGCAACTGATCCTCAGACAAAGTGTGCAGAAGCTTCTGGATCTGCCACTGCAGCTTTTTCACTGAAGTAGTGTCAGCCATCTCAGAGCCTGTGTAGCTTGCTTGAAGCTTTCCCTCTCTCGCTTTACTGTAATGATCAGCTTCTCCCTGTGACTGTCTTGCACAATGATTACACCATCCCAGGCCGAGCCCCCAAATGTTACCAGTGTTCAGTGGTGTAAGTGCAGACTAGTGCCACCATGCAGCCAGCAGCATCTGTTTTAAACAGAGGAGAGACACAGACATGTGGCTCAGTTGATGTCCAACTTTAATATCATATCACTATCAGCATAATGCAATGATATACAGACTAGAAAAACCAATAGGCTGTCACAGTAAAGAACAAGTATATTCTATCTAGACATACATATTCTGCCTATAGTTATAATAACTAGCATAGACAAACCCATAGGCTAACATAGCAACAGGAACAAATATATCTTATCTAGACCTTAATATTCTCCCTATAGTTATCAACACTAACCTGTTTTAAACAGAGGAGAGACACAGACATGTGGCTCAGTTGATGTCCAACTTTAATATGAGCCTCAGGCCCTGGATCTCCTCAGAACATTGCAATCCTAGCAGAGCTCCATCTAGTGGCAGCCTTATTATTGTGCTGTTAGGAGGTCTGAGTTTAATCCTGTCACATATGCAATCCCACATGTTTTTGTAACACGGTTCCATATTGTCCAATCCATAAAAATAACATGTATCGTACAAGAACTATAAGCCATAATTCCAAGGTCAAGCGGTCAAGATGTAGGTACAGCAAAATTATGGAAATGAAGTATTGCAACATTGTACGCTTGTGTAGATGAAGTTGTCTTCTTATTCAGTTTAATTTGCCAGAGTATAAATATAGATACACCAATGTGTGTGATCAACTGAGGAATCTGCTGTTCACTCTAAAGGTGCCCGTACAGTAAACCATACCTCCTAACTTTTTGAGATAAGAAAGAGGGACACTTAAGCCACGCCCCTGTCACACCCCTAATCCTGCCCCCATCACACCCCTAGACATGCATACCATCAAGATTTCATAAGAAAAATATGTTGTTTTTTTATTTTAAACACACTGGTCATTTCTATCCTGGTTCATTTTCCTGCATATTAACATTTGAAAATAAGAAATATATCAATTTAAAGAGAAACTGCTGGGAAAATAATGTAGTAAAAAAAGTGCTTCATTTTTACCATAATTATGTGTAAATGATTTAGTCAGTGTTTGCTCATTGTAAAATCTTTCCTCTCCCTGCTGCTCCTAGCTGTTTTGGCTGTAAGAGGCAGCTGTAGACAGCTAATTCCTGTCTGTGAACCTTGTTACATTGTAACAAACTGCCAAAAGTACCGCGGTCCCAGAGCTTCTTGTGGGAGGGGTTTCAGCACAAAATCAGTCATACAGCGCCCCCTGATGGTCTGTTTGTGAAAAGCATTATACTTCTCATGTAAAAGGTGGTATCAGCTACTGATTGGGATAAAGTTCAATTCTAGGTTGGAGTTTCTCTTTAAAGAATGGGAATAAAGTTTAGAGTCAATTAAACTCATGTTTCAGTAGATAAATTCATATATTTACACAGATCTGTATATCAGTCCTGAAAAAGGCACAAAGGAGGAAGAAAGAGGGACAGAGGGACAGGGGTCCCAAAGAGGGACTGTCCCTCCAAAAAAGGGACAGTTGGGATCTATGGTAAACATTTATCAGAAAAAAAATGAATGCCACTGTATCTGATAAACTGCAGAACTTCTTCAAAACCTGAGACCCATCATGGACCGACAGAAGGAGTGCATTGAATGCGGAGACCTGGCAGTAGGGTCTGACATATGATCTTCTTTCCCTCTTGTTCCTATGCCCATAGGCCGAGTTAACCAATGTTTATAAATCTATTTTTTCACTGTGATTTGACCAGGGTTATGCATGGCAATGCAGCTCACTAGTTTGCTCTTCCTGTATATTAAAGGATACCCGAACTGACATGTGACATAATGAGATAGACGTGTATGTACAGCACACAAATAATTATGCTGTGTTCCTTTTTTTCTTTCCGTGTCTGAAAGAGTTAAATATCAGGTATGTAAGTGGCTGACTCAGTCCTGACTAAGACAGGAAGTGACTACAGTGTGACCCTCACTGATAAGAAATTCCCCTTTTTATCTCTTTCTTGCTCTCAGAAATCATTTTCTGCTAGGGAAGTGTTTTATAGTTGGAATTTCTTATCAGTGAGGGTAACACTGTAGTCACTTCCTGTCTGAGTCAGGACTGAGTCAGCCACTTACATACCTGATATTTAACTCTTTCAGACAGAGAAAGAAAAAAAAGGAACACAGCATAGTTATTTGTGCGCTAGGCACTGTACATACACATGTCTATCTCATTATGTCACATTTCAGTTTGGGCATCCTTTAAAGGGGTAATATTTAAAATTAAGCATTTTTCAGTAACTGTCATAAATGATTTTTGAAAGGATAAACAATGTTTAACATAGTTAAATTGGCTGGTCAAAATGAATCTGTACACTGATATGACTGAGGTGAGAATCTCCTCACCAGCTGAGCTACCAACGCCCAGCTAACTTTTACAGACGTGATTACAACTGCAGCAGGCTCATCTGCCTGTTATGTCACTCTCTGCCCTTTCCTGTGAGGCTGAGATAGCACTCTCCCTCCTACCCTGCTTCTGGCTGTAGCTCTGTGAGTAACGCTGATCTCCGGAGGTCACCTGCAGTTTTGCAGGCACAGCCCTCCACACCTAACAGTGCTCCGCCTAGCTGGTTCTGCTCTTTGATCTTTGTGTGTTTGCAGGGAACCCGGAGATCAGTGTTAAGCTGGCCATACACTAGGCCGATAACCCCCCCGATCGACAGTAGATTCGATCACTGGGATCGAATCTGCTGTCACATCGTTCACGCTACACGCTAAATTTCGATCTATTTCGTCCCAAAATAGATCGATCGCACCGTGCGGGAAATTACCGTCGATAGCCCGCGGGTAGGGAGCGTGTTGCTATCGGCGTTCGAGTGCCCGACGACCGACGCAATACAGCTTCAATACATTACCTGCTCCGCCGGCGCGACTCCCCAGGTCTCCGCTGTCTTCTCTGCTCAGGTCTGATCTAGTCACCGGCATGTTTCATTTCTTCCTGTCCCGGCAGGAAGTTTAAACAGTAGAGCTACAGCCAGTGACACTGAGAGGTAGGGGGTTGCTATCTCAGGCTCACAGGGAGGATGGAAGGGGTAAAATAACAGCCAGATGAACCTGCTATAGTTGTAATCATGTCAGTAAAATAGCTGGGCGTCACTTACAGGGACACTTAAACCAGAAATAAAAAAAAATCAGTTTTACTTGCCTGGGGCTTCTACCAGCCCCCTGCAGCCGTCCCGTGCCCTTGCAGTCACTCACTGAGCCACCAGCTAGTTTTGTTTTTGCTGACAGGCCCTGACAGGGAGTCGGTGGGCTTCCTACACCTGTGCAGGCCTGGCCACGCGTATCCTTCTTCATGTTCCCATCCTCAATAGCGTCCTGCACAGGCGCAGGATGCTATTGCGGATGGGAACGAGAAGAAAAATACGCATGGCCAGGCCTGTCAGCAAAAACAAAACTAGCTGGCGGCAGGGGACCAGAGGCTCAGTGAGTGACTGCGAGGGCACGGGACGGCTGCATGGGGCTGGTAGAAGCCCCAGGAAAGTAAAACTGATTTTTTTATTCCTGGCTTAAGTGTCCCTTTAAGCTGGGAATACATCGTGAGATTTTTCAGGAAATATACTGTCTGATCGTTTTTCCCGGTCGATATTCTGATCGTCTTTCTGATCAATTTCCATTCACTTCTATGAGAAATTGATGAGAATAACGTTCAAAAATCAGATCAGACCTGTCAGAAATTATCTAATAAGCAATCTATCTGTGAAAAAAATCACATGGTGTATTCCCAGCATAACTCAGCCGGTAGGGAGATTCTCACCTCAGTGTACAGATTAGTGATCACCAGCCAATTTAACTATGTTAAACATTGCTTATCTTGCCAAAATCGTTTATGACAGTTACTGAAAAATGGTTAATTCGCAATAATGCCCCTTTAAGTATCATAAGCAGATTGTGTTTGATTCCATTCAATGCTTTCTTGCTACTTAATGTAAGTCTCAGGAAGGCATCTGTAACGATTGTGGAACTTTCTCCGTGAGCAGCGCACAACGCGTGCGCTGATACGGCGGAAATCCTCCACAAGCGTATAATTGCAGGCACCCAGCAAAAGGGGCTACGCACCCGTAGAGGGAAATTCCTGTCGGCAGATGGCGCTGGGGAGTGCAGAGGAACCAATCCTCTGTACCTCCACAAATGCCAGACAGGAATTGTACGAAGCGCAGAACACAATCGCAAGAGAAGCGATTGCGAATGAGAACGAGCAAAGGGACAGATTGTATGTGTGTGCGCCAATCTAGTCGCCACCCCGCGACCGCGCACACACAACAGCAGATACGAAACAGAAACGCAACCGCAAGAAAGGCGATTGCCAGAAGTGACACAAGGCAGATCAGAACAGAATACGAGGATAGCAAAGGCACAGCAAATCATACAATGAGGAGATACGGAAAATAACAAACGCTAGCTAACCGCGAACACCGCACTCATTCGCAACAGTGCACGCGGTTATGCGCAGTCTCCACGTGATAAGCACAATAGAGACAAGCACGCCTAACTAATCATCGACAGACAAACATGAAACAGAGGACGCGAACGCTTGCTTAACGGTTACCTCACCGAGCCTCCAGCAAGCGGTCGTAGCAGACAAGACAGACACACGAAAACAGGGACAAGCGAGAGATAGGATCCACAGCACTAGCGAAAGTAGCTAGCGCGATCCAGGTACAGAGTAGCAGAACAGAAGGATCCACAGCACTAGCGGAAAGTGGCTAGCGCGATCCCAGGAGACAGAACAGAAGGATCCACAGCGCTAGCGAAAAGTGGCTAGCGCGATCCCAGGAGACAGAACAGAAGGATCCACAGCGCTAGCGAAAAGTGGCTAGCGCGATCCCAGGAGACAGAACAGAAGGATCCACAGCGCTAGCGAAAAGTGGCTAGCGCGATCCAAGGAGACAGAACAGAAGAGATAGCTGGTAGCAACCGCTGCACCAGCTATACTCCAAGAACAGAGATCAGAACCATTTCCTGTCGACCACCGCTGGGACAGGACAATAGCAACAGAACAAACAAACAGCTAAGCAATCCTAACTGCACTAAGGAAACCTGCCTAGTGCAGTTTTCCAGGAATTACTCTAAGCTGATCTTCAAACAGAGAGTAAGGCTGACACCCCTCCGGGAGTGTTACACAGGACAAAATCCTTATGACCAGCGAAGCATTGTGGGAAAGACATAGTACTTATAGTACACGCCTCCAATGAATGTGGCCAGGCAATTTGCATGACAACGTATGCAAATTCCTCTGCAAGCACAAGCTGCAAAACTGACAGAAGCTCTTCCTTCCAGAGTCCTGCAGCATGCAAACCCAAACAATGGTCAAAAAGCTGCCTGCCTGCACAGGCAGCCGAGCAGATCATCACAGCATCATGGCAAAACAAAATGATACCTAAGTACGCACGAATCAGTATATTATCACTGTTAGTTTATTCTGTGTTAGCCCTGAAACTATGTCATGACTGTGGTTAAACTCCACATGTTTTGGATGCATGATGTTTTTTGAGTTTTGAGTGTTCTACTTTTTATAAAAACTAAAAACTATTGGAATTAAATGTGCTTATACACACATTAATTTTTCCATTCGATTCCCTGCAGATTCCATCACTCTGATCAAATCAGATAGGAATTGATTCCTTAAAATGTTTAATTTGATTGAAAGTATCAATCGGAGACGACAGAAAATCTAGGTCGATGGGGGGGCAGAAGTGGTGGACAATTGATGGTGCCATAGTGTTACATTGCAGTTCAATCGATTTTCAGTTGATTTCCTTTTGAAATCTATAAGAAAAATCGATGTGCTGCACAGGTGAAACTCAAAAAATTAGAATATCGTGCAAAAGTCCATTTATTTCAGTATTCAACTTATAAGGTGCAACTAATAACGTATATGAAATAGGAACCCTTTGCAGGTGTTTTGGATTAATCAGCTGATTAGAGTCTGACACTTTGAGCTTAGAATATGGAACATTTTCACAATATTCTAATGGTCTGAGATTTTTTTATTTTGGGGTTCTCATAAGCTGTAAGCCGTAATCATCAAAATTATAAATAAAATAAAAGCTTGAAATATCTCTCTTTGCATGTAATGAGTCTTTCATATAATAGCTTCACCTTTTAAGTTTAATTACTAAAATAAATTGACTTTTGCACGATATTCAAATTTTTTGAGTGCCTAAAAACATACAAATATGTTAATTGTTTTCCCCCTAAATTGGCCCTTGACTACAAAGGACACATAAGTTTGGTAGGAATTATAATGTGATCTTCTCTGAGGAACAGTTAGTGACAACAAGAATATATATATATACTATGTCAAGTGCTGTAGAAGATGTTGGCGCTATATAAACACTAAATAATAATGTGATGTGAATCGAGCTCAAAGGAATTGACTGTTTTAGAACATAGGGTGGAAATCTATATGTGCATGGCTAGCTGTACAGGACAGAAGCTTTATTAAGCTAATAGAGAGCTCCATGAGAGGTCCATCGGGATTTAACCCGGGTGACAAATCTTCAGTGCCATAGCTTCTGATGTTAAACAGGTGCTTGGTGAGAGAGATGGAGGATCAAGAACTGCTCTGTCAAGCTTTGGTAGACATTGACAGCTACGTAAGACCTTGTATTGAGTTCCTAATCTGACTGTCTACCTGTGAATCATAGTGGCTTGCTCCTGAAGAATCCATGGTGCTTCTCTGGTGGAGTGAGACAAAATAATGTAGAGACTTGTTGCAAATGGTTATTCTTCCCTGAGAAGGTTCTTGTTTCCAGACAGACAAAAACATATATCAAATCTTATTTCAATAAACAAAAAGAAGATCCCATAATCTGCGAGTCCTAGATTCTCTCTCTCAGTGTTATGTATGGCCGTGCTGTACCCCCATCTATGAAGTACCACCAAGATGCTATTGAGGTGCTGCAGGCGCACAAACATAGTTGATAATGGTTCATAGTTGTCCCTCAACACCTTGGGTCAGTGAATTATCTCAACGATTGCAGCTCTGACTGTATCACATGATACCCACATCATCCCAACCAATTAAGAGGGAGACATATTAAATGAAACAGAGCAGTATCCAGTTTAATCCTGCCTATGCACAGGTGGGTTAATTAGTGTCTCAACTACACAAAATTAACCTAGCTGAGGCACTTATTACCCCACCTGTGCATTGGTGAAGTTGCCTGCAAAACATGCACCGTTGGGGAGTCATGAGGACAGGTTTGAGAAACGCTGACTTAAAGGATACCTTAGTGCAAAAAACAATTTAAAAATGGGGGGAAGCAGGCATGTGTAGTGGTCCCTCCTCATGCCCACTGCTCCCCCCATTCTCCTCCGGCCCTCCTCCGTTACTGCGTACCAATCCCCTGAACTTACATCCTGGTCAGGGTGGTCGCAGCTGACTGTGCTGCCCGGCAGACACATGTCCTTGATCGGGCACCCACAGCCAGGAGCCTTCTGTGCAGAGCCAAGCGCACTACATAGTTTGTCCCATCTTCTTTGCCAATTTGTTGTGTTTGGTAGTCATGAAGAAAGAATAAATGAAACTAGATTTATACTGTATATAGGATTCACCAACTCATTCCATAAACAGTGTCTTCTTTCTGTTTTTCTAACCAGGGGACAGGAGAGAACAGGAACCAACGACCCACAATATTATAGATAATAGTCTTATGCATTAAACAAGTATAACAGTGCCATCTACAGGCCAGATGTATGAACACCACATATCACTTCTTGGAAAGGATCTATAAGAAGATGCTGAACTGTCTACTCACTGCACACTATTCTGGAAGTTGGACTGTGACATTGCCATTCAGAAAGAGCCTTTGAAAATAAAGAAAGCTTTGGGAATTCCCCATGAGAATAGTCTACAATCGGTGGTCATATTAATAATGCCAGCTGTAAATGACAGCTACATGGGAAAAAATAGTAATTTACAGTGAATGTTATTCTGAGTTAAATCTATATCAACCACTTCCCCTCCCCCGGGTCAAGTAACTATGTCCTTGCACAGTTCCCATTCATTGATCTAAGTCCCCGTGTGAATGACCGTGGCCATCCATGAGACGGCGCCATCAGTCACAAAAGCCGATACTCACACGTCCATGCATAACTTCCTGTTTGCGTAGTAATAAAGGGAAGTTATGCACGAGGACATCTCATGGCCAAACAGTAAAATTACATCTAAAAACTTTTTTTTATTAAAAGACATATTTTTACATTTAAAATTAACCCCTTACCTCCCTCACTCCCCAATAGTAACTACACATTTTTTTGTAAAAAAAATAGAATAGAATAAAAAAAAATGTTTTATGATCATTGCATCGCAGTGCGAGGGATTCCGCACTCTCGTAGGTTGCACCGGACAGCCCACACTGTGAACGCTACTTAGGCTTTACATTGCAGTGTGACATTTTGTGTCATAATGCAGCCATTATGTTGTTTTGCGCAGTGGGGGTTGTGTTTCCCGTAAAAGCAGGAATGCAACGGAATGGAAAAGCAACACAGCACGTTATCTATGCATTGCGTCATATACAGTGAAGCATACAGTCAATGCAGAGAATGCTTCACTTTTGGCAATCGATGCATGGGTCAGCACAACTATGTAGAGTAAATATAGTTATTATACTCTTTATGGCGGTGTCGACCCAATCATCGATTGTCCCTTGTGTACCACTGGAGACACTCAGGAAGGGGTCTTGGCACACTGCTTTTTGCCATGTGGTGCTGCTTCTTCATCATCTTGTATTTCACCATCAGTGTTAACATGCTTATTATGCAGTGCGTTGGCATGCCGCACTCCATTCGAACTGCACTGGCCTCATTGTAAACATCACATAGGTTTTGCAGTGTGGTGTGAGTGTCTGCATTATTATGCGGCCGTTACAGAGCACCACTGTGAACATAGCATTATCGTTTTCATCATAGTGGTCCGGTAAAGCATTTGGGGTCCAGTCCAGGCATTATAGGTGGGGCCTCTCCCATGGACAAAAGTGAGAACAGTTTTAGAGAGAAATGATCCAATACAGAAGCTATGCAACGCACTCAGCATGCTGCAGTGAAAAGTAGGAGTGCTGCAGTTGACTGTGGGTGGTGCCATATAATGGTCAGCCAGTTATATTTAGCTAATTCTTTAGCAGTGGCTGCCTTTAGGCAGTTGCCTAGATGCGTCATGCTGATAGATGTGCTCATGATAAACTGTATCAAGGTCTTGCTTTTAGGGGCAGCTGCATGAGTTGTGGCAGAAGAAAGAGAAATCTGCACAGTACATCTATGGCTTTAGTCTGCGCGGTTTTGTTTTTCCCGGGTCGGGACTGAGTCAGACTACAGCGTAACCCTCACTGCAAAGGAACCGCAGCCATAAAACACTTTCCTGGCAGAAAATGGCTTCTTAGAGCAGGAAACAGATACAAAGGGTCAATAGTTCATAGATTTTAGCTCTGACATACTTCAATGAATGTGTCATTGAGCAGAGACAGTGACATAGTAAAAACGTAAAACTGTGGGTTATCTAAAAAAGTCATTTTTTTAAGAGAAGGGAGATAAATACATTTGTTTATCTCATTAGTTTATTTTCACGTTGTGTTTCCTTTAATCTTAATGCTAGTGCCTCCTTCTGTCCAATTAGGCAAACACTCATTTATTTATTTTTTTTGTAGTAGTAGTTTTCTTGTTTCAGGTTTGGCTGTAGAGTGTGATTTACTTGTTCATCATCAATAAAAAGATATAACTAAGGCTGAAGGGCATGAAGGACTTATCTGGCATAGCATATCTAGATCTATCTGATAAATAAATCAGTAAGTACAGATTTTTCATTAAAACAGGCATGCAGTTTGTATGATAATGTCATTGCTGAGCCGTGTCTACATTCAGTTTGAGCGCCGCCATTTCCTCACAAGCGATGCTTTAAGTTGACTGGCCGTTAACGCATTATCTATGCCGTAAGGCGATAGCAATTGTTGCAGGCTTAGTGGAGAAGAAGCAGACAGACTCTTGTGTGTGCTGCGCTGGTGCATCACCTTATTCCGCAGTGCTGACTAACTTCCTGTGCAGCCATCAGTGACACAACACTGAGAAAAGCCGTCCAATCTGAATTGAAAATCAATTTTCAGCTTTAGCTGGTTTAAACATTATGGCTGCAAATCTGAAGAAATAGATTCCCCCCCCCCCCCCCCCCTCTCTCTCCTTTTATCCCCTTTTCAGCAGGAAACAGCAACGCTTATACCGTCTCCGGCAACCACAGCCCTGATCCCGGTCTTAGGCTAATATTTTAATGGCTGCACCATGTACGGCGTTATACCTTCACGCATATTGATTCCGCTCCCTAAGGAGAAATGAAAGGCTGCAGTTACCTCTGCAGTTGGATGTGATCTCTGGTAAACACAGCACATCCTTGCTCAGTTTACTTACCATGCGGTGCTGGGGAAAAACACACAAGCAATCAGCAAATAACTAGGCGTTTACAAACCAGCCATTTATTTTAATGAATTTAATGGACAACTGAAGTTAGAGGTATGTGGAGGCTGCCATATTTATTTCTTTTTAACCACTTAAGGACCGCCTAACGCCGATAGGCGTCGGCGGGTTTAAGTGGTTATTACATGGAAACGGCCGCTCGGCCTTTCCATGTCAGTTCACGGAGACTGTCAGTGTGCGAGCCGCCGATCGCACGCCTAATGTAAACACGCGGGGACGAAAATCCCGCTGTTTACATCAATACGGCGCTGCTGCGCAGCAGCGCCGTAAGGCAGATCGGCGATCCCCGGCCTCTGATTGGCCGGGGATCGCCGTCATTTGATAGGCTGAAGCCTATCCTACATTGCGCATAACGAGGGAGAGGGAGGTAAGGAGAAGGAGGGAGCGCTGAAAACGCTGTGGAGGGGGGCTTTGAAGAGCCCCCACCGCTCGGCCACACGGAGCAGCGGCGATCAGACCCCCCCCAGCAGGTCATCCCCCTAGTGGGGAAAAAAGGGGGGGAAGTCTGATCGCCCTGCCTTGCTCACAATCTGCGCTGCGGGCTGGAGAGCCCACGCAGCGCAGATCACACAAAACAGCCCCGGTCCTTCATTTAAACAATACCAGTTGCCTGGCAGCCCTGCTGGTCTATTTTGCTGGACTAGTGTCTGAATAACGCCAGAAACAAGCATGCAGATAATCTTGTCAGATCTGACAATAATGTCATAAACACCTGATCAGCTGCATGCTTGTTCAGGGTTTATGGCTACAAGTATTAGAGGCAGAGGATCAGCAGGAATGACAGGCAACTGGTATTATTTAAAAGGAAACAAATATGGCAGCCTCCATATCCCTCTCAGTTCAGGTGTCCTTTAAATAAACACATTACAAGGGCAGCTCTACGAAGGAATAATATTTTAGTTTTAGATCTGCAACACACGGTTGCATTGTTAGGCTCGGTTCAGATGGGCAGTGAATCGCGTTAAACGACGACCAAGGCGCTCATCCCTCAAGCATTGTCCATTCAAATGAATTGGCTTGGCTCGATACAATGGTTTATTATGGTTGGTGCAAACGCCATGCTTGATCCTGTTATTCCCATTGCCTTGGTTAGTCAAGGAAGCTGAATGTAGCTTCCAGGATTGCCTAAACATGGCGCTGTGCTGTCCTCCTCCTATGGGCGTCAAAACGCAATGCACCATTACACCCATAGGAACCAACGCCGGAGGATGCTAAATGCTTTTCTGCTTGCTAGCACAAAAGCATTTGAGCGAGACGCCGCCCTTAGCAAGTATGCTATGTTCCCCACATAGGCTTAGGCAGGGTGCATGTTTAATTCAATTCAATTCATTTTATTGTCATTGTGTAACACAACGAAATTACTTTTCATGACAATCCCACGGTGCATATAGGGAACATAGTGATAGTAACAAGGAAGGGAAGGAATTATACACATATGCCAGGTATTACAAATGTTTAAACAATTTGTACACAGTGTTAATTATTTCAGAGAGGATTCAGAGTTCATCAAGTTTATGGCGGATGGGAAAAAGCTGTCTTTCAGTCTGTTTGTGTGTGCGGATTGATCTAAAACATTTACCTGATGGAAGGAGCTCAAACAGGGCATTTCCAGGGTGAGTGTTGTCCTTGATAATGTTTTTTGCCCTTCTCACGCTGCGAGTATTATACAAAAGTTCCAGTGATGGTAGTTCAGTGCCAATAATGGCTTCTGCGTTTTTAACAACTCGCTGCAGGGCTTCTCTAGTAGCCTTCGTGCAGCTGTTGTACGAGGCCGTCATGCAATTGGTCAGAACGCTTTCTATAGTGCATCTGTAGAAATTAACCAGCAGCTTCTGTGAGAGGTTAGCACTCCTTAGTTTTCTCAGAAAGTAGAGGCGTTGTTGTGCTTTGCCAGTTAGAGCTAAGGCATTGTCAGCCCAGGACAGGTTCTTTGCGATGGTGACTCCCAAAAATTTGAAGCTGAAAACTCTCTCCACAGCCTCTGCATTGATCATTAGCGGTAGGTGAGTGGTCTTTTTGGTGGTCCTAAGGTCTAGAATACGTTCTTTGGTCTTCTTTATATTTAATAACAGGTTGTTAATGTCGCACCATGCAGTCAGGTTCCTAACTTCTCCTCTGTATGCAGCTTCCTCATTGTCTGATATAAGCCCAATGACAGTCGTATCATCTGCAAACTTAACAATTATGTTTGAGGTATGGATAGGCTGGCAGTCATGGGTGAAAAGTGCATAGAGGAGAGGGCTTAATACACAGCCCTGTGGCACGCCAGTGCTCAGGGTAAGGGTGGAGGATGTCTGTTTTCCTATTCTGACAGTTTGAGGGCGATTAGTAAGGAAGTCCAATAACCAAGTACATATGGAGGGAGCAAGACCTAGTGCATGGAGTTTGTTGGTCAGCTGGCTAGGTACAATGGTGTTAAATGCTGAGCTGTAGTCAACAATGAGCATCCTAACATAGGAGTTAGGCTTTTCCAGGTGTGAGAGGGCAGCATGGAGAGCTACACAGATGGCATCCTCAGTCGATCTATTTGTTCGGTAAGCAAATTGGTGTTGATCTAGATTTGCTGGGATGGAGGCCTTGATGTGTGTGGCTACCAGTCGTTCAAAGCACTTGGCGATGACAAGGGTTAGAGCAACTGGTCGATAATCATTAAGACAGGTTATCCTAGGATTTTGTGGGACTGGCACAATGGTTGTAGATTTAAGGCATGATGGGACTACACCCAAGAACAGAGAGAGGTTGAATATTTGTGTAAAAACTTTCGCTAGTTGACCAGCACAGGCCTGGAGCACACGTCCTTGCACACCATCAGGACCTGCAGCTTTCCTGGTGTTGATATTTGCGAGTGCTTTCTGCACTTCATGTATGTGAAGGAAAAAAGGCTGTGAGTCTGTAGTGGGCCCAAAGTTGACTGGAGGCCGATTGTTGTCTTTTTCAAATCTAGCAAAGAAGTTGTTAAGTTCCTCTGCTAGACTGGGGATGTTATTGTCCAGTGTATATTGAGTGCTATTCTTCTTTTTGTAATCTGTGAATAGTTGAATGCTTTGCCACATCCTCTTTGGGTTTGAGTCATTTTCAAAGTTTTCCTCAATCCTTTGTTTGTATTTAAGTTTTGCATTTCGTATGCCTTTTTTCAGACTTGCTCTGGCTGAAGAATATGCTTCTTTGTCCTGTATTTTAAAAGCTTTGTTTCTATTCTTTAGAAGTTCCTCTTTTGTTATCCATGGTTTATGATTTGGGTAAACCGTAATTCTTTTGTTGACAGTGATGGTGTCCACACAGAAATTAACATATGACAATACAGAGGAAGTACTCGTCTCCAGGTCTGTTTCATGAAAGAAAATATCCCAATCTGTATTTTCAAAGCAATCTTGGAGCTGAGAGACAGCAGTCTCAGTGTAACGATTGTGGAATTTTCTCCGTGGTCAGCGCACAGGATGCGCGGTGACACTACGGAAATCCTCCACAAGCGTATAATTTGAGAGAATCCAGCAAAAGGTGCAACGCACCTGTAGAGGGAAATTCCTGTCGGCAGATGGAGCTGTGGAGTGCAGAGGAACAGATCGTCTGCCCTGCCACAGACGCCAGACAGGAATCGTACGAAGGAAGAAACGCAGGGCAAGATAGCCCTTAAAGAGAGAGAGTAAAGCGACAGAGTGTATGTGTGTCCACCAATCTAGTCGCCACCCAGCGACGATGAACACACAACCATGAAGATCAGGTGAGAAGGCAATCGCAAGAGATGGCGATTGCTAACAGCGACACAAGACCAAATAAGCACAGAGGAGGAATGTATGTATGTCCACCAATCTAGTCACCAACCTGCGACGGTGAACACACAACAGAGGAAACCAAGTGAGAACGCAATCGCAAGAGAAGCAATTGCGAATGAGAATGAGCACAGGGACAGAATGTATGTGTGTGCACCAATCTAGTCACCAACCCGCGACGGTGCACACACAACAGCAGAAACGAAGTAGGAACGCAATCGCGAGAGAGGCGATTGCCAGAGGTGACACAAGGCTAAAGCAAGACAGGGCATGAGAGTAGCAACGGCACAGCAGATCATACAATGAGAAGATAAGGAAAATAACAAACGCTAACTAAACGCGAACACCGCACTCATTCGTAACAGCGAACACGTTTACAGCACGATCTCCGCACGTTAAGCGCAACAGAGACAAGCACGCCTAACTAACCCCCGCCACCCAAACATGAAACAGAGAAAGCGAGCGCTTGCTTAACGGTTACCTCACCGAGACTACAGCAAGCGTTCGTATCAGACAAGACAGACAGACGGACGGGAAACAGGATAGGAAAGATCCACTGCTCTTTCCGCCAGAGCGAGTGCGATCCAAGTTCAGGGACAGGATCACAGATCAGAAGGATCCACAGCCGCTACCGCTAGTGCGATCCAAGCAAGACAGGCAGATGAGATAGCCGGTGGCAACCGCTGCTCCAGCTATACTCCAAGAAAGCAGATCCGAAGGATCCACAGCCGCCACCACTAGAGGCTGGTGCGATCCAAGTAAGACAGATAAAACAGAAGGGGCTACCAGTAGCAACCGCTGCACTGGTTAGCACCCACAGACAGACTGGACGATTTCCTATCGACCACCGTTGGCGACAGGACAATCACAGCAGAGAGGCAACATAGACAAAACAGATAAGCAGGCTAACTGCACTAGAGGAGCTGCCTAGTGCAGTCCCCAGAATTACTCTAAGATACCTATAACAATCCAACAGGGAAGGCTGACACTCCAGCCAGGAGTGTATTTAACAAACCGTTATGACCAGCAAAGCCTTCTGGGAGCAGAAGCCCTTTATACTGCCAGCCCTCAAAGGAGACTGCTGGGCAATTTGCATGAATGCAAATCCCTCAGCAAAGCAACTCTGAAAGTTGCAAGATGAAGCCAGGTCTCTTTTCCAGAGACCTGCATCTCTCAGACATAAGGAATGGTCAAACAGCAGTCTGCCTGTGCAGCCAGCTGAGCGGATCATTACAGTACCCCCCCCCCCCTAGGGACGGATTCCAGACGTCCCTCAAAACTGGTATTTCCACAAAACTCTAACTGAAGACTCACGAAGGTCGGGACAGCCCGACAAGGCCCACTTCCAGAGTCAGTCCACCCGAAACAGACCTCATCGGAAGCAGAAGCCACCGAAACATGCCCGTCAGTACTGCAAGTCTCAGTGTAACACCCATCAGGACTGTGAATGCCAGAGAAGAAGCCATCGACACCCTCCAGACAATACCCACCACCTTCCAGGGAGCGTCCGAAAATACCAAACCTGCCACAATACCTGTTCGAAGTGTCCCTTTCAACACAAAAGCCACTGTTGATCCTATCCAGGGTACCGAGCAAAATTTCTCCCAGAATCTCCCAGAACCCTTTGAAGCTCCGCAGAGATCCCAAGAGGCCAGAACGCTCACCAGGCTCACATGGAGAACTACCAAGAACATCTATGGGGCCTATGATTATTCCAGATTCAGAATTACCAGGACACCCATCAAGATCAGGACTTTCAGGGACCACTTCGGGGCATGCAAACAGGCAGGCAATATCAGAGCATGTCTCCACTGAGGAAGCATCTGAGCATGCTGGTAACCGAGGCACACTTGGGCTTTCTGGGTCACAGAGCACACAGGGGTACACCAGCACAGGAGAAACCTCAGGACATGTCGGGGAACTGCCAATCTCAGAGTCCGATACGACAAGACCAACACCAGAACTGGGCAGAAAATATCACGAGTGGAGGTCACAGGTACTGGTCTTTCAAAAGAAGACTCAGACTTAAATTCAGAAATTTCTGTGACTATAATATCATCATTGATTACACATGAGTGAAGCTCCACAAGAGCTGCAAAAGTAGTCAGCACAACAGCAATGCCTACAGAAGTGGGCAAAACCTCAGATGCAGGGGCGCCTCTAGCCCTTTTGTCACTCCAGGCAAGAAAACACGTGCCGCCCCCCCCCCCCCCCCCCAAAAAAAAATGTTAAAAAACAATATGGGCCTGAGTTTCCTCCTGTAACACAGTTAGTTACACAGTGTCTTTTAAAAGTAATTAGACAACATTCTCCCATCCCCCAGAAAGGTACGCACACGTTTCTTTTGGTTCCCAAAATGCCAAGTGCTGCAACTATAACTCCAAAATATCAAATGCACTCACACTGTACACACACATCACAATCACTGCTGGAACCATGGAAAGGGATGCCAGCAGCAGAGACGACACTGGCATTGGTGTCACCCAGTGCGGTAACAGCTGATACTGTACAAATTGGAGGTAACGGATCAGCACACAATGCAGCTAGTTTACTATCAGTACAGGCACAGAGTAATCGTTTATACTGTACATACTGGAGGCAGCAGAGATCAGCACACACTGCAGCTAGTTTACTATCAGTGCAGGCACAGAGTAACAGCTTATACTGTACATACTGGAGGCAGCAGAGATCAGCACACGCTGCAGCTAGTTTACGATCAGTACAGGCACAGAGTAACAGCTTATACTGTACATACTGGAGGCAGCAGAGATCAGCACACGCTGCAGCTAGTTTACTATCAGTACAGGCACAGAGTAACAGCTTATACTGTACATACTGGAGGAAGCAGAGATCAGCACACACTGCAGCTAGTTTACTATCAGTACAGGCACAGAGTAACAGCTTATACTGTACATACTGGAGGTAGCAGAGATCAGCACACACTGCAGCTAGTTTACTATCAGTACAGGCATAGAGTAACAGTTTATACATCAAATTCTGTTGTTCTTTAAAGTTTACCTGAGGGTAAAAAGTATAAAAGACAATATTCTTATCTAGATGATCCTGACACCTCCAAGGTCTTTACTGTTCTCCCCCCACCCCACGTAGCATTTGTAGCTCTCGCTGGTCCAGTCGGAGCCTGGAACATGCACAGTCCACTCCATTTGCCCTCTCTGTACGCACTCCCGAATGGCTGTGCACAACAGCTGTGGTCAAGAGTATCCTAAACAAACCAAACGATCGGAACTGTGTTTGCACAGGAAGATCCTGGTGATGGCTGCTACATGCTTCCGTGTGGGAGTGCGCACAGAGAGGCTGCGCTGCTGCATGGATGGACTGTGGCCTGGACATCCAGAGTGGAAATTGCATCAGCAAGATGCAGGGAAACCCGGACACAGTAAAGAGCCTGTAAGTGTAAGGATAGCCTATACATCCTCCAATCCAGGTACAGAATATCTTTTAACTCCCCTTTTCCCTCAGGTTTTTTTTTTCTTAATTTAATAAGGGTGTTGGTGAGAGAATGAGGGGTAAGAGTGCTGGGGGAGGGGGATTATTTAAAATCAGATTTGATTCAGGGTGCAGGTGGAGTAGTTTATTCAGGGTTGGCAAAAAGTGTGAGAATAGGCTGACACTTATTTTGGTGCATAGAGAAAAGGGACTGCTGGAATCCTGCAGATTGGGCAGGGTGGAAAGATGTTGAGACATAGGGGTGATGCAGAGGGGATGGAGAGGTAGTGACTGAGTGTTACTCACTTCTGGATTGTCCTGCTCTGCGCTCTTCTATGACATGTGGGAGGGTGGAGCTGAGCTCGATGTAGCTGGCAGCATGGATCCTCTCCCCCAGCTGCCCAATGTGCACCATTATAATGAAGGCAGAGGGGCGGAGCTAAAGACATCTGTGGGCGGGGCTTATGATGCGGCCAGCCATACAAGAATCCTCTTGGCTTTCCCCCAGCTGCCTGCTGTACAGTGAATTGTGGGGATAGCAGAGGGAAGAAGAGAACTCACACAAATGTCTGGAGGCGAGGCAGGCTGACCAGTGATTACACAGACTACATAGTGTAGCTCTCTGTGTCCCATGCTGATGCGATGACCCAAACGTCCGGCAGGGGGGCGGAGTTACAGAGCCAGGAGCAGTACATTGTATGTACTGTGTCTGTGGCTGCTTGGGAAGAGCTAGGGGCGGGACAGAGCATGCTGGCTGCTTTTCTATTAGCCGGGGGCGGAGCCGGCCTGCAGCAAGGAAACAGGAGCCTTCAAGCGCAGCTCTCTGCTCCGTGCTGGGCAATTAAAGGGCAATTAAAAATGTGTTATTGTAGCAGCAGGTGGCGCCTTACTACAGACATGCCGCCTAAGGCAGCTGCTTGTAGTGCCTGTTCCTCCAGGCGCCCCTGCTCAGATGGATCTGGGGGGCAGGAGGCATCTCCTAAAAATTCTGCACCACTTGGGAGCAAGTCGGAGACCCCCAGATCAACAGAAAAAAGCTCAGGAGCATCGTTTCCCAAGTTCTCTGATACAGAAATCACGGATTCTGAACTATCCATGTTACAGGGCAAAACATCAGATACATTTTGCGGAAAGAGCAAATGTCCCAGGGATGGTTCTACAATCCGCTAAGACTGAATTTTATCTCCATGAACAGGATGCACGGGAATATTTACTGGAACACACACTGATTCCCTAACTCTAATCTTACTGTACACAGAATTCTGCATAGCAGTTAAACTAGACTGCAATTCCAAAATAGCAGAAAAACAGGTGAGAATGGTAGCAATACCTAGATGAGCCTCTAGGGTCACTACAGGAGATTCTATGCAAGGCAATACTGACTCATCCAGAGTACAGGGTGGAGAGTTAGCACCTGCCTCTGAGCAAGAAAGGGACTCACAAATGTCAGTGCGATTGAACATCATATTGTTATTCATGGTACATGGCAGGCTCAGAGAAACCTTCTCTGAACACAACAAAGATGCTTCAGTGTCAGATTCGCAAAACCAAAGCGCTGTCTCACTCTTAGATTCGGCTAACAATGTCGAATCCGGTGAGTCAGAATGCAAAACTTGCGAATCCAAGATCGCTTTAGGTTGTGAAACTGACGCTTCCATAGCGCAAACCTCCGCGATCTGCGGAGCAGACTATAAGGCATTCAGGACAGAAACACTGGAGCAACTGTCACCAGGCAACGGGCCCGTACAGGTGTGAACAGGGTGAGACAAAGACTCATTTGCAGAAGAAATAGCGACAACAACAGGAGAAACTTTATTAGACATATTCATTTTACTTTTGACGCTGCATAAATTAGGAATTTTCCCTATAGCAGGATCATAGATGGAAGATCTTAAAGGGAAGGTTCAGGGAGGGTGGGTAAAAAATAAAAATCAATTTCCACTCACCTGGGGCTTCCTCCAGCCCGTGGCAGGCAGGAGGTGCCCTCGCCGCCGCTCCGCAGGCTCCCGGTGGTCTCCGGTGGCCGACCCGACCTGGCCAGGCCGGCTGCCAGGTCGGGCTCTTCTGCGCTCCAAGGCCCGGAACTTCTGCATCCCACGTTGGCGCTCTGATGTCATCGGACGTCCTCCGGGCTCTACTGCGCATGCGCAGTAGTTCTGCGCCTGCGCAGTAGAGCCCGGAGGACGTCCGATGACGTCAGAGCGCCGGCGTGGGACGCAGAAGTTCCGGGCCTTGGAGCGCAGAAGAGCCCGACCTGGCAGCCGGCCTGGCCAGGTCGGGTCGGCCACCGGAGACCACCGGGAGCCTGCGGTGCGGCAGCGAGGGCACCTCCTGCCTGCCACGGGCTGGAGGAAGCCCCAGGTAAGTGGAAATTGATTTTTATTTTTTACCCACCCTCCCTGAACCTTCCCTTTAAAGATCTGTTTTTAGATGACAAGGGATCCCACATATCTTTGAGAAAACTGGCACATTCATGTTGATCGCAATTTGCAGGAACATCCGAGAAACAGGCATTAGATCATATAGATTCAAACTGCATACTCTCAGGAGAGAATCTTTCAGGATTCGCACAGGAGTCAACCACAGTGGTACACCCATTTATTTCAGATCGCACAATGTGTAGACTCACATGCTTTACCCCAGAAAGGCAGGAACAATCATCCGATAAGGATGTCTCTTTATTGGGATCAATTGATTGGTGTGTGTGCAACTCATCCAAAATCGTCTGCCACACACACATCACTGGATCCACAAAACACCTGTCACACTCATCAGAATCTATCAAAGTGTACACGGAATTTATGAAAGCTTTTAGCATCTCTGCACTTTCTACGATATAGAAATCGCAAAACGCCTTCCAATCCATCTCGAATTCCTCAACCAAAGCTCCAATATCCCAGGGAGCAAATGGGGGCTCAAACAACCCGGTATCTAAGTAGCACTCATAAGGGTTGGGGTCAGGAACATGCATAGACTTTCTTACTCCTTTAATATAGAAAATAATTCTGCCTATTAAAAAGAACCGGAGGTGGGTTTGAAGAATATTATCTGCATACAGAGGCTGGATCTGCCTATACAGCCCAGCCTCTTTTGCTATCCCAAACCCCACTAAGGTCCCCCTGCACTCTGCAATCCCTCATAAATCACAGCCGTGCTGTGAGGCTGTGATTACATCTGTAGTGTAAGTCTCAGCTGCTCCCCCGCCTCCTGCATAGCTCCGGTCCCTGCCCCCATCCCTTCCCTCCAATCAGCAGGGAGGGAAGGGATGCAGGCGGGGACTGGAGTTCTGCAGGAGGCGGGGAGAGGAGCAGACTGACACTATAGAGATAAACACAGCCAGCTCTGACAAGCTGTTTGTCAGCAGCGTGGCTGTGATTTATGAGGGATTGCAGAGTGCAGGGGGACCTTAGGGGGGTTTGGGATAGCAACAGAGGCTGGGCTGTATAGGCAGATCCAGCCTCTGTATGCAGATAATATTCTTCAAACACACCTCGGGTTCTCTTTAAAGGATCCACAAAAGCTTTTGATTGGGGTAATAAACCCTGAGACTGAGCAACATCATTGTCAACATCTATAGGGAGTGTTTTATTCAGATGCTTGCGGTTTTTAGTCTTTTCCTTTTCAACAAGTTTGCATGTCTGCTGTTTAAAGGCAAGAGAGGTATAAAAGCAGTTCTCTTGCACCTGCTTAGAACCTGAAGTGGCAACAGAAACATTGAACTGATTGTCATACTGAATGGTTTTGCACATTTCAGACTTGACAGAAATAACCTCCTTATTTGTAGTTGCTATGGGCAACGGATTTTTTTGGCTGAAAAGCCGAATCAGCAGACTGGCCTGCAAGCACCTACTCATTAGAATATGGTAACGACTGAGAGGTGTTGTATAAACCAATCTGATCAGCATCTTGCACTGCAGGAAAAAACTCATAGAAATAGCCTGGTATGGGAATTCTAAGCTTACGAGAGAACACATGAGCCAGAAACCTACAAGGGTTATGTCTCAGATTCTTGTGTCTGGCATACTCATCAGCCCACACAAACAGATCCCCTTGGAAAAGATTGTAAGCAATCTGACCACTCCAAGTGGAAATATTGGTGGCCTGAAATTCAGGATTTGCCAAGAATCTGGAACATTCTGATATGAACTCATCTCTGGTTTCAGAGTCCAGTATCTTAAACCTCTTAAAGATACAGGACCCATATTCGACTAAATCGTACAAATCGGAAATTCCCTCTACACTGTGAATTTCGGTTTGGCTGGTCATACTGTAACGATTGTGGAATTCTCTCCGTGGTCAGCGCACAGGACGCGCGGTGACACTACGGAAATCCTCCACAAGCGTATAATTTGAGAGAACCCAGCAAAAGATGCAACGCACCTGTAGAGGGAAATTCCTGTTGGCAGATGGAGCTCTGGAGTGCAGAGGAACAGATCCTCTGCCCTGCCACAGACGCCAGACAGGAATTGTACGAAGGAAGAAACGCAGGGCAAGATAGCCCTTAAAGAGAGAGAGTAAAGCAACAGAGTGAATGTGTGTCCACCAATCTAGTCGCCACCCAGCGACGATGAACACACAACCATGAAGATCAGGTAAGAAGGCAATCGCAAGAGATGGCGATTGCTAACAGCGACACAAGACCAAATAAGCACAGAGGAGGAATGTATGTATGCCCACCAATCTAGTCGCCAACCTGCGACGGTGGACACACAACAGAGGAAACCAAGTGAGAACGCAATCGCAAGAGAAGCGATTGCGAATGAAAATGAGCACAGGGACAGAATGTATGTGTGTGCACCAATCTAGTCGCCAACCCGCGACGGTGCACACACAACAGCAGAAACGAAGTAGGAACGCAATCGCGAGAGAGGCGATTGCCAGAGGTGACACAAGGCTAAAGCAAGACAGGGCACGAGAGTAGCAAAGGCACAGCAAATCATACAATGAGAAGATAAGGAAAATAACAAACGCTAACTAAACGCGAACACCGCACTCATTCGCAACAGCGAACGCGTTTACAGCGCGATCTCCGCACGTTAAGCGCAACAGAGACAAGCACGCCTAACTAACCCCTGCCACCCAAACATGAAACAGAGAACGCAAGCGCTTGCTTAACGGTTACCTCACCGAACCTACAGCAAGCGTTCGTATCAGACAAGACAGACAGACAGACGGGAAACAGGATAGGAAAGATTCACTGCTCTTTCCGCCAGAGCGAGTGCGATCCAAGTTCAGGGACAGGATCACAGATCTGAAGGATCCACAGCCGCTACCGCTAGTGCGATCCAAGCAAGACAGGCAGATGAGATAGCCAGTGGCAACCGCTGCTCCAGCTATACTCCAAGAAAGCAGATCAGAAGGATCCACAGCCGCTACCGCTAGAGGCTGGTGCAATCCAAGTAAGACAGATGAAACAGAAGGGGCAACCAGTAGCAACCGCTGCACTGGTTAGCACCCACAGACAGACAGGACGATTTCCTATCGACCACCGTTGGCGACAGGACAATCACAGCAGAGAGGCAACATAGACAAAACAGATAAGCAGGCTAACTGCACTAGAGGAGCTGCCTAGTGCAGTCCCCAGAATTACTCTAAGATACCTATAACAATCCAACAGGGAAGGCTGACACTCCAGGAGTGTATTTAACAAACCGTTATGACCAGCAAAGCCGTCTGGGAGCAGAAGCCCTTTATACTGCCAGCCCTCAAAGGAGACAGCTGGGCAATTTGCATGAATGCAAATCCCTCAGCAAAACAACTCTAAAAGGTGCAAGATGAAGCCAGGTCTCTTTTCCAGAGACCTGCATCTCTCAGACATAAGGAATGGTCAAACAGCTGTCTGCCTGTGCAGCCAGCTGAGCGGATCATTACACTCAGGCCAGACTTTAACAGACTTGCTAATTGGTTCAGCAGTGTTGATAATGGCTTTTGTATGCGGGAATAAGAAACAAAGATAGATGGTTTATTAAGATCGGCATGCAAATGTGCAAAAACGAATTTGCTGCTGCACATCTGTTGAAAGGCAGCAGAGAATCGCACTTCTGCTAAAATTTGCAAAATTACATTCACATTTACTTAGATGTATGGTGAACATGTTTCTACAGATTTGCAATTTGTATGTAAATTTTTTTAGTGTGAAGTTCACAGTTCTCATTGCGAAAAAAGGGAATGTTTTTTGCATGCGTTTTACATGTCTGTAAACTTATGTAGGCACTGCCTAATATGTTGCGCTTTATAAATCAAATAAATAATAACTTATGAATATGTAATAAATAATAACAACATGATAGAACACTAGACCATGGCTATGGCAAGGATTAGATTGTGAGCTCCTCTGAGGACAGTCAGTGATGCTTGTGTACTCTGTAAAGTGCAGCCAAAGATGTCAGTGCTACATAAATACATAATAATAATATGGAAGGACATGACACTGTAGCTATGGTAGGATTAAATTGCAAATTCCTTTGAGGGCAATCGTGACATGACAATGTACTCTATAAAGAGCTGCAGAAGATGTCCTTGTTATATAAATACATGAAATCATTATGGTAGGATAGAGATAAGTGGCTTGTGCGTTCCTCTAACTTGCACCTTACTACTGACACAACTTAAGCAACGGTATTATATACTTCTACCTTAAATCAGTTCCTCAAACCATGTGCGATGTGCTGGATCGCTACACCATGGGGGGTGTCACCACCCTAACAAACTGCATACAAATAGGTGAAGCACTCAACAACACATCCACATATCTATTCAAGTCAAAACAATACAGTGGCAATAATCTTCCTGTAAGAGAAAGTATATCCCAGCAAACTATCTTATTCCATACAGTAGCACAGCACTAGATAATATAAATGCACAGCATTAACCACTTTACCCCCGCCCGTACCAATTTCTCCGTCCCTTTTTCCATCTTTTCACCCCCAGGGACAGAGAAATCCGTACTTTCCGCGCTCCCGCCGCTGCCCGCGCTCCCGCTCGCTCTAGCGCGCACTCCCGCTCGTAAACACGCCGCTTGGCCAGAGATCAATGAACAGGAAAATCCATTCCCGTTCGTTGATCTGAGCCCCGCAATGATCCGCTGCTTTTCCGCTAAGCAGCGCGATCATTGTGAAAAAAAAAAACTTACCCAGCCTCCTAGTACTTCCTCCAAGCGTCCGGAAGGACGCTTGGAGGTCGCATTAAACAAAAAGTTACTGTTGCCATCTTGTGGCCAAATAGTAAAACTACACCCTAAAGGATTTTTCACATACAAATCATTACTTATACACAAAAAAAATAACTCATTACCTCCCACACTCCCCATTTTTTTTTTGTAATTAAAAAAAATGTACAATTAAAAAAAATACATAAATAGTTACCTTAGGGACTGAACTTTTAAAATTTTTATGTCAGGAGGGTACAACACTGTTACTTTATAAACTATGGGCTTGTAATTAGGGATGGACGCAAAACTGAAAAAAATGCACCTTTATTTCCAAATAAAATATTGGCGCCAAACATTGTGATAGGGACATAATTTAAACGGTTTTATAACCAGGACAAATGGGCAAATTTATTTTATGGGTTTTAATTACAGTAGCATGCATTATTTAAAAACTATAATGGTCGAAAACTGAAAAATAATGAATTTTTTCCCACATTTTTCCTATTTTCCCATTAAAACATATTTAGAATAAAATAATTCTTGGCATAATGTCCCACCTAAAGAAAGCCTAATTGGTGGCAAAAAAAACCAAGATATAGTTCATTTCATTGTG
Organism: Hyperolius riggenbachi; assembly: GCF_040937935.1. Classification (NCBI taxonomy): domain Eukaryota; kingdom Metazoa; phylum Chordata; class Amphibia; order Anura; family Hyperoliidae; genus Hyperolius; species Hyperolius riggenbachi. Next base: position 68,326,759 of record NC_090647.1, read on the forward strand.
ATAAGTAATGATAAAGTTATAGACGAATGAATGGAAGGTGCGCTGAAATGTGAAAATTGCTCTGGTGCTCAAGGGGTAAAACGCCTCAGTGGTGAAGTGGTTAATTAAGAGAAAGTCCACCTATGGAAGGAAACAGACATAAAAATGCATAGCATTAACCTTTCCAAGTCCACCTAAACCAGGGGAAAAAAATCCCCGAATAGTATTATTTATTCCTTGCACTCTGTCCACGGAAGAGTCCATAAGGTCCACAATAGATCTGCTTGACTCTTGATCCCACTTTTTAGTTCCACAAATCATCTAATAAATCAGATGAAATACTCTTACCAGCAGGTATGGCTGATTGTATCACAGATCAGCAGACAGGGCATGTGTGTATTTGTAGTTCCTTGGACTCAGATCACCTTCTCCCTAAGTGGTACTCAGAGAAACAGGGACAACATAGTGTAATCCAATTTCAGCAAAATACCATACCACCATTAGTGCTCCCAGCGTGACTCCAATAATGTGCAACACCGCAGTGGTATACGGAAAAAATGCACGCTCACCGATTAGACTGGCTTATCCTATGTTGACCGGCTGTAAGTGCTTTCTTGTACACTAAGTCCTCAGAGTACGGCCAGACCTTTAAAACTCAAGAGACAAAGCTCCCATAGCATAATTCCGTTTTAATAAGTAAAAAAATACAATATAGTGCACTCACATGTGTAATAAAATCAATGTGCATGTAAAAGTTTCAGGACGTCCTCACCGCCGCCTTGCTCATTCAGCGTCTCCACACTCTGCGCCTGAGGAGACGCTGAATGAGCAAGGTGGCGGTGAGGACATCCTGAAACTTTTACATTTTACATTTAATGAAATCGGGGTTGGACTTTAAATCAAATCAGCACGGAGTTACAGACCGCAGAGTAGAGAACAGACAGTGCACACTATCTGTCTAACTGTCACACTGACAATGCTCAGCACAGCAGCACTGCAGTAATCTGTAGCAAGCTAACACAGTACTACTCTCTAACAACTAACTGCAGTACTAACTATACACAATACAATAACACAGTAATCCTATTCCCATGGGCGTCCACAGAAAATTTTCCAGGGGGGGGGCAAAAAGTGGGGAGCAAAAGGCGGGCCGGCGCGCGTAGCGCGTCGCGCCGCAAATCTGGGTTGGTGCGCTCACCAAAAAATGGAGCTACGCCACGCGGCGCGCATAGCGCGCCACGCCGAAAAATGGGTGTGGTCATGAACCAGAATGTGGGTGTGGTCGTGGGTGGAGACAAGTTTACATGAACTAAGCAATGGTGGGACATTAGATTAGGACAGTGGTGGCGAACCTTTTGGAGGTCGAGTGTCCAAACTGCAAAGTTACTTTACTATCACAAAGTGCCAACAGCAATTTAAACTAAATACAAACATTTTAACTCATACATGAACATTATGGAAAATTAAGTTGAAAATAAACTGTGAAGATAAACAATTTCATCCATCGTACTCCTGAAAAAATTATTCATTTTTTTTTAGAACCTCCCAGTTTCATTTTCTGTTTTAAAAAGCGTAAAAAGTAGGTTTAATGCTATTGTCTCATATGATGATGATTCAGCTTTTTCCATAGTCTCGCAGTTAGCAATCATATGACCCCCAACAAGACAAATTCAGCAATCATGAGGGCCCCCCCCCCCCATCAAGACAAATTCAGCAATCATGAGGCCCCCAACATGACCAACTCAGCAATCATGAGGCCCCCAACAAGACAAATTCAGCAATCATGAGGCCCCCAACAAGACAAATTCAGCAATCATGAGGCCCCCAACAAGACAAATTCAGCAATCTTGAGGCCCCCAACAAATCTTGAGGCCCCCAACAAGACAAATTCAGCAATCATGAGGCCCGCAACAAGACAAATCCAGCAGTCATGAGGCACATAAATAGACAGCTTTTCACATAAATAGGCAGAATGCCCCCTTAATATGTAGACACCTTTCACCTGGCAGCAGTTCCCCAAAATACACTCAATCTGACAGCAGTGGTTCCCCAAAAATAGGTAGCCCCAGGTCTATAGGTGTCCCCAGAATAGGTGGCCAGCGGTATAGATGTCCCCAGAACTGGTAGCCAGGGGTAGAGATGTCCCCAGAACAGGTAGCCAGGGGTATATGTGCCCAGTATATGTAGTCAGGGGTATATGTGCCCAGTATATGTAGGCAGGGGTATATGTGCCCAGTATATGTAGGCAGGGGTATATGTCCCCAGTATATGTAGGCAGGGGTATATGTCCCAGTATATGTAGGCAGGGGTATATGTCCCAGTATATGTAGGCAGGGGTATATGTCCCAGTATATGTAGCCAGGGGGATATGTCCCAGTATATGTAGGTAGGGGGTATATGTCCCAGTATATGTAGGCAGGGGGTATATGTCCCAGTATATGTAGGCAGGGGTATATGTCCCAGTATATGTAGGCAGGGGGTATATGTCCCAGTATATGTAGGCAGGGGGTATATGTCCCAGTATATGTAGCCAGGGGGATATGTCCCAGTATATGTAGGCAGGGGTATATGTCCCCAGAAAAAGTAGCCAGGGGGATATGTCCCAGTATATGTAGGCAGGGGTATATGTCCCAGTATATGTAGGCAGGGGTATATGTCCCAGTATATGTAGGCAGGGGGTATTTGTCCCAGTATATGTAGCCAGGGGGATATGTCCCAGTATATGTAGCCAGGGGGATATGTCCCAGTATATGTAGGCAGGGGTATATGTCCCAGTATATGTAGGCAGGGGGTCTATGTCCCAGTATATGTAGCCAGGGGGATATGTCCCAGTATATGTAGCCAGGGGGCGATGTCCCAGTATATGTAGGCAGGGGTATATGTCCCAGTATATGTAGGCAGGGGTATATGTCCCAGTATATGTAGGCAGGGGTATATGTCCCAGTATATGTAGCCAGGGGGATATGTCCCAGTATATGTAGCCAGGGGGATATGTCCCAGTATATGTAGCCAGGGGTATATGTCCCCAGAAAAAGTGGCCATGTGTGCCCCAGCAGGAGGGGAGCAGTGCAGAGAAGAGGGAGAGCTATGGGCACTCACCTTAGGGGGCTCTCCCTCCCTCTCTCGCTCTCCCCTCCGGAGTCCGGAATGAAGTGTGCAGCGGCTGGGCAGCGGGCGGAACTTACCTCCTCTCGTCGCACGCGCCTGATGGATTAGCCGCTACTCTGGTCTGATCCAGACCAGAGTGCGGCACCAGAACTTCCGGCGCAGGAGCGAGACGAGGTAAGTTCCGCCAGCTGCCCAGCCGCTGCACACTTCATTCCGGAGGGGACAGCGAGGGAGAGAGAGCCCCCTAAGGTGAGGGAAGGGGGGGGGGGGATGGACTATCGCCCTTCCCCACTGTGCCCATAGCTCTCTCTCTTCTCTGCGCTGCTCCCCTCCTTCTGGCTGCACGGGCACGCGGCCAGGGGGGCAGCGGGCGGCCAGGCTCGGGCAGATGCCCGGTTTTGCCGTATGTGCGGACGCCCATGCCTATTCCCTAACCTATACTGTCCTGCTGGCCTGCACAGCACACACAGACACAGACAGGACCTAACTGAGTGAATGAAATCAAAGAATTACAAGCTAGCTAAAACAAAACAATAGAACAATAGTGTAGTGAAGGTGTTTAGCACTCAAAGCTTTAGGTTTATCACTGTATACAGCACTTGCTAAGCCAACAGCACTGGAGCAAGTCTGTCAGTGACCAGCCAGCCAGCCACACAAGCAAGTATGATCTGTCTCATCATGCCAGTCCTCCTTATTACACAGGGGGGCAGCCAGGGTTCCCTTCTGTGATTGGGTGCCAGGGCTTAGGCTGGGAGGCCTCTGATTGGCTCAATGAGGTCAGGTGGGGCTGGCCAGAGTTCCCCTCTGTGATTGGTTGCTAGGGCTTCTGCTGGGAGCCCTCTGATTGGCTGGGAGCCCTCTGATTGGCTCAATGACATCATTTCCTTAGTTACAGTACCCGGATCCGTCTGATATCTGCGGGTATCTGGATTATGCGGCCAGATATCCGCATAGAGCTATCCGGATTTGGGCCCAGGTATCCGGAATCCGGATCCGACCGGATAGCGGAAAAATGGTCGAATACCCGGGTTGCCCGGGTACCCGGGATCCGGATGAGCATCCCTGCCAATACCTCCTCCAGGTCCCAAGTTCAGCAATTATTCACCCCCCTTCCCTCAGCCCAGTATTTTCCCCCCTGCCCCTTGCCTTGTTAGTTGTTGTGGCCAGGAATTTCAGACCTGTGTTTTCCTGGCATTTCCTTTCCTCAAAGTATCACTTACCACAAGATAAATTGCTGCAAATGAGAATGTTACTATTAGTACACACATTACTCAGTGTGCTCAGTGTTGCCTGGGACTCATGTATAAGTCGACCCCTATACTTTTAGAAAGTGAATCAGACCTAATTTTTTTTTAGACTTATACTCGAGTATATACAGTACTCTGTAAGGTTCTGCAGAAGATGCCAGTGCTATATAAATACATACGCTTAAAGGATTATTAGAAACACCATACTAATACAGTGTTTGACCCCCTTTTGCCTTCAGAACTGCCTTAATTCTACGTGGCATTGATTCAACAAGGTGCTGAAAGCATTCTTTAGAAATGTTTGCCAGAAACACCCTGAACCAAGAATTAAGAGCAGCAGAGAGACTCTGTTTTCAACCCAACAACTCACGGGAGGCTTGGAAACGCCTCAGGGCAGTTACCAACTTCAAACCTGCCCACCACCAGGCGACCCCTAGCATCCACCTGAAGAACTAAACAAGTTTTATTGTAGATTTGAACACCTCCCCACACCGATGGATATCCCCCCCTTTCCATTCCTCCCAAAGGGGCACGGTGCGCCGATGGTAATCCAGGAGGGGGATGTACTGTGCCAACTTCATTAACTCAACAACAGGAAAGCCGCTGGCCCAGATGGCGTGTCATCAAGCTGCCTTAAAACCTGTGCAGCACAGCTAGCTCCCATCCTCACCTCAATCTACAATAGGTCCCTAATGGAATGCAGGGTCCCTCCCTGCCTCAAAAAGTCTACAATTATTCCAGTCCCCAAGAAACCGGGAAACACTAATCACAACAACTTCAGACCTGTAGCCCTTACTCCCATCATCATGAAGGTCTTTGAGTGACTGGTTCTTGCATTCCTTAAGAGCTCCACCAATGCCCTCCTCGACCCCCATCAATTTGTAAATAGAGCAAATAGGTCAGTTGAGGACACCATCAATATCAGCCTGGCATACATCACGGAGCATCTCGACAACCCTGACTCCTATGCCAGGCTCTTGTTCTTGGACTTTAGCTCGGCCTTCAACACCATTCGGCCTGACGTTCTGCTCGGCAACCTCATGCAACTCGTGATCGACCCATCCCTTTGCAGGTGGGTGGGGGACTTCCTCTCAAACAGAACACAACGGGTCAAGCTTGGTGACTGCTCCTCCAGCGTGAGAACCACCAACACAGGGGCATCACAGGGGTGTGTACTGTCCCCACTCTTGTTCTCCCTCTACACCAACAACTGCATCTCAAATGCTGACTCTGTTAAGGTCATTAAATTTGCGGACGATACAACCATCATCGGCCTCATTAGCAGGAAGGAGGAGCAGGCCTACCGCAGTGAGATCGAGAGGATCTGCAACTGGTGTAAAGACAATAATCTCGTCCTCAATGCGGCCAAGACAGTTGAGCTGATTGTGGATTGCAGAAAACTCCCTCCTGCACTCCCACCAGTCTGCATTGGTGAGACCGAAGTCACCAGGGTACCATGTGTTCAGTTCCTAGGCACCACCATAACCAGGGACCTCAAATGGGGGCAAAACACCACCAAAACCCAGAAGAGTGCCCAGCAAAGACTATTTTTACTGCGCCAGCTGAAGAAATTTGGCATCCCACGGGAGCTGCTCAGTGCTCACCAGTTTTTACTCTGCCACAATCGAGTCCATCCTGTGCTCCTCCATTATTGTCTGGTATGCAGAGGCAACAGCTAGTGACAAGTATAAACTACAAAGAGTAATTAGCGCTGCAGAAAAGATCATCGGCACGCCCCTGCCCCCCCCCCCCCCTTGACCTCATCCACATTGCCAGAGCGAGGAAAAGAGCCTGCAGGATCGCTCAAGATCCCTCCCACCCAGGCAGTCGCTTCTTTGAGCCACTCCCATTAGGCTGCCGTTTCAGAACAATCCACACCAGAACCACAAGGCGCAGGAACACCTTTTTTCCTCAAGCTGTTCTCCTGCTGAACACTTGCCCAACTGGGCCCCTATAGTTTTGATCACGGACTACCCAGCTCCCCAGGCACCCCAAACCAGGACTAATGTACTCTTTCTCAGTGCCTGGCATGTATGCTGTAATATGCATATGTTTTTACTTTTTAATCTCACCAATGCATGTACGTCTGTCTCTTGAATTACTGAATGCTCTGTCTCTTGAAACTATTGAATGACTTAAATGTCTCACGCTCTCCTGCCTTTGCTATGTGTACCACAACTAATTCTGGGTACGTCTACAGCGTACTCAGCGAATAAACTGATTCTGATTCTGATTCTGATTCATATTGATGGGATAGCATCTTGCAGTTGATGGAGATTTGTGGGATACACATCCAGGGCACAAAGCTCCGTTCCATCACATCCCAAAAAATACTCTATTGTGTTGAGATCTGTTGACTGTGGGGGTCATTTTAGTAGAGTGAACTCATTGTCAAATTCAAGAAACCAATTTGAAATGATTTGAGCTTTGTGACATGGTGCAATATCCTGCTGAAAGTAGCCATCAAGGGATGGGTACATGGTGGTCATGAAGGGATGGACATGGTTAGAAACAATGCTCAAGTAGCCCATGGCATTTAAACAATGCTCAATTGGCACTAAGGGGCCTAAAGTGTGCAAAGAAAACATCCCCCACACCATTACACCACCACCACCAGCCTGCACAGTGTAACAAGGCATAATGGATCCATGTTTTTATTCTGTTTACGCCAAATTCTGACACTATCGAGACTCATCAGACCAGGCAACATTTTTGCAGTCTTCAAGTGTCCAATTTTGTTGAGCTTGTGCAAATTGTAGCCTTTTTTTCCTATTTGTAACAACAACAATAACAATAACAATAATATTTATATAGCGCTTTTCTCCCTGGGTACTCAAAGCGCTGTGACCCTGCATTATGCAGTCTCGAAGGCTAGGGAAAAGAGGTGAGTTTTTAGCCTTTTTTTAAAGCTGTCCAGAGAGGGAGCCTCTCGTACTGATTGTGGAAGTGAGTTCCATAGAGTAGGGTCTGCGTAGGAAAAGGCCCGAGCACCAAATGTTAAGTGTATCCTGGGAATAATCAGCTTCATCTTGTTGGCAGAGCGGAGGGTGCGTGGAGGGGCATAAAGTTCCAATAGATCCGCTATGTATTTGGGTCCCATGTGGTGTAGAGCCTTGAATGTCAGCAGGCAGATCTTAAAATTGATCCTCCATTTTACTGGCAACCAGTGAAGAGTTTGCAGTACTGGAGTGATGTGTGAGCTGCGGGGGGCATTGGCTAGGAGTCTGGCTGCAGCATTCTGTACTAGCTGTAAGGGGCGCAGAACCTTTTCTGTAGATCCGATGAACAGGGCGTTGCAGTAGTCTAGGCGGGAGGATACAAATGCATGAACCAGGGCAGGTAGGTCTTCAGCTGGGATAAGGTGTTTGATTTTCGCTATATTTCTTAGATGGAAGAAGGAAGACTTGACGACAGCTGATACCTGCTGTTTGAGTTTTAGATTTCCATCCAGGATCACCCCAAGGTTTCACACAGAGTCTTTATACTGTACAGTATCTCCCCCAATTGCTAGTTTGAGGTGGTGAGCGTTTTGAACTTTATCTATCATGTGTGGACCACCTACCACCAACACCTCTGTTTTGTCAGAGTTCAGCCTCAGCCAGCTGGTGTTCATCCAATTTTGTAAATCCACTAGACACGCATTTATGGATGCTGATGGGTCTTGGATGCCAGGCTTGAAGGACAGATACAGTTGTGTGTCATCTGCATAACAATGGTATCCTAGGCCATAGTTCTGGATTATTTTGCCCAGTGGAAGCATGTAGACTGCAAAGAGTAATGGTGATAGTACAGAACCCTGTGGAACTCCATAGGGAAGTGGCACTGGATTAGAGTAGTGTGTGCCCAGACATACTTGCTGTGTCCTGCCAGATAGGAAGGTCTGAAACCAGCTAAGAACAGTACCCCTTAGGCCACAGTAATTCTTCAGTCGCTGGATTAGTATTTCATGATCCACAGTATCAAATGCTGCAGACAAGTCAAGAAGAATCAGAATTGAGCAATCACCCTTGTCCCTTGCAGTAAGTAGATAATTCATTACTCGGACTAATGCCGTTTCAGTGCTGTGCCTTTTCCTGAATCCTGACTGAAAAGTATGAAAGATGTTGTTATCTGTATGCCTGGCTTCCAGCTGGTTGGCAACTACTTTCTCGATAACTTTTGATAGGAATGGTAAGTTCGCCACCGGTCTGTAGTTGGTTACAGAATCAGGATCTAGTGATGGTTTCTTCAAGAGGGGTTTTATGATTGCTTTCTTTAGTTCTTCTGGGAAAAGTCCACTTTGCAAGGAGCACTGAGTGATTTTGTGAAGTGCTGGCCTGATCAGCTCTGGGTACTGCATTAAGGATCCTGTTGGGCCAGGATCCAGGTCGCAGGTAGTGGGGCGGAGACTTTGAATGAGAATTCCAAAATCTTCTTCACTCACAGTGTCAAAGACTTGCCATGGTGGTACGGTAGTAGGCATATGCAAAGTCCAGTGGTCAATTGATGTTGGTGTAATGCTGGCACGGATGGTAGACACCTTGTTTGTGAAGAAGGCAGAGAATTCTTCACACCTTTCCCTGGAGAATGTGGTTGGGGCTTTTAGGCAGGAAGGATTGTAGAGTGATTCCACTGTGTGGAAGAGTTGACCAGCTTTGTTGTTGGCTGTAGATATTTTGTGCGAGATAAAGTCTGATTTTTTCTTGTTATTGCTTGTTGGTATTGTCTGAGGTGTTGAATTAGGCTAGATTTGTGCTCCTCAGACCCTGATTTACGCCACTGTCTTTCAAGTCTGCGCTGTGTGAGTGGTACCTGGTGGGGTCTTCTGCTGTTGTAGCCCATTCGCCTCAAGGTTGTGCGTGTTGTGGCTTCACAAATGCTTTGCTGCATACCTTGTAACGAGTGGTTATTTCAATCTACGTTGCTCTTCTATCAGCTTGAATCAGTCAGTCCATTCTCCTCTGACCTCTAGCATCAGCAAAGCATTTTCGCCCGTAGGACTGCCGCATACTGGATGTTTTTCCCTTTTGACACCATTCTTTGTAAACCCTAGAAATAGTTGTGCGTGAAAATCCCAGTAACTGAGCAGATTGTGAAATACTCAGCCCATCTGGCACCAACAAACATGCCATGCTCTAAATTGCTTAAATCACCTTTCTTTCACATTCTGACATTCAGTTTGGAGTTCAGGAGATTGTCTTGACCAGGACCACACCCCTAAATGCATTGAAGGAACTGCCTGGATGGTGTAATGGTTAAGGGCTCTGCCTCTGACGCAGGAGACCAGGGTTCAAATCTCGGCTCTGCCTGTTCAGTAAGTCAGCACCTATTCAGTAGGAGACCTTAGGCAAGTCTCCTTAACACTGCTACTGCCTATAGAGCGCGTCCTAGTGACTGCAGCTCTGACGCTTTGAGTCTGCTAGGAGAAAAGCGCGATATAAATGTTATCTGTCTTGTCTTGTCTTGTCCATGTGATTGGTTGATTAGATAATTGCATTAATGAGAAATTTAACAGGTGTTCCTAATAATCCTTTAGGTGAGTGTACATATTAATAACAATATGGTAGAACATCAGACTATAACTATGGTAGGGATAAAGTGGTGAGCTCCTCTGAAGACAGTCAGTGAGATGACTATGTACTGTACTATGTATTATGCACTAGATAAATCTAGTACAATAATCATTTGTTCTCCAGACCTGACCACAATGCAATACTGTGAGAGAACGCAGCAAGTGGGAGTGATTAGTGTGTACAAGAAAGCATGGCTTCTATTGGATCTCAACAGATGTACACCTTTCTTCAGTGTGTAACGGCTATTTGCATTGAACTCTAAGGCCCCGTTCACACTTAGGAATGCAACATCGTGATTGCAATCGCCTTGCAATCGCGATGTTACATTGCGCTATTCTGTGATTTATTTTTTTTGATAATTAGCGATTCTCAGTGAATGAGTATTGTGACGCAATCGCCAGGAAAATGCTGCATATAGTGTGTTTGCGATCAGACGTAATTGCAAACGCGCCGTAATAGCTGCAGTGAAAGTAATCCTATAGGATTACTTGTGTAGCGCTTGTGCAGCAGAGCTTTGCTGGTCACTCGGATAACATTCATAAATGGCCTGATCCTGATGGCAGGACAGGTCCTCCCCACTTCTCTTCAGTATAGATGGGTGCCCTGCGGCCAATCACCTGCTGCATGTCACATGTCATACAGAGACTGGAACTGCAAGGTGATTGGCTGAACAGCCATGAGCTGCACTGAAGAGGGGGGAGGAGGACCTGTCCTGCCAACAAAAGAAGGCAATGTGTAACACTCCGCTGCTGCTCTGCCTAATGAAGGGGGGGGGGGGGGGGGGGGGGGGGAGACGACACCTATCACTGTGACTTTTGGAGGGCGGGAGGGCGTTAGATGGTCTGGAAGCTACTGTCACTTGTGGAGTGGAGGAGGGGCATGGCCGGCAATTTTTGTTGTGGCCCTCCAGAAAACCATTATTACACTCTGCGGCATAACTACAAATCATGGGGTTGCGCAGCAAAACATTGATGGCCCCCCTTAGTGTTCACACCTCTTCCCTTGCCCCCCCCCCCCCCTTAGTGCCCTACATGGCCTTGGGGCCCATCTCACAAGGGTCATAAAACAAGTGTGGCCTTCACACCCATAGCAAGTGTAGCCACAAAATACCCCATCTGATGTATAGTCCTCTGTATTGGAGGAAGGGAAGGTTAGTATTTGGGGGGGGGGGGAGGTGGCACCGCTCTGGGCCAACCTGTGTTCACAAGGGCTGCTCTCCTCTAGTTAAGCCCCTGGTTGCATCAATATATTTTTGTCATCTTGTTTTTTAGGCCTGGAACCCCCTACAAATCATAAATTGCTAGTGCAATCACTAGCGTTTTTTTATTAGAGTTTTGTAAGCAATTTTATGAGCATTTTCCGGTGCTTTGGGAGTGATTTTAAAAAGTGTAGGCTTTTTGCCAGCGATTGTGATAGCGATTTGCGATTAGCGATTTTAATTCTGATTGGTCCTTTCAATTTACTTCATTTACAGTTCGCAGTAATTTAAAATGCACACAAATTGTTATGTGTAGCAATTCATAAGCGATTTGCCGGCGCTTCAATACCCTACACTGAAGCGCAAACGCTCCAAAAATGCTGCATGTTCTGTGATTGCCATTATTTGTTACATTTATTTACATTGGCAGAGCGTTTAGGGCAATCGCCAGCGATAGGAAGCGCTCCATAAACGCTCAAAAAAGTGGTTTCCAGGCCTTAAATAAAGAAGAGAGACCCTTTAGGATCTGCAAAGTCTCCGTTTTATATGTTGTTTGCACTGAGTGTATTGGTTGTGTCTTTTCTTATGCGGTTTGGTTTGTACTCAGCATAGTATGAGTGATATTTTATTTCCTCCTTGTCTATCCGGAGGAGATTAGCCGTTAGGGAGTCAGACTCTGCACCACTCGGCACCACTCTACTCTCTGAGCGGTTACATCATTATAGAATCTATTATTCAGGTACGGGATTTGGATGCCGTCCAGAAAGTGACACTCGAAATGTGTTTCTATGCGATAGATAATGAATTGCTCTGTGTTGCTGAGCAGAATTAAATCAAAGGCTGTACATTTTAATGACTTGGGAATGATTACTAGTGTATTGCCAGCTTGTAAAGCTTACTCTACATGTTACAGCACCAACAGGAGATCTTTAGATCACGTTAGGGCGGTTTTAATGTGGGTATAGATTGTTCAAGCTCAGTAGGCCTGAAGGCCCTGCGTGGCTTCTGCAGGCTCCTGGGCGACTCTCATGTGACTAGGTAAAGCAGGAACTTAAAAGCAAGTCTCATTTCATTCACTTGCTAACCCAAAAGATTAAAAAGCAAATCTTGAAACCTTATTAGGTCACTCTGTCAGATATAATACAATTATATCATGCCTGAGGAAGAAACAAAGACAGCTTTTGAAAGACCGACAGCAAGTAAATTGCGTTATCCTTAATTAAAAGTTTTTGCTTTGACTGATCAGTCACATGGTAAAATATTGATGCATCTGAGAAGACATTCCAGTACTAGGTAGATACAGAATTTTGTGATTTCTTCCTTTTATAATTATTTACATAGCGTTCTTTCTCAGTGCTGTACAGAGTAAATTGTCTTGTCACTTATCTGTCCCTCATAGGGGCTCACAATATAATCCCTACCATAGTCATATGTCTAGGTATGTATTATATAATGTAGTGTATGCATTCTAGGGCCTATTTAGGTGAAAAGCCAACAAACGTATCTGTATGTTTTTGGGGTGTGGGAATAAACCGGTGTGCCCGGAGGAAACCCACGCAGACACGGGGAGAACATACTGTGCAGATAGTGCCCTGGCTGGGATTCAAACCCAGCACTGCAAGGCAAGCATGCTAACCACTACGCCACTGTGCTGCCCAAATGATAAGCTGGTCTGCACAGGTGTGTCTTTTTTAGGCTCGGAGCATGACAGACAGGTTGTGGGAGAAAGCATCATTGGAGAAGTGACACTCGTGAGAAGTCCTGGATGCAAAAGTGAGAGGAGTTGACCAAGCTGGATAACAAGAGGGGCTCTTGGGAGGAGCAAAGGCTCGTAGAGGGATGATATCTGGAGATTAATAAGGAAATGTATGGAAGGTAAAGCCTATGTAGAGCTTTGCATGACAGTGTTAGGAGTTTGAACTGGATCCTTTGGGTGAATGGCATACGTGTATATCCATTTACCTAAATAGGATTTATTTGTTAATGGAATTACAGAATGTGATAGCTTCCTATTGGGGTGAAGTTATGGTCAAGTGTCTCGTGGAATGGTAATTATAAAATTAAAATAAATGACAGAGGTGAAGTTATATTACATGACATTAACCACTTGAGGACCACAGTGGTGACCCCCCCTAAAGACCAGGCACATTTTGGCTAAAATGGCCACTGCAGCTTTAAGGCACAGCTGCAGGGCCGCACAACACAGAACATGAGTGATCCCTCCCCCTTTTATCCCCACCAACAGAGCTCTCTGTTGGTGGGGTCTGATTGCCCCCCAGTTGTTTATTTCTTTTTTTATAAATATTTATGTTTGCTTTTCTTTTGAAAAAAAAAAACCCTTTCCTCTGCCTCCCCCAGCCAGCTTTACTCCCTCCCTCCCCCAGCCAGCCTATCACAGCGATCGGCTGTGATAGGCTTCAGCCGCCGATCCGCCGCTACCCACCGCAAAAGAGGGCCCCCCGCAGACCCCTTGCGCAGCCTGGCCAATCAGCGCCAGGCTGCGCTATGGGGTGGATCGGGACTCCCTCTGACGTCATGACGTAAGTCCAATTGTCGCCATGGCCACGGGGGAAGCCCATACAGGAAATCCCGTTAAGAACGGGATTTCATTGTTGGGTATTTGCGCTGGCGGGGATCGGAGGGGTGGGCGGGATACCGAAGGGAGAGGGGAAGCATGTAGCTAGCGCTAGGCTAGCTACATGCTAAAAAAAAAAAAGGCAAAAAAACAAAAAAAAAACCTCCCGCGGCCATGCGCCGCATAGAATCAGAACAGCAGGGAGGTTAAAAAAACTTTTCAGCACTCTGCAATTGGAAAAGTACCAAAAAGTAGGTGAAAAACTACTGTTAAAATTATTCTTAATATTGTTTTTGCTTCCTGGGCCCATATGCAATTAACTTTCTCTCGAAAGTGATATTTCAAACTTATCAATAAAATGCCTTAAAATCCCAAGCAAGCAAGAAAATACTTAAAATAGTTTTGATAGTACTTTTTCGTCCGCTTTTTGGTAATTTTTCAATTGCAAAGTGCTGAAAAGGTATTTTTAAAAAAAAGGTGAAACATTATCTCCTAGGAGAAAACTCAGGAGAAAAAGTGAATTGCATATGGCCCTATGTCACATCAGTGGAGACCAACATACCTTTCCACATACAGAGCAGTTGTTCTTGATGATTTTCCTGCTCACGTTCTCTCCTGTGGATTTGTGTTTTCATTTTATTTATTTATTTTTTAAAGCGGTTTAAAACTCTGACATAATATTCAATAAGAACATGTTTTCCTACTTTTTATATCACATACAGTTATCGTGTTTGCTTTTTTGTATAAGTTGTATTCATTTAGAAATTACAAGTTCCCAAAGTACAATGTTTTTGCTCTGAGAGCTGCAAATGCGTTTTATTCATAACGGGTGTATTTCTATTGTATTTCTATTGTAATGTACCAAAGAATGATTTCTGAGTATCTGTCTCTGTACTAGAGTGTCTGCACAGTTAGAGAAGTGTTTACATTCCTCACTTGATACAATTAACCTCCTTGCCGGTTATCCCGAGCTCAGCTCGGGGTAACCTGCGCAGGAGGATTTCTCAGGCCCCGCTGGGCCAATTTGCATAATTTTTTTTGTTACAAGCAGCTAGCACTTTGCTACTGCTACTGCTTGTAACTTCCGATCGCCAACCGCTCGCCGCACCAAGCCACCTCCCCCCCCGCAGACCCCTGCGCAGCCTGGCCAATCAGGGCCAGGCAGCGCTGAGGGGTGGATCGGGATTCCCTATGACGTCCCGACGTCGATGACGTCGGTGACGTCAACCCGCCCCGTCGCCATGGCGACTGGGGAAGCCCAGCAGGAAATCCCGTTCTGAACGGGATTTCCTGCTTACTCCGATCGCCGGAAGCGATCGGAGTGGCTGAAGAGCTGCCGCTGCTCAGCGGCTATCATGTAGCGAGCCCTGGGCTCGCTACATGATTTAAAAAAAAAAAACATTTAAAAAAAAGTGCTGCGCTGCCTCCTTGCCGGGGGAATTAGACCGGCAAGGAGGTTAAGTGAACACAAGATAATGTTAAACACAAGATAATCACTAGTTCGGATGCAGGCTGTCCCTGCAGGGAGCTTAAAGTGGATCCGAGGTGAAAAACTAACTATAACAAGTAACTTGTCTATATATCTTATCTAAAATTAAGATAGTTTACACAGCAAATCTAGCTGAAAACAGCTTTAATAGAATATGATTATTTCTTCCTGTGATACAATGACAGCAGCCATGTTGTTTGAAAACATTACAGAGAGGCAGGCTTATCTGCATCTTGAGCAAAAAAAAACAATCCCCCTCCTCCTCCCTCCTCCCCTCTGCCTCTGAAGTCAATGGCTAGTAATACCTCCCCCTCCTCCTGCCCAGACTGAGCTCCCATTAGCCCTTGCTATTGTCTGAAAGTGCCTTGGCTCTCTGAAAACCTGTGGGCGTGGCTTGTTTAGTTTATAGGGAATCAGAGAATAAAAACAAAACAAAAAAGTATTTGGCTTGTGGAATGCCCTATAAACAATAGGAAAGGAACACAATGAGCAAAAGTTCATCTCGGATCCACTTTAAGCAAGTCCTGTATTTAACTAGATGAATGCTGCTCTAGAAAAAAAATGTGGTAGTATATAATATGCTGTAAATAATCTTTTAGAGCAAAGAAGAAATGCTGGGTTTCATTACGCTTTAAATTAAAAAAAAGGTGTAATAAAAATAGCTTCTGTAATGCAAACTGTCCACTGAAATTTAGTGCTGTGTTCTTTTACTATCTTCCCAAACACAGTCATTCCATATTTCATGGCTAACAAGTATTTATTAGCATCCTAAAACGTTAGTAAAACATTGACCAGTGTACTTTCATAGCTATTAAAGGTGTCATCAGAATTCAAATTACTCAATGCACTTAGCTGACCGATGAGCATAAACTACGCTACAATGGAGGTGCTTTTACTGCTGTTTTATTTGTCTAATGGGAAGCTACATTTACAGTTAATAAACTCTTTTATAGAACTCTGAGCAAAGACGAAAAGCTAAAAGGCAGCAAGTCAGCAGGGATGTGAAACTGTAACTAAAGTCTGGAGACCTAAATAGCTACTTAGATGGAGAAAAGATTGTTTTGGAGGAATTTAAAAAAAAAAGTTTTCAATCAGGATAAAACTACTTATTGGCTAAATAAATACTAAAACCGTTTAACAGAAGTTCTTTTTTGAAAATGTTGTTGCCACTAACACAGGAAACACTTCTTCACATTCCCACTGCTGTGTGAAATAACTTAGTTTTAGTCCATTTTTGTTTTGCAAAAAAATATATATTCTAGTAACTGTATTATTTTTTACATTACATGCAATTCCGATTTCGATGCGATTTTACATGCGATTCGGATTTGTGATGCGATTAAAAAAAGTCCTGCATGCTGCGTTTTATCTGCGTTTTTCTTGGTGTTAGTAGCATCCAGTAAAAAAAAATCAGAATCGAAATTGCAAATTGGAATCATATTATGATTTGCAGTGTAAAAGAAGCCTGAATTTCTGTACTGCCACTGTTAACGTGGATGCATGTGCGGCCCTGGCCATGACAAATGAACGCACCTGAGCACGGGAAAAAGGAGTGACCAGGGTGGATGGCGATGGAACCAACAGTCCACATTGTGCTGGAGGAACGCATATGTATTGCCTTGCCACCGGTGAGCCTAATGACAGCTCACCCTGCTGCCGCTCAAATCTCTGTCAGCGTTAAATACTATTTCCCCTCCAACTTGGAGGGAAATGTAATTTGGAGTCTGGCGATTGCCGAAGCCCCGAATTACCTTGCGTGGGGTGTGTAGCATAGCACTACTGTTATGGTGGCGCCCAGCTCCGGTGCTCAGCACTAAGTGCAGGGCACGCAATATAACCTGCTTCGTGGAGGAAAATCCAGGTAAGTATAAATCATGCAGCATAGCTTGTCTCAGGTACACTTTAAAGATACATTTTAACATTTAAAAACAACATTAGACTATGAGATTCCAGGACTGTTCTATAGGCATTTAGGACTCGTTCAGACTATACGCGCTGCCGTGCGCATTTTGGCTGCGCGTATAGTGTGCGACACGCAAGAACGGTAGAAGGGCATAGACAGCCCTTCTACCGTTTCCCTCATATGCGCTAAAGGGAGAGGGGGACACCAAGAGCCCAATAGTGTGATATTGTATAGATGATAATTAATAATGAGTAATATAACAATTTAATAGTCACAAACCAGGGTTACCATTAGGCAACCACTGTGAAGGCAGGTGGGGAGATTAACCTGACCCCACTCAGGATTAAAAGTCGCTCTCTGTAGATGGGAAGAAGATGGGTACAACCCTCCACCCAGGGTGGACTTAGCAATATGTAGAAGCTTTACAGAGGCGCCAATAGAATAAAAGTCACTTAAATGAGCTTAAAACCGATGGGGCAGTGGTGGGCCTATCCCATCCATGCAGACAAAGCAAACAAAGGAAGGACTGTGGCATCAACAGTCAAACAACAATTTATTTATACTCCACAGTAAAAATAGGCAACGCGTTTCATGGGCTCAATCCCGCTTCATCAGGCCAATCAAAAAGGAGCATACAGCTTAACAGCATCAAAACCACACTGAGCGCCTCATATGCGCTGCACAGTAGCGCGATTGCGCTATCGCATGCTACACACATTTTTGGGAATCGCAGAGCAGATCCCATGCATTGTAATGAATAGGATCTGCAGCGCAGCGCATAGTACCGCAGACGGCGTGCAATCGGATGCGTTGCGTTCCGAGCGCACAGCCATCGGCGCTAAATGATGTAAACGAGGCCTTAGGGTTAGATCTACAGTATTGATACAATTGTTTATCTCATCAATTTAGTTTCACTTCAGGTTTGCTTTCTGTGTCCCAAGTCCTGGGGTGAGGGGGGGGGGGGCTTTGGATTTACATCACCTTCATAAAAAGCTTCCTATTGGCTTTTATTGCTCAGGTGGTACGAGATATTAATTTCAACTTACTCTTTCTGTTTAAGCTTTTACTTTAAATTGACACTGAAGCGTAAATAAACTAATGAGATAATGAGTTGTATTTGTAGTACAGCTAAGACATAGAACATTAGTAGCAAAGAAAAGAGTTTCATATTTTTATTTTCAGTTAGATAGCTTTTTTTATTTAATAACATTGCATCATTCTAGCAAATTTGCAGTTTAGAAATCACAATTTTGGCCTCAATTCACTAAGCTTAACTCCTGTCTTTAATAACTCTTCTGAGCTGTTTTACAGTTATCACCATGGTGATATAATTGTGATAACTGTAAAACAGCTCAGAAGAGTTATTAAAGACAGGAGTTAAGCTTAGTGAATTGAGGCCTATGTCTTTTAAGCTATAAAACAGAGCAGAACGAATGACCATTTAAACTGTCCTGCAGTAAAACCTTATCTCAAGCTGTCTCTCACTGTTTCTTGGCTGTTTAAAGCCAATGGGTACCACATTAAAAATAAAAAAGTCAGATACTCACCTAAGGAGAGGGAAGGCTCGGTCCTAATGAGCCTTCCCTCTCCTCTCCCGGTGCCCTCGGTGCTGCGCTGGCTCCCCCGTTCGCGTCTGACGCCGCAGGAACTTCGGAGGTCTTCGAGAGCACTCGGGCTTCCGAAGACGGGCCGCTCCATACTACGCACGCGCGAGTGCGTCATAGAGGGCGCTCGCACATGCGTAGTATGGAGCGTCCCGTCTTCGGGAGCCCGAGTGCTCCCGAAGGCTTCCGAAAGCTCCCTTCGGCATGCGGAAGTGGCAGTATTTGACCGAACTGGTCGAATACTGCCACGTGGGATCCTGCGCGGGACCGGGCACCGGGAGAGGAGAGGGAAGGCTCATTAGGACCGAGCCTTCCCTCTCCTTAGGTGAGTATCCGACTTTTTTATTTTTAAAATGGTAAACACTCACTTTAAGTGCTTTCGAAAAACAGGACTGTATTTGACGCAAGTGGGTTAAATAGCTCAAATAAACTCATTTTCATAAATAACAATTAAAGGTTTTTTTTAACTCTTCCTGTACTAGAAAACCATATGAGACTTTTTTCTTTGCTACTAATGTTCTATTTCTTAGCTGTACTACACATACAATTCATTATCGCATAAATTTACTTTCGCTTAAGGTTTGCTTTAAATCTTTGTTAACTTTTCCTTTGAAGAGTTGCTTTGCTGTGGGAGTATTTATTGTCACTAGGTCTATATTTTGGGTGGTAATCTACCTCACATTGAAGTGAAATGTCTACATATGCCCCAAGGATACAGTATTTCATTCCCTAATCTCAGTATCATGACTAAGCGCACTCTTCTTTCATGGAATCCGATGGGATTAGACTAAGAAACAGTGCTCACTGTGGTTTTACTATCTCCGAAGGATAAAGCTAAATGCAGCTTTAATAGACCGCACTTATCTGTGTGATACAAATGTTAAGATACTTAAAAGACATTGAGGGTCATGTGTAAGGGCTCGTTTCCACTATAGCGAATCTGCATGCGGTGTCTGCATGCGGATTCGCATAGGCAATGCAAGTGGATGGGGCTGTTTCCACTTGTGCGGCTGCGGGAGCATTTTTTTGTGCGGCAGAAATCTGCACGGCAGAGCCGTCAGATTACGCGTGCGAGAGGAATGCACGCGAATCACCGCTAATGCTTTTAAATAGGGAAACCGCATGCGGGTTGAGCATGCGGTTTTTGCCGCAAATTCGCATGCGATTTCGCATAGGTATAATGTTAATTTACACAGGCAGTGACATGGTTAAATTCGCACATACCCTTACCTATGCGGAATCGCACTTGCGAAATCGCGGCAAAAACCGCATGAGGAATCGCACCCGCATGCGATTTTTTCCGCGGTGGAATGCAGGCGATTCCGCACCGCAACAGTGGAAAGGAGCCCTAAAAAGAAAACAAAACCTTGATGAACACGAAATGGAAATAATGATCTTGATAATACAATGGAATACTTTTTAGACAAAAGAATGTCACCTGGAATCTGATTGGACAGTACTGGCAAAACCTCCAGCCCCCCAGTTACAATGCGGCCTACATTAAAAGTGCCACACACAGGAAAAAATGGGCACAAGATATTGCTGATATTATAATATTGGTATTTTACCACTATTCTACTATTGGGCTATATTCTCATGCTTACCTTCCCTGCATCTATGATTCACACTGTCCTCCCCCCAACTATGTCTAATCCTGATACCGCCGCTCACCAGTATGATCATCGCTATCCCCACCACTACAGAACTCGACTACACGAGTAGCCAAACATTTCGCCCTATAATCAATAAAGTCAGAAACAACTGATCTGCATGCTTGAATGGGGTCTATGGCTTCATTAGAAATTATTAGAGGCTGAGGATCAGCAGGACATTCAGGCAACTGGTATTGCTTAAGGCTGGTTTCACAGTGGGACGTTACAGGCGCACGTTAGAGCAACCTGTAACGCACCCCACCGCACAGCAATGAAAAATCAATGGGCTGTTCACAGTGCCCACGTTGCGTTACATAGTAACGCTGCGCCACCAGACAACGTACTGCATGCAGTACTTTCTAAGCGGCAGAGCCGCGTTAGACTGCTTGCACATGCTTAGTATCGTTGGGGAGGAGCGGAGAGCGGCAGGGCACATGGCTAATTAATATTCAATGCACTCAGTGACGTGCAGTGTTTACTTCCTGGAGCGGCCGCTCTGTGCAGCGATTGGCCGGCGGGACCACGTGATGCCGCATGTGTCCAAGAGTACACATCACGGACGCCAGAGTGAGCTGCACAACGCGGCTCACTCTGACGTCCAAAGCAGGGAGCACCAGGCGTTGTGTTAGGGGCACGTTATGCGACCATAACGTCCCCTAAAACGCAACGTCCTGGTGTGAAACCAGCCTTAAAGATAGTAAATATGGCAGCTTTCATATCCTTCTTGTTTCAGTTTTCCTTTAAGAGCCTGGAGGGATTAATTGGCTGCAAAACTTTACACAGTGCAGTCTTTAACCCCTCCTGGTCCCTAAGTGCAGCCATAAACTTTGCTGGGTAGACTTATACTTCGGTCAACAAAAAGTTCCATCTTAAAGAGTAACTGTTGGGCAAAAAAACAAAAATCAATTCTTTATTTTTATCTGGTAAACAAGTAATAAGGATGCTAACCAGGCAATCCAAAAGTCAAAATTCACTCTTATAGTTCTTCTCCTTAAAACATCTTTCCCCAAGTTCCCTGGCTCTTATTTGGTGCATCTGCCACACAAAGGAAGTTGCAGGACATGCTGGGTTTTCTTTTTTTCTTCTTTACTTTCCCCTCAGAAATAACTAGTGCAGCCTGATTGGCTGAAGCCTCTTTCCCTCCTGTTTTCCCCTCCCATACCTCTGTTCCTCTCTGAATGGCCAATATTTCTCCTGCTGAGACAATGCACTTTCTACTGCAGACCTTAGTGGGAGTGTCTGAAAACTGGGAGGAGGGCGGGCAATGATGCACAGACAGAGTAAGGGAGGAAATGATGTCAGGATTGGCTTTAAGATAGACACAGACAAAATGGAAAATCTTAAGGAGTTTCTCTTTTTTTTTACTATAGTCAAAATCACCAAAATTAAAGTGTGGACAGAGAACTACATATGTTATGTAAATAGAGCAACTATTTATCTACTTATATATGTGTTGTGTTTTTTTTCTGAGATAGTATGGCTGACAGCTCCACTTTATTGGAGTGAACTTATACACAAGGTCGACTTATAATTAAGCATATATGGTACTTTGTATTTGACTGCCTCTGGTTCATGAGTAGTTTTTCACTGCTTAGCTCCCATACAGTCAAACCTTTAACTGCTTTATTTGTTAACTGTTCCCAGCACTCAGATGTGTTTGTTTCATCCACACAGTCTAGCTTTATGCAGGATGGGGACCATACATATACATCCATATCTCATCAGGACACAAGTCACTTCCCGTACCCTTTAAAGCCCCGTTTTTCCTGTGTAGTCAGTTGCAGAGCTTGTTTTCATCTGTCTTTAAGATACTTAATTAGCTAATGTTGAATCAGTAATTTGTAAAATGCTCGGTCAGGAATATAAGGTACTGGTGATTTCCTGCCCCACAGAATATCTGTGCTATAGGCTGCAATATTCCCAGGCAGCTTCGGGCTGTGCCTTCCCCCTTGTAATCTGAACAGTGGCTAATCCAGCATAACCCAGGCAGCTGCAGCAGCCACATCCACATAGCTTGGAAACGGAGTCCTGTTCCCCTCTGCTTTATGGTCATGTGACCAAAATGGCAAGATAGGATGCAGTAGCCTTACTTTACACAAAGAGGACTTTGATAAGCTATGAGATGCTTTTAATTATTTGTATTTGTGACTGAAACTGTTCTTTAACCCTTTCCAATCCTGTGTCGGACTATCTCTGACATTGGCATTTTCCTCTATAGGTCCAAAACTGTCCTCCGCTAGATGGGGCTGTTGCCAGATAATTTTCGGCACAGCATCATCTTCTTCAGATCAAAATGCTGCTCATCCCTCCTCCGCCGCTGTGCCACATAATATAAATATTAAGTGAACGCATTTGGGCTTGCTGTAGGGGATCTGGTCCAGCACGGCATTCCCTCTATGTGGATTAAAGTGTTGTACAAAATCTGACACTTTGATGCCCTCCAGAACCACCCAGTGCCGCATAATAACAGCATTACGCTGGTGCGTGTGTAAAGGTGGCCACTAACGGTCCAATTCCTAGTGAGTAACCATTCGAGCAATCAGAAATTCTTATCGGATTGGTTGTAAATAATCTCAGTTGATGGGCACAATCGATTACACACGAGTATAAAAACATAGGGCCTGATTCACAAAGCAGTGCTAACAGTTAGCACGCTAGTGAAAAGCCCTTTATCACGCCTAAACTCTGTTTAGGCATGATAAGTTTAGGTGTGATAAGTTTAGGTGTGATAAGTTTAGGCATGATAAGTTTAGGTGTGATAAGTTTTTAGGCGTGATAAGTTTAAGCACCAACTGGGTTAGCACCGCAGGGCACAGCTGATCAAATGTTTTGCGCTAGCAAAGTCTGGTGCACTTTGCATAGAGTTTAATGGCGCTGCTTTGCGTGCGGGACTTTGCGCGCAATCAAAACTTATCTAAACTTATCATGCCTAAACTTATCATGCCTAAACTTATCATGCCTAAACTGAGTTTAGGCATGATAAAAATGGTGATCACGCCTAAAGTCTTTAAGTGGGTTATCACCGCTTTGTGAATCGAGCCCATTGTCCGATTGGATTTTCATCAAACCAAAATTTGGATTTTCTTGTTGGTTGGGATAGATAGGAAGCAAAGATTGGTTCGTTGATGGTGTAGTGAACAATTTTTCTTCCCATCAGAATTATCTGATCCCTTGAACGATTTTTCTGTAGAAATTGGTCCATTCGTGGCCACCTTAAAGGGGGGGAAAGCTACAGTGCATGAGCTGGTGCTGGCCACGTCCCCTCCCTCTTATACCAGGTCGCTGCCTCTTCACTCTAGAAAAAGAAGGTACAGACAGGGCCAGTTCTCCCATGAAGCAAGGTGAAACATTTGCATCAGGCGCAGAGATTAAAGGGGCAGCATTTTTGTACTGTGTTTACACTAACAGCATGTAGACAGAGTAGGAACAAAACAAGACTCACAGCCAGCCTGTGTGCTATCGTGTTGAGCTGCAGCATGTCATGTGAGAACATTAAATGAAGCAAAGCAAATATGTTGGGTGCTGAGCGATCATTCCAAATCAGGTTGAGGTGGGGGGCGCATCCTCACAAGTTTGCCTCAAAAAGTCTAGAACCATCCCTGGGTACAGATCCTCAGGAACTCCACCGCTGCCATGATTTCGAGATGACCCATGTCCCCTAGAACACCGACAAAAAAAAGGTGCTGGGGCAGGCTTGGGTGATCGTGAAATTGGATTGGAAAGGTTTAAAGAAAAACCAGAACTGAGGAAACTCACTTCAGGTTTTTATGCATATAGTACCTCAGAGGAGGGAAGGTTCCGGATACCATCCATTATTAAAGTTATTCAAACTGCGAGGTCCACATTACTTCTCAGGCAGCGTCTCGGAACTACACCCATCCTCGAGTAGTTCTGAAGAAGATCGCATCTAAACTGAGCATGAGCAAGCCCGGAGTCTCATGTGCGCAGTATGGAGGCGCTCATTTTCAGTAGAGATATCGCAAACATCAAATTTTCCGATTGCTAGCGGCGAACGCAAACTTCTGCAAATGTTCGCAAACATGGCGAACCGCCATTGACTTCAATGGGCAGGCACATTTTAAAACCTACAAAGACTGTTACTGGCCACAAAAGGGATTGAAACGTTGTTTCAAGGTGTCTAACACCTGGATTGTGGCATGCCAGATGGGGATCCATGCCAGAAGTCCCACCAAAAATTACGGAGTTGACACAAAGTCAAGTTTTAATCCCTAAAGGGCAGAAATCACATTATGCACAGCTCTGGGGTGTCAGTGCACTGTGGAGTGTCACACACAGGGAAATGCAATAGTACTATCAGAATACGATGAAATGATAATGCATTGGAGTGGTACAGTGTATGTAGTGACAGGAGCCCCCAGTTTAGGTAGAGACAGCAGCCCCCAGTTTAGGTAGTGACAGGCACCCCCCAGTTAGGTAGTGAGTGACAGGGACCCCCAGGTTAGGTAGTGAGTGACAGGCACCCCCCAGGTTAGGTAGGTAGTGACAGGTGCCCCCAGGTTAGGTAGTGAGCGAGAGGGACCCCCAGGTTAGGTAGTGAGCGACAGGCTCCCCCCCAGGTTAGGTAGTGAGTGACAGGCACCCCCCAGGTTAGGTAGTGAGTGACTGGGACCCCCAGTTAAATAGTGAGTGAAAGGCGCCCCCACCCCCTCGTTAGGTAGTAAGTGACAGGGACCCCCAGTTTGATAGTGAGTGACAGGGATCCCCAGTTAGGTAGTGAGTGACAGGCGCCCCCCAGGTTAGGTAGTGAGTGACAGGGACCCCCAGTTAGGTAGTGAGTGACAGGGACCCCAAGTTAGGTAGTGAGTGACAGGCGCCCCCCAGGTTAGGTAGTGAGTGACAGGGACCCCCAGTTAGGTAGTGAGTGACAGGTACCCCCCAGGTTAGATAGTGAGTGACAGGCGCCCCCCCGTTAGGTAGTGAGTGACAGGGACCCCCATTTAGGTAGTGAGTGACAGGTGCTCCCCAGGTTAGATAGTGAGTGACAGGCGCCCCCCCCCATTAGGTAGTGAGTGACAGGGACCCCCAGGTAGGTAGTGAGTGACAGGTGCCCCCCAGGTTAGATAGTGAGTGACAGGCGCCCCCCCCCTCCATTAGGTAGTGAGTGACAGTGACCCCCAGTTAGGTAGTGAGTGACAGGCACCCCCCTCACCTCGCAGCCAGCAGCGTGTCAGACCTCGATCAGTGGGCGACTCGACCAGTAAGAGCGGGCGCCGGGTGCATATGTGGAAGTGATGTCACTTCTGCATATCAGCGGTGTCCGCTAGGTCCTAGCGCCCGCTCTATCTGGTCTCCCGCTGATCGAGGTCTGATGCTGCTGGCTGTCTGGCAGCGGGGACAGCCGGGGGGGGGGGGGGGGGGCAGCGGCGGCCGGGAGAGGGCAGCGGACACCCCTGAAAATACATTGGGGGCACCCCAGGACATATTGGTGGCACGGGCCCCCCAAAATAGGGCTAGCGCGCCCCTGGGCCTAGCTAATGCTTTCCCTACCTATCTGCAGCAGCAGCCAGCAGAGAATGAATCCAATATGGCCACCGCATCTGCTTTTTGATAGGGGGGTGGTCGGTCCAGGAGGGGGTGCTAGCTGATTGCCTGCCATGTGTCTGCTGCCTGTGAGATAAGGGGTCAAAGTTTAGCTCAATGATTATGCATAGGGGGTGGCTTGAACATGCCAAATGTTCACTGTTCGCCGCGAATGCGAACAGCGGAAGTTCGCAGAATACTATGCGCCGGGGAACTGTTCGAAATACCTCTAATTTTCAGAACTACGACCGGTATTCAGAGTCTTTACTCTGTTTAGGTATGTTTTCTCCCTTTAGGTTGACTTTAAGGCCTCTTTTACACTTATACACTTTTTTTTATCGGTGTGTTACCCTTTCTGCATGCATGAAAGTGTATGGGGCCTTGTACACTAAACATATCACGTTGCGTTGGAAGTTTTCAATTCACCACCAACCCGCCACAATGTCAACAGCGCATTTCCGTGCAACTTCTATGGCGATGCAGGGGAAGTCAATGCATAATGCAGACATTTTACAATTGTTGGCGGCAGTGGGGCCCTTGCCCGTAATGACGCAAATATGACGGGGATGCTGGGAATCCTAGTGAAGTACTTCCTGTCCTGCAGGGAGCCTCCTGGGCAAGGGGTCGCGGCAGGCTGCGAAGGGCGTGTAAGCGTGGTGCAGGGGAGCAGCGCTATGCATATGACCATGTTGGCGCACTGTGCTTAAGGGTCATATCAATTTTTTTGCGGTTGCAGTGCGATGAGAGGGGGCAGAGCATAGCATTGCAAAAACTGACCTGTTAGCTATATTATTTGCAGGTATGGAATTCTTAAATCCTCTGATTCTTAAATATTTAGAACCTGCAGGCAGGGGCATAGCAATAGGGGTTGCAGATGTCTCGGCCACACTGGGGCCCTTCCTTATCTGTAGTATTAGCTCTTTATTGGTCCTGTTCTTGTAATGATCACATCATTAACAAACTGTTCCCCATCCCCTTCTTGCACCTCTGATACTGTGGCAGGTTTTGATGCGCTGTATCCATTGTTATGTATAGAGTGCTTTGTGGGGCCCCATGTAAAACTTGCAGCGGGGGCCATAGCTCCTTAGCTACGCCACTGCCTGCAGGAAAGCCGTGTTGAGCACAAATTATGCTTCCCAAACACCTGTGTGTTCCTTACACCTTTTATAGGAAGTGATGTCACGGACTGCAGGACTGTGAAGGAAAGTTACTGCTTTTTCCTTGATTGCATCTGTTATGTGGGAGGCCTACGTGGTTTCCCAGCAGACTTTGCACCTGCGATTGTTACTGCAGAGCACCTTTAGTCTATCCATATTATTCAAACAACCTATGGGTAAAGCGAGCAGTAACAACACTTTGCTATCAGGTGCAACGTGCGTCACACAATACCTCGAGGCGAAAACTTTTGCCTGCCTCACATACATGATTTTTTTTATTACCATTTTAATCCAATGTATTATATATTAAAATGTCTCTAATGGCATTAAAATGCAAATGTGCTCCGTTTTACGGCTGCATTCGGGTCATGTTAGTTAAGAAAATATTTGTTCCATATTTACAGCACACCAATATTTCGCAGATTTATCGGTGCGGAACGTGCTCTGCTTGAGAAAGTGCCTGGCCAGGATGTAAATGTACTTATAAATATGTCATTCGTCTCATTAGCGGAAGATGGATGGCGTAATAAACAAAAGCTTATGAAGAAAATCTGAAAATTTAATTTGCATATTAGAAACAACTTTAGATGTTCCAGTTCAGAATGCCAGCCGGTTGCGTTCGGAACACAGAGGCAGATGTGCTGCGTCGTAACCGCGCACGTTAACAAGGCGGAGGGTTCTCTTATCCCTGTCTGTACAATTCATGTTTTGCCACAGTTGATTTAAAGCTGAACTACAGCAGGATGTAAAAAGTGAGTCATTAACCCAATTAGTCATTAAGTGGACCTGAATTCTTGCACAGGACGGAAGGAAAACATATAGAAACGCACCCTGTATTAGAGGCCTGCATCGGGTCGGGCACCCACGGGTTACCAGAAATGTGGGTCAGTTGGGGAACCGTTTTTTTTATTGAGTTGCAGGTCGGGTGCAGGTAGCGGGTCTATGGGTGCAGGTCGGATGCAAGTACGAGATTCACCAGAAAGCAGGTTGCGGGTCGAGTGCGGGTAGTGGGGCTGCGGGTGCGGGTCAGGTGCAGGTCGGATGCGAGTACGAGATTCACCAGAAAGCAGGTTGCGGGTAGCGGGGCTGCGGGTGCGGGTCAGGTGCAGGTCGGATGCGAGTACGAGATTCACCAGAAAGCACGTTGCGGGTCGAGTGCGGGTAGTGGGGCTGCGGGTGCGGGTCGGGTGAAGGTCTGAAAAATTAGACCCGCACAGGGCATCAAGCCGGGTACCTGCAGATGTAGTGGGCAGCATGGTGGCGTAGTGGTTAGTGCTCTCGCCTTGCAGCACTGGGTCCCTGTTTTGAGTCCCAGCCAGGTCAACATCTGCAAGGAGTTTGTATGTTCTCCCCATGTCTGTGCGGGTTTCCTCCAGGCACTCTGGTTTCCTCCTACATCTCAAAAAACATACAGGGCTCCCCCCTAAATTGGCCCTAGACTGCAACACATGCACTACACAATACAAAACATAGACATAGGACTATGGTAGGAATTAGATTGTGAGCTCCTCTGAGGGACAGTTAGTGACAAGACCATATACTCTGAGGGTCAGCTTTGGGTACCCGTTTTGATTTAATCCGGTTGCGGGTCGGGTGTGGGTAGCAGGTCTGTAGGTGCGGGTAACAAATTCACCAGAAAGCGGGTTGCGGGTGGGGTGCGGGTAGTGGGGCTGCGGGTGCAGGTATGAAAAATTAGACTGGCGCAGGTCTCTACCCTGTATGTATTTGGAGAGTTTAGTCTGTCTAATTCCCCCTCATTTGTGTCTAATCAGAAATTGTGATTTGATCTCTCCCCTGTGTCACCTGACTGCCACGGCAGATAAGCTCATTTGAAAGCACAGGCTGTAAACAATATGTCTGCTTCCATGAATCAGGAAGTAGAAACAGCGCAGATTTATTTTAGGATTTGTATCAGCTGTAACAAAGACATGTTTTTCTTTAAAGCTTATTATGCTGTCGCGTATCTTTTAGAGCTGAATAGAAGTTCTAAGTTCACGTCCGCTTTAAAAAGGGACTGTAGTGAAAATATTATACTGAAGAACATTGCTTATTGTTTACAATATAAAGGGGTGATCAGCATAGGCTTCTCCATAGATTGCCAGATAGCATTTGGAGCATTCATAATAACTCTATAGGCTGCAATTGAATTTTTTTCCCAACGCTCTTTTTGCTACTGATTATCATAGCAAAAAGTAGTAAGTAGCAGTACCAAGCTACAAGAGAAATCTATAGACTGTTTATTGCTATAATTTCTAGTGAGAGGTAATCAGGGGCATATCTGGGTGGCATAGCGCTTATGGCAAACACGGAAATGGCACCCCCCCACACAACGTATACAAACGCGGATGGTGCGCGTTCGCATGCGTTGCGTTCCGCATGCGTGGCCGTCCGCGTTTGTGATGTGAACGGCCCCTTAGGCAGGGAACACACTTAACTGTTTTCATGCGTGTTTTCTGCACAGAATAACTGAGAAGTCTTGTTAATTAATGGGCTAGTTCACACTTAATATGTTGTTCGCGCACAAAAAAAAAAACAGACATTCTGCATGATGACTCTGCACATTTTGTCAGTTTTCTCTATCAATTACATCAACTGCAGTGAAAAAAACGTGCGCGTTTTCCTGCATAGAAACACGCTTGGTGTGCAGAAAAAGTATGCAGAAAAACGCACGCAGAAAACTGAAAGTCAAGTGTGTCCCCTACCTGAGGGTAAAAACACACTAGGCAGAATCGCATATGCGTTCCCCATAGCACATAGTGGAAAGCGCATATGCGATTCTGCCTAGTGTGTTCCTACCCTCAGAATCCCTCATGTCAGATTTTAACTGCTTACTTTTTATTTGCTGTATTTGTCCTTTTAAGGCACTCACTGAACACACCAATGTCTGGAAATGGGAGGGGTGGGGACACACTGCCTAATTATGATTTGGGAGACAAAGTGCATACCTCCCATCTTTTTGAGATGAGAAAGAGGGACACTTAAGCCATGCCCATGCCACACCCCTGATCACGCCCCCGACACACCCATAGTCATGAATACCAAAAAGATTTCATAAGAAAAATGTGTTGTTTTATAACTCAAACCACACTGATCCTTTCTATCCAGGTTCATTTTCATTCATATTATTAACATTTGAAAATTAGAAATATATCAATTTAAAGGCTGGGAATAAAGTTTAGAGTTAATCAAACACATTTTTCAGTAGAGAAATATATATATTTACATAGAAAGAGGGACAAAGTCCTGAAGGAGGGACAAATGAGGGTGAAAGAGGGACAGAGGGACAGGGCTCCCAAAGAGGGACTGTCCCTCCAAAAGAGGAACAGTTGGGAGCTATGAAAGTGCGTAAGTATTATTTTGTGGATTGCATATTTGTATTGACTAAATATGATTTGGGGACACACTGCCCAATAGTGATTTGGTGGGACACCCTGCCTAGTTCTGATTTGGGGGACAAAACATCTAGTTCTGATTTGGGGGGCATACTTCCTAATTATATTTTTTGGGCGCTGCTTTGCATTATTACAGGGGGAGGAGGTCACTCTGTCTAATGATGCTGTTTGGGGGGATGCGCTGACCTTCTTTTTCTCAACTAGGAGCTTAAATTCTAGAAATGGATCTTGTGCAAATCAGAACATGCATTATTCATATTATAATTTCTCACGTGGATATTTTTACTGCCTAATATTTTTATTTGAGGAGGGAGGAGCCCAGAGTACGGTGTAATCATTGATTTCTAGTTACACCTACTGCTAGGTTCACGTACGTTATTGACATGACCACACCCTCACACTGTCATGACTGCACCTACATTTTGCCTTGGTCCATGCACAAGTCTTCCTCTGTTGGTGCCCAGAAGGCACCCTAAACATTTTCACCCCCTAGCAACACCCCTGAGTTTCTTAATTCTTTTTAATGGAGGTAATGTTTACTTCTATTGCAAAGTAGACCTAATGGCCAGGGTGGAGAGGATATGCTGGAGAAAGACACAACTGTCTTGTCAGAGTGAGAGCAATTGCGTGCAGGGCAGGCCACTTGGGACTTTTGTGGCTATTCAAAGGGGTCTGTGTTGTGTCAGTGTTTAGCTGCTAACTTAAAGTTATAGCTTTGTGAGTGTGTATTGGCCTGTGGTACTGTGTTTCCCTCCTTTTCTTTCAGTATCATGCTGTCACTGGGAAGGATAACTGGAGCTGCTGTCGCTGTGCTGAGGTTAAAGAGGAACTTCAGCTTAAACAAACATACTGTAATTAACCACCCTGGCGTTCTATTAAGATCGCCAGGGTGGCTGCATGAGGGTTTTTTTTAAATTAAAAAAAACTATTTCATGCAGCCAACTGAAAGTTGGCTGCATGAAAGCCCACTAGATGGCGCTCCGGAGGCGTTCTTCTGATCGCCTCCAGCGGCCAAAAGTAACACGGAAGGCCGCAATGAGCAGCCTTCCGTGTTTGGCTTCTCCTGTCGCCATGGCGACGAGCGGAGTGACGTCATGGACGTCAGCCGACGTCCTGACGTCAGCCGCCTCCGATCCAGCCCTTAGCGCTGGCCGGAACTATTTGTTCCGGCTGCGCAGGGCTCAGGCGGCTGGGGGGACCCTCTTTCGCCGCTGCTCGCGGCGGCGATCGTGCAGCACACGCGGCTGGCAAAGTGCCGGCTGCGTGTGCTGCTCTTTATTTCATGAAAATCGGCCCAGCAGGGCCTGAGCGGCACCCTCTGGTGGTAATGGACGAGCTGAGCTCGTCCATACCGCTAAGGTGGTTTAAGTTACATTAAATATGTTAATTAAAATAGATAGGTAATACAATCTCTTACTCACCCCGTTTTAAAAGAACAGCCAAATGTTTGATTTCATGAGGGCAGCCATCTTTTTGGTTGAAAGGAGGTGACAGGAAGCATGAGATACAGTTCCAACTGTCCTGTGTGCTGATCACCCCTCCCAGTTGCTAGGCAACATGAACAACAACATAGAAAATCCCATCATGCTTTGCACAGCATCAGGGAAAAAAGCCTGGGCAGTTTTATTTGATGAGTGGAGCTTAGCTAAATTCAGCTAAAAATGATGCTTTGGTAAGAAAAACAAAGTTCTGATACTGTGAAACTGTTAAAGAAACACCAAGCCTTTTCAGTTCTGCTGAGTAGATTTTTAATCTGGAGGTTCACTTTAAGGCATCACTCACCTGTGATTAGCAGCTGTCAGAGGGAGTGAGGCTCCTGGCAGCCAATGCTGCCAGGTTTTGGCGTTACATCGCAATCATAAGTCAGCACTAGACAACTGACCTAGGTCCAGCCTTAATTAAGCATTAAGCTACGTAAAGCAGAGAACCTACAGCAAAAGTAAGTACGTTACGATGGAAAGAAAGAGAGCGAGAGGATGAATTAAACTATGTAAACTAGGAGTTTATGTTATATACCAGTTTACCAAGGGATACTTTGTAACATCACACTGTGGGTGTGCCGTGCGTGTGTTGTGCATGTCAATCACATTAGGAGCTTCCTATTTGCTTCCATGAGCATGTGATTGGCAGGGACAGAGGCGTATCTAGAGGGGTGCAGGCATGGCTCTTGCCATGGGCACCATGTCTGCTCCTGTGCTGCGCCCCATGCCTGCCCCTGTGCTGCGCCCCATGCCTTCCCCCATTCCATCCCATCATTCAGACCTAAGATTAGATTAAATCTGGGAAACATGGCTACTTAATTTATGTATGACGGACGCACTTAGCTTAGTGTTACTTAGCTTAGTATTAAGAGGATAGAGAGGAAATGAGAAGAGACATTTCCAAAAAAGTAACTTTAGCAACATCCCAAACCAGAGAACACAGGCAGCCATAACACATGTACACAAGAAAGGGTGCAGGTTTAAGAGGGGAAGGGCGCAATTTCAGTGTTTGCCATAGGCACTATATTACCCAGATACGCCCCTGTGCAGGGACCCTTGCTTCAGGGAGGTAAGACATGAGGAAAAGCTGGGCACACATTGTCAGCACTCCACTCACAGCAGCAGTTATCCATCCGGACTCCACCACATACCATAAATAAAGACAGCTGTAATGAATAGCGGAGATGCCGCCGCGTGGGCAAGCAGCATGGCGGCTATCTCCGCGTTCCAGCCGGCGGCTTCTGCCGCGCAGCAACATGCTGCTGGTTCGCCTGGTCCTTCTAGTGCACACAGATTAAGAGCTACGCACGCGCGCGCCAGGCGACAGGACCTTTATGCTAGTAGAAGGGGAGTCAGCTAATCAAGCCGATCAGCTGACTCCAGCTATGCTCCGGATTGACTGAGTGACTGGGGCGGTGCTGTGGAGCGCTCTGGGTATATATAGGACTTGCCTGTCAGTTGCAAGTTGTCTGCTGTTGTGAATGCTTACGTGTGAGCACTCAGACCCTAGTCAGATCTTACAGTGTGTTAGAACCAGCCGGAGCTGGGAATTCACACTTAGTCATATTCCGTTGATAGCCTTAAAGCATTATTGTATTGTGTAGACTTGTGTACCATCTGTTAGTCTAGTTTCCAGGTGTTGGAACCAAGGACTCCACACCTAGACTAGGATATTACTACTGTTAGTCTAGTTCCCAGGTGTTGGAACCAAGGACTCCACACCTAGACTAGGATTGTTATATATTACTGTTTACCTGTTATGATCTCTGGCTTTCCTGACCACTCTCCTGCTTACTGATTCGGTACTTCCGCCTATCTGATAAACTGTTGCCGACACTGCCTGTACCTGGATACCGAATCAGTCTTCCGTCTCTGTACTTTATCTGTCCATATGTTGCTGACTTTGCTTGTCTGACCTTTCTGGCTGTCACCTAACCCTTAGGTGATCAGCCTTACTGTACTGTCTGTGACACTTGCTCCTCAGGTGTTCATTAGCTGCAAGCTCAGTCTTATGGTCACCTGCTCCTCAGGAGATCATCTTGCAGCACATTCAGTGGTCCCTGCCCCTCAGGGATCACTGGCTGCAGTACAGTCTGATTCCCTGCTCCTCAGGGAATCCTCGGCTGCTGTACAATCATAATCTCTCATTCCACCAGTTATCACTCTTGCAGCCCAGTCAGTGGTCCCTGCTCCTCAGGGAATTCTTGGCTGCAGTGCAGTCTGTATTTACTTCTCCCCTGGAGATCATTTTGCAGCACAGTCAGCGGTCCCTGCCCCTCCGGGGTCCACTGGCTGCAGTACAGTCTGATTCCCTGCTCCTCAGGGAATCCTTGGCTGCAGTAGTGTCTATATCTCCCATGTCTCGGGAGATAACTTCTCCTATTACTGTTGCACCAAACACAATACCACATTGAGTGTCCTGTGTCTAGCTATACTAGTATTATTGGTGATTCTGCACATCACCACATAATCAGGTATAGCATCTGTATTATTGGTGATACTGCAGATCACCAATAATCAGAAAAAATCTGTGTTGCTGACACCAATCGTTACAACAGCAAAAAAAGTAATATACCGTATTTATGGGCAGACCTGGTCATTTTGGTACCCTTTTTTTAAGTCAATCTCTTAACAGACAGGCCTCTACACAGCTTTAAAATATGTTTTTGAGGTAAACGTCTAAACCTACCTCCGTTTAAATAGAGGTGGGCCACCATACACCAAGGAACTGTAAAGGGGAGAGAGGTGGATGTGCGCTGCGTGTAAAACTGGGGTATGGCTAAGTGTCCCTCTATCCTGTGTCCAAATGTTCTGAGGGGGGGGGGGGGGTGGCGGGTTATTCAGAAAGCCAATTGCCTTATTTAAGATGGCTGTATTGTGAGTGCAGTTATTTAGAAATTGCAGTACATTACAGCAGCAGCCTGCAGTATGCCATGTAGTTTTTTTTCTGAGACTTTATCTGAGCTCTCAATCTAAAATTGTTCTTGAAATAGAACAACGATGATGAGTCCCCGCTAGGCTGCGGCTCTGTATATTTCTCAGACACATATTCCTTACTGTATGAAGTACACAGCCACTGTAATTAAATGATTTGTATTAGCTGTTTTACCTAAACTCCTCCCGGGCAAATTACTTTTTCTTCCTTAGCTCTTGTAATATATTCATAATTCAGACACAGCACTGGCTGCAGGCAGAGGAGTAATACGCCATGCTAACAACATTTTAACAGACTTCCAACGCCATGGAATAGGAATAGAGTTTTCAAGTTTAAATGTTGTTTTTATTTTCGATATTGAGGTTTGAATTAATGTCAGGTACCCAGAGTTATAAATCCATTTTATTCCTTCCCCTCATTTCCAATCAGTAGTTTTACAGTTTACCGCATGCACTCAAATATAAACTGATTCGAGTATAAAACCAGGAAGATGCTTTTTCCTTCAGATCCCAGCAAAATTATTTGACTCAAGTATAAACCTAGGATAGAAACCTAGGCCACTTCTTTTAAAATCCCCATATTGCTACTCTGGCGGTTTAGTGTCCCCCTCTCTCCTCCTTATAGCATTACCTGGTGTCTACTGGTCCCCCCTTCCTCCCCATATAGCATTTCATAGTATCTTGTGGTCCTCCTCCCTCTCCATACAGCATGCCTGGTTTCTAGTGGCCTCTCTCCTTCCCCCATACAGCATAACGGGTGTCTAGTGGTCTCCCCTCCCCCATACAGCATACCCTGTGTGTAGTGATCTCCCCCTCTCCATCATGTAGGCATATCTGATGTCTAGTGGCCCCCTCTCCCTCCCCATACAGCATACCTCGTGTCTAGTAGTGATCTCCCCATGCAGCATGCCTGGTGTGTCCCCTTCCTCCATCATGTAGGCATACCTGATGTCTGGTGGCCCCCTCTCCCTTCCCATACAGCATACCTCGTGTCTAGTGATCTCCCCATGCAGCATGCCTGGTATGTCCCCTTCCTCCATCATGTAGGCATACCTGAAGTCTAGTCCTCCCCCCTTTACCCCCCAAAACGTTCTATGATGTCTAGTGGTCCCGCCCTCCCTCCCCCATACAGCTAACCTGGTGTCTAGTGGTCCCCCCTCCCTCTCTCATAGCATGTTCACTGATGTCTAGTGGCCACCCTCCCTCTCCCATAGTGTGCTCCCTGGTGGTTTATTGGCCACCTACCCTATCTCCTTGTGTATTCTTGCAGAGCGGAGGCAGTAGAACACCATTTTACCTGATCCAGGGCTGGGTACACTGCACCAGGTCTTCATGTATTCCTTCAGGGTGGATTCCCCCTTAAGTGTTTGCAGCTAGCGCAAGAAGTAGAACACTAGAGCCTGAATCCAATGAGATGGAAGACAGAGAGACCTGCCCAACAGGTTAGTTATGCCCCTAAGTTAGCAGGGCATAGCCTAGATTCATAAAGCATTACCACATACGGTAATGTAGAAAACAGCTGACATTACCGAGCACTTAGGAAAATGTCAATTAATAACAGCTATTACCACATGAAAAGCTGAAATTACTGAGCAGTGAGGTAAATGACCGACTTGTGCGGTAAATAACTCAACCCACATCAGTAAATGCCAAGTCATAAAGACTATAACATGCGGTAAAGCCCATAGATATTACCGGCACCTTTGGTGTGGCGTAAACAGTGTGGAGACTGTGCAGAGCCGCCCTTGACTCGCAGAAGCAGAGAGAGCCATGACTGACAGGAGTAGAGCCAATAGAAACAGCCCCTGTCTACTGCAAGTCCCGCTGATTGGATTTTAATAGGTTGAGAAGGCTTCTCGGGTGGAACAAGCTTTTCTACCCCCCCCCCCCCTCCCAAGGCAGTGAGCAGAGAGATCGAAACAAAAGAGGTTTCCACTAGAGCCTTTCGGTCATTTAACCATTTAGGTTCCTGTTTAAAGATGCAGAGGAGCTAGTGGGGAAATCACCTAAGCAGGGCATGTTTAAAGTTTATTGGAGTTCATCTAATCTGTGGCAATTAAATAAAGTGTTAAGAAAGACTAATAGACAGATCCAGATTAAGCAGAGGCAGTAAAACAAACATGTACATTTTAAAGGGTTATCGGGATGCCTCTTACTATTGTAATGTCCTCACTGCACGGAACAGCTTGTAACAGCACAGAGACAGCTCCACATTGCTCTGCTCTTACCGAACAAGTTTTTGTCTATTGAAGCTGGTAAATTACCAAACTTCTACCGAACCTGTGAACATTTTTATGAAGTAGCACACAAAAGTCTAAAATACCGAATGCTGTATTTTAATGTCCAGATGTTTTTTATTGCACAGCCCGTTATGAATCGAGGTCTTTGTGGGGAACAAGATTTATAATACTTTTGTACACACTTCTGAACTTTTTCCACCCAAGATAAGCAGACATGTTTCAGAATAATTTTGGTGGAAAAGTCAAACACCAACTGAGTTAATACAGTAAAGATGGGAAGCCAAAACGATGAATCATCAGAACAGCTGAATTAACTCTCCTAGGAGCTTGTCCAAAAAAGTGACACATTAAGACTAATGATGGTGATTGTGGTGCAGCCAACGAGGATCCATAATGCCCACCCAATTAGAGGACAGAATTGCCAAACCCAAATTAACATGTCTAAACCTCTGTACGTTTTCCAAGATGATTAAAATATAATGACAATACTGATAGCACATCAAGGTGAGCCATTTCCAGTTCTGTAGCTGGACTCTGCATGCGCCCATAATGGTGGAAATATCTGGAGAGTGTGCTGTGACCTTAGAAGATGGGCTACTTCAGGCATCATAACTGAGTTATCAATGAACCTGCATTTGTAGCATTTCTCCATATCTGTACAGACTTCAGACGTCTAACGCCTCGCTGTTTAAAGTAAATAGAGATAGAGGTCTCAGCTCAACAACTAGTCATAGGAACTTAAAGAGGAACTTCAGCCTAAACAAACATACTGTCAAGTTACATTAGTTCTGTTAATTAAAATAGATAGGTAATATAATCTCTTACCCAACCTGTTTTTAAAGAACAGGCAAATATTTGGGATTTCATCTTTTTGGTTGAAAGGAGGTGACAGGGAGCATGAGACACAGTTCCAACTGTCCTGTGTCCTGTTCACCCCTCCCAGCTGTGCAAGCTAGGCAACAAGAACAACAACGTCAGAAATCCCATCATGCTTTGCACAGCATCAGGGGAAAAATGCCCAGGCATATTTCTTTGATAGGGTGGAGCTTAGCTTCTCTGCAGCTAAAAATGAGGCTCGGGTAAGATAAAACAAAGTTCTGATGCTGTAACACTGTTAAAGAAACACCACGCCGTTTCAGTGCTGCTGAGTAGATTTTTTAGTCTGGAGGTTCACTTTAACTTCCTGCTCCCTTACACAGAGGACACATTTTATACTGCAATACCAATAAGCTGAGAAATTTAGCCTTATATTAGACACACAACAGAATCCCCCCTCAGACCAAGGCCAGTGCAGTGTCTGGGCACAAGCACAAGCTGGGACACCAGGATATCTGCAGGTATCCTGCAGCTCACAGCACTGCCCCCTTTATTTCCCTGCTACAGTTGACTTTGAATGGAGCAGCAGCGTGTGTACAGAACATGGAGCAGCAGCATGTGTACAGAGCATGGAGCAGCAACATGTACAGAACATGGAGCAGCAGCATGTGTACAGAGCAGGGAGCAGCAGTGTGTTTACAGAGCATGGAGCTGTTCTGGGGAACTTAACAGAGCCAGGTATGAGCACAGCCCTGTGCTCCTGCTGTGTGAATGCTTCACTTTCCCCTTCAATATCAGTGTCGACTGTCCTCATTATTATCTGTATCCAAACTGCTCCTGATCGATCCCGTTGTCGATCGGGAGCAGATCGGACATTTAGGAAACAATTTTTAGATCCTGTCTGTCGGACAGGAAATTGCATTATGTGTACCCAGCATGATGTCCTACCATATTATTATACTGTATTGTGCGTGGCTGATGGAGACCTTTCAGGAATGCCTCCTTGAAAATCCTGAGTTTGCCCCTGATGCTGGGTTTCATTCCGCTTTAACTACAGTTCCTTTTTAAGCCATTGCCACTTGAAAAGCTTGCTATTTAACCCATGCCACCTACTTGAGCATCCTAAAAGTGGGAAGTGCATTGCCATAGATAAAAATTCCAGAAAATCAAATAGAATTCTCACTGCAAATTAGCATTGCCACTGACTGCTGTTGAGTCCAGGATGCACAAAGTGCAAATTCAATAAACCTTTGAGGCTTTCCCAATCATCTCTGAATGCTTTACAAACTAAAAGCAAACTTATTTAAGTTTGTTTTATAGCATTTAACATTTTTTGATCTCACATCTTTCTATCATAAATAAATTGTTTGCTTAACTTCTTCGCAACTGCTCCATGCCGATTGCGTGAGCAGCGTGGCAGCCCCAGGACCACTCCACGCCAATTGGCGTGAATGGCTATGGGCAGTGATTGCAGCCTGCAGGGGACCGGCACGCACGCTCCGCTCCGCCATCAGCCTCCCAACGGTGATCGCCACGGCTTGGAGACTGTTAGACGGCGAAACCACCGTTTAATAAGAGTGTACATTGCTGCAATCTAAGGCAGCGCTGTACTGGGGACAGCTGTGTGACACGGTTGTCCCCCTGGTAGGCTCAGGGGTGATCCGCTGTCATGGACTGAAGCCTATGACAGCCGATCACAGTGATTGGCTAGCGGGGGGAGGGAGGGGCGGGAAAAAAAATGACCAAATGTATTTAAAAATAGATCAAACAAATATTTACAATAAAAAAACATTCTGGGAGTGATCATAGCCCACTAACAGAGAGCTCTGTTGGTGGGCAGAAAAGGGGGGCAGGGAATCACTTGTGTGCTGTGTTGTACGGCCCTGCAGCTTGGCCTTAAAGCTGCAGTGGCCTATTTAGTAAAAAAATGGCATTGTCACTAGGGGGGGGGGGGGGGGGTTAACACCACATTCCTTAAGTGGTTATTCAAACCCTAAGCTTAACATAGGGTATGAATAATTTGGGGTATGAATCCTTCATGTTGACAATCTACACACCATAGCACCGTCTTCACTGGAGTTCCCCTTAAAGTTAACTTTCACCTTAGTCATGAAAGAAGCATTCTACTACTAAGATTAATAGCCGACATTGGCCTCAATTCACTAAGCTTTATCAAACAATTTATCAAATGTTTGATAATTTACCTCAGGGTTAAAATCTAATTTTGAATTCACTAAGTTGTTATATATTTATTGAATGTTTTATTGACAAAACATTCAATAAATATATAACACCTTAGTGAATTCAAAATTAGATTTTACCACTAAGGCAAATTATCAAACGTTTTATAAAGTGTTTGTTAAAGCTTAGTGAATTGAGGACAATATCTCAATTTTGTGCACACAAAGACAGACGATACCAGTGTGCCTTGCATAGAGAACCAGACTTAGTTAAAGCTGATTTCAGACACTCAGTCAGTGATGGTGTGGAAAACA
Organism: Hyperolius riggenbachi; assembly: GCF_040937935.1. NCBI lineage: Eukaryota > Metazoa > Chordata > Amphibia > Anura > Hyperoliidae > Hyperolius > Hyperolius riggenbachi. The sequence goes on from NC_090647.1 coordinate 68,367,122, forward strand.
AGTAGCAAATAGCAAAGAATTGCTCATGCTGGAAGAGGAAAACCTCTGATTGTCTGCACTGCAAATACATTTCATGCTTGAAGCGTATTAAGTGCAATATTGTCTTATGATCGGTTTGGAGAATTTATAGCTGCCTTAAAATTAAAAAGTAATTCTTAAAGCGGACTGGAACTCAGCACTTTCTCTCTTCTCTAAAAGATAAGCAACAGCATCATAACCTTTAAAGGAAAAAACATTTTTTTTGTTACAGCTGATACAAATCCTGTAATAAATCTGCAGCGCGTCTCCTTCCTGCGTTCATGGAAGCAGACATAGGGTTAACATCCTGTGTTTACAAATAAGCTGATCTGTCGAAGCAGCCAGCTGACACAGCTGAGAGATCAAATTATGCCGGTGATTAGTCACAGGCTAAACTCTCTAAATACAGACAGGGTGAATTCCTCTATTTTGTACCTTCTGTCCTGTTCAAGATTTCAGTTCCACTTTAACCTCCCTGGCGGTATGATTATTTCCAGATTTTAGGGTCTAAAAGGGGTGCAATTCTTTAGCATGCCTTCAGACCCTAAAATATGGAAATAACCATACCACAGAGAGATCTGTGGCAGCCCCTGCAGCTACTCACCTCCCTGCTGTTCTCTCTCCGTACTCAGGGTGGCACTGTAACCCTATAGTGAGATTGCCGGCTGTTGTCATGCCAATAGGCGCGATCTCACCAGGGGGATGCAGAACCTCGGAGGACAGGAAGAAGAATGGCTGCCGGCGTCTGGATCCCCAGGGAGGTGAGTGAAAACGCCCATTGCACGCCATGCATCTTGCAGCGGTCACCATGAGTCAGGCTTGGGGTTACCGCTCTGAGCTGCAGATTTCCAACCTCAAGCCTGACTCAGGGTTACCGCTAAGGAGGTTAATAATATCAAATGACAAAAAAAAAAAGATTTATGCAGCATTTATTCATGCGTTTAGCAATTTTGTGGCTAAAGTGGAAGTTTAACTTTAAAATAAATGTAGGTGTTTCTAAAATTCATATAAATGCAGATGAGCTGTTGCTAAAAGAAAAAAAAAGGCAAACACCAGAATAAAATTAGCAAAGTTAAGCACTCTTCCTCCTGTATTGTATATTAACTAAAGCACTCAATCATAGCCGTGTCTGGAAGAGCAGGCGCCTGAGTGGCAGCTCTGATTAGTATGTAATGACAGCTGGGTTATTCAGTAATTATAACTTCCATATTTCATGTGACACTCACTAGCCATGCTCAGAAACATTACCTTGCACTTAGCAGGAAATCGTGTAATTGCTATACATACAAACAGCCGGGCACTGCTTCCCTCATCTCATTGGCTGTTTGGTAAATACCGCAGCGCTACGCACAGAACACCTGTGTCTCCATTACCGGGATAATCCCGCTCATTTTTCCAAATGTCACACTGGCCATGTTCCGCCCCGGGCACTGACCCCTGCGTAAAACCTAAATTAAGGACTGGAGCAAACAAAGTCACAAATTGTTTGATTAAGGCCTCTTTCACACCAAGACGTTGCTTTAGGGGACGTGAAGGTTGCATAACGTGCCCCTAACGCAACGCATGGTGGTGTTGAAGTTGGACGTCAGATTGAGCTGCATTATGAGGCTCTTGGTGCTATCCTGGGAAGTCCGGATCTTTTCAATGATTCAGATGATTCGAATCGGATCATTGAAAAGATCCGGATCTTTGAACCGAATCTTTGAATCATTTTACTAGGGAAGCAGGAAGCAGGGGTGCAGCAGAGTGAGAGGTGCAGGAGACTGAAGGCACATTGAGGGTGCTAATGGGGAAAGGAGAGATGCAGCAGGAAGATTGTGCTTGTGCACAGAAGCTGCAGTTCCTGTTTCTTCCAGAAAATCCACTGTGAACTGAATCCTTCATTTTGATGATCTGGATAATTCGACTCACAAAAAAGAGCGGGATCAAACATCCAAATCGTTCATGATCTGGACAACACTACAGTGCAGTGAATATTAATTAGCCATGTGGGAGAGGTCACTGTGGGTGCTAGGTGGAGGGAGAGGTCACTATGGGTGCTGGGGAGGGAAAGGTCACTGTGGGTGCTAGGTGGAGGGAGAGGTCACTGTGGGTGCTGAGGGAGGGAGATGTCACTGTGGGTGCTAGGTGGAGGGAGAGGTCACTGTGGGTGCTAGATAAGAGAGAGGTCACTGTGGGTGCTGGGGCAGGAAGAGGTCACTGTCCGTGCTAGGTGGAGGGAGAGGTCACTATTAGAGTTGGGCCGAACCTCCGATTTTAGGTTCGCGAACCGGGTTCGCGAACTTTCGCGGAACGTTCGGTTCGCGTTAAAGTTCGCGAACTGCAATAGACTTCAATGGGGATGCGAACTTTGAAAAAAAATAATAATTATGCTGGCCACAAAAGTGATGGAAAAGATGTTTCAAGGGGTCTATCACCTGGAGGGGGGCATGGCGGAGTGGGATACACGCCAAAAGTCCCCGGGAAAAATCTGGATTTGACGCAAAGCAGCGTTTTAAGGGCAGAAATCACATTGAATGCTAAATGACAGGCCTAAAGTGCTTTAAAACATCTTGCATGTGTATACATCAATCAGGTAGTGTAATTAAGGTACTGCTTCACACTGACACACCAAACTCACCGTGTAACGCACCGCAAACAGCTGTTTGTACTAGTGACGGCCGTGCTGGACTGGTGCGCACCATGGCGAGAGTGCAGGTTTTGGTGGCTTTACAGCCCATATGGTCGGCCTAGCTGATGTAGCTGAATGACAGAACAGTGACTGTCCAGCTGATCAAATTTGGTCTGACCACAATGAAGCAACGACCTTATTATCTTTTGTGTGCCCCCCGAGACACTCATCTAGGCGCCGGTCATTGCTTCATTGTGATACGCAAGCCCCTTCACCACGGCAAGGTAATGATCACGAAGGGGAATGGGCGCATGTACATGCCTTTTCTTTTGTTGTTGCAGCTGCCCTCAGTGCAGCCAGAAAAATTAGGCAGTCATGTACACGCACCATGAAAATTATTACAGCGGCCGCTGCTAGCAGCGGCCTAAAAAATTCAGCAATCCGCCTGGAGTCCCGGACCCTGTTGGTGGTGGCGGAGAAGGTAGTGAAGCGGCCTGCAGGCAGACATGCTGTGTGGAGGGACTGGGAGCGACTTAGTCTTTTTGGGGCAGGCCAGGCAGCCAGTCACACGGCGTGCAGGCAGAGATGCTGTGTGTGCGGGGACTGACTTAGTCTTGGGGCGGGCAGCAGCCCTCCGGGATCCATGCCTCATTTATTTTGATAAAGGTGAGGTACTTAACACTTTTGTGACTTAGGCGACTTCTCTTCTCTGTGACAATGCCTCCAGCTGCGCTGAAGGTCCTTTCTGAGAGGACGCTTGCGGCAGGGCAGGAGAGAAGTTGGATGGCAAATTGGGACAGTTCTGGCCACAGGTCAAGCCTGCGCACCCAGTAGTTCAAGGGTTCCTCATCGCTGTTCACAGCAGTGTCTACATCCACACTTAAGGCCAGGTAGTCGGCTACCTGCCGGTCGAGGCGTTGGTGGAGGGTGGATCCGGAAGGGCTACGGCGAGGCGTTGGACTAAAGAACGTCCGCATGTCCGACATCACCATGAGATCGCTGGAGCGTCCTGTCTTTGACTGCGTGGACACGGGAGGAGGATTAGTGGCAGTGGTACCTTGCTGGCGTTGTGCTGTCACATCACCCTTAAAGGCATTGTAAAGCATAGTTGACAGCTGGTTCTGCATGTGCTGCATCCTTTCCACCTTCCGGTGAGTTGGTAACAGGTCCGCCACTTTGTGCCTGTACCGAGGGTCTAGTAGTGTGGCCACCCAGTACAGCTCATTCCCCTTGAGGTTTTTTATACGGGGGTCCCTCAACAGGCAGGACAGCATAAAAGACGACATCTGCACAAAGTCGGATCCAGTACCCTCCATCTCCTCTTGCTCTTCCTCAGTGACGTCAGGTAAGTCAACCTCCTCCCCCCAGCCGCGAACAATACCACGGGAAGGTTGAGTAGCACAAGCCCCCTGCGACGCCTGCTGCGGTTGTTCTCCTGCCGCTGTCCCCTCCTCCTCCTCCTCCCCCAAAGAAACACCTTGCTCATCATCCTCTGAGTCTGACTCGTCTTCTGCACACGACCTCTCTTCTTCCTCCTCCTCCCCCCTCTGTGCTGCCGCAGGTGTTGAGGAAACAGCTGGGTCTGATGAAAATTGGTCCCATGCCTGTTCCTGCCGTAACGGTTCCTGGTCACGCTCATTCGCAGCTTCATCCGCCACTCTACGCACAGCACGCTCCAAGAAGTACGCGTAGGGAATTAAGTCGCTGATGGTGCCCTCACTGCGGCTCACCAGGTTGGTCACCTCCTCAAACGGCCGCATGAGCCTGCATGCATTTTTCATCAGTGTCCAGTTGTCGGGCCAGAACATCCCCATCTTCCCAGACTGTTTCGTTCTACTCCAGTTGTAGAGGTACTGGGTGACGGCTTTCTTCTGTTCTAGCAGGCGGGAGAACATGAGCAGGGTCGAGTTCCAGCGAGTGGGGCTATCGCAAATGAGGCGTCTCACCGGCATGTTGTTTTTACGCTGAATTTCTGCAAATCGTGCCATGGCTGTGTAAGAGCGCCTCAAATGCCCACAGAACTTCCTGGCCTGCTTCAGGACATCCGCTAAGCCAGGGTACTTTGCCACAAATCTTTGAACCACTAGATTCATGACATGTGCCATGCAGGGTATGTGTGTCAGCTTCCCCATATGCAAAGCGGCAAGCAGATTGCTGCCGTTGTCGCACACCACGTTGCCTATCTCCAGGTGGTGCGGGGTCAGCCACTCATCCACCTGTTTCTTAAGAGCAGCCAGGAGAGCTGCTCCAGTGTGACTCTCCACTTTGAGACAAGCCATGTCTAAGATGGCGTGACACCGTCGTACCTGGCATGCAGCATAGGCCCTGCGGAGCTGGGGCTGTGTAGCTGGAGAGGAGAACTGCCACTCAGCCAAGGAGGAGGAGGAGGACAGCGAAGAGCATGTAGCAGGAGGAGAGGAGGTGGCAGGAGGCCTGCCTGCAAGCCGTGGAGGTGTCACAATTTGGTCCGCCGCTTTCTGCTTGCCATCGTTCACCACCAGGTTCACCCAATGGGCTGTGTAGGTAATGTAGCGGCCCTGCCCGTGCTTGGCAGACCAGCCATCCGTGGTCAGGTGTACCCTTGACCCAACGCTCTTCGCAAGAGATGACACCACTTGCCTCTCAACTTCACGGTGCAGTTGGGGTATGGCCTTTCTCGAAAAATAAGTGCGGCCTGGCATCTTCCACTGCGGTGTTCCGATGGCCACAAATTTACGGAAGGCCTCAGAGTCCACCAGCCGGTATGGTAACAGCTGGCGAGCTAACAGTTCCGCCACGCCAGCTGTCAGACGCCGGGCAAGGGGGTGACTGGCCAAAAGTGGCTTCTTCCGCTCAAACATTTCCTTCACGGACACCTGACTGCTGCTGTGGGCAGAGGAGCAGGAACCGCTCAAGGGCAGAGGCGGAGTGGAGGAGGGTGCCTGTGAAGGTGCAAGGGAGAAAGCGGCAGAAGCAGATGATGCACCTGAAGGAGGAAGAGGAGAAGGAGGGTGACTTTTCTTTTGTGTGCTGCTGCTGCTTTTGCTCAGGTGGCCATCCCATTGCTGTTTGTGCCTTTTCTCCAGGTGCCTTCGTAAGGCACTTGTCCCTACGTGAGTGTTGGCCTTTCCACGGCTCAATTTTTGTTGGCAGAGCGAACAGATGGCTTTGGTCCGATCTGAGGCACACACATTAAAAAATTTCCACACCGCTGAGCCACCCTGGGATGTGGGCACTATGGGGACCTCAGCAGCTGATGCTGAAGGGCAAGTTGGCTGGCTGTACATAGGTGGCGATACATGGTGCCGGACTCTGCCACCAGCTGTTTCTGACGAAGAGCTGCCCCAGCTTCTTTCAGCAACTTCTCTCCTCCTACTACTCTCTGACTCCCCCTCTGAACTGTCCCCCTCTTCATCTCCTCTATTGGGAACATACAGAGGATCCCTATTACCGTCATCATCGTAGTCATCCTGCCCAGCTTCGCTTGCCTCAGACAAATCCAAACTTGCACCATCAGTAGGTCCTTCATCCTCCTGACACGTTACATCCATAGTGTTGCCGCGTAACTCAGACATATTAGCTGGTGAAAATTCATCTGGCTGTAACAACAATGGCTGTGCATCAGTGATTTCAACACTAAATAATTCTTGCGAAGTGTCAAATGCAGCGGAAGTGGTGCTAGTAGTAGCGCTGGTGGCTGAGCAAGATGAGGTGTTCTGTGTCGCTAAATACTCAACCACGTCCTGACAATCTTGGGAGGTGATGGGACGTGCCTTCTTCCGAGCACTGTACTGTGGGCCAGGTCCACACGAAATTACATTTACACGACCTCGCGCAGACCTGCCGGGTGGCCTTCCTCTGCCTCTGCCATTACCTCTTCCTCTTCCTCTACCTGTTTTGTCCATATTGGGTATGCACGGAGTGGTATATCACACTGCGTGCACTCACGTAGGTAGGTGGGTTCACTTAACTGCACAGGTATGCGCACTGATGCGGTGGGTTCACTGAACAGAACAGGTATACAGTGGCGGGTTCACAGAACAGGTATGCAGTGGCAGGATCACTGAACACAATAGGTATGCAGTGGCGTGTTCACTAAACAGGTATACAGTGGCGGGTCCACTGAACAGAACAGGTATACAGTGGCGGGTTCACAGAACAGGTATACAGTGGCGGGTCCACTGAACAGAACAGGTATACAGTGGCGGGTCCACTGAACAGAACAGGTATACAGTGGCGGGTCCACTGAACAGAACAGGTATACAGTGGCGGGTCCACTGAACAGAACAGGTATACAGTGGCGGGTTCACAGAACAGGTATACAGTGGCGGGTCCACTGAACAGAACAGGTATACAGTGGCGGGTTCACAGAACAGGCATGCAGTGGCAGGATCACTGAACACAATAGGTATGCAGTGGCGTGTTCACTAAACAGGTATACAGTGGCGGGTCCACTGAACAGAACAGGTATACAGTGGCGGGTTCACAGAACAGGTATACAGTGGCGGGTCCACTGAACAGAACAGGTATACAGTGGCGGGTCCACTGAACAGAACAGGTATACAGTGGCGGGTCCACTGAACAGAACAGGTATACAGTGGCGGGTCCACTGAACAGAACAGGTATACAGTGGCGGGTTCACAGAACAGGTATACAGTGGCGGGTCCACTGAACAGAACAGGTATACAGTGGCGGGTTCACAGAACAGGTATGCAGTGGCAGGATCACTGAACACAATAGGTATGCAGTGGCGTGTTCACTAAACAGGTATACAGTGGCGGGTCCACTGAACAGAACAGGTATACAGTGGCGGGTTCACTGAACAGGTATACAGTGGCGGGTCCACTGAACAGAACAGGTATACAGTGGCGGGTTCACAGAACAGGTATACAGTGGCGGGTCCACTGAACAGAACAGGTATACAGTGGCGGGTTCACAGAACAGGTATGCAGTGGCAGGATCACTGAACACAATAGGTATGCAGTGGCGTGTTCACTAAACAGGTATACAGTGGCGGGTCCACTGAACAGAACAGGTATACAGTGGCGGGTCCACTGAACAGAACAGGTATACAGTGGCGGGTCCACTGAACAGAACAGGTATACAGTGGCGGGTTCACAGAACAGGTATACAGTGGTGGGTCCACTGAACAGAACAGGTATACAGTGGCGGGTTCACAGAACAGGTATGCAGTGGCAGGATCACTGAACAGGTATGCAGTGGCAGGATCACTGAACAGGTATGGAGTGGCAGGATCACAGTACAGGTATGCAGTGGGCTGAGGGCTCACTGAACAGAACAGGTATGCAGTGGCAGGATCACTGAACAGGTATGGAGTGGCAGGATCACAGTACAGGTATGCAGTGGGCTGAGGGCTCACTGAACAGAACAGGTATGCAGTGGCAGGATCACTGAACAGGTATGCAGTGGCAGGATCACTGAACAGGTATGCAGTGGCAGGATCACAGTACAGGTATGCAGTGGGCTGAGGGCTCACTGAACAGAACAGGTATGCAGTGGCAGGATCACTGAACAGGTATGGAGTGGCAGGATCACAGTACAGGTATGCAGTGGGCTGAGGGCTCACTGAACAGAACAGGTATGCAGTGGCAGGATCACTGAACAGGTATGCAGTGGCAGGATCACTGAACAGGTATGCAGTGGCAGGATCACAGTACAGGTATGCAGTGGGCTGAGGGCTCACTGAACAGAACAGGTATGCAGCCAGGAAGAAGTTAAGCCTAACTAATCTTTCCCTATATGAGAGACTGCAGCAGCTCGCCCTACTCTCACTAATGCAGGCACACGAGTGGCCGTAATGGCCGCCGCTGCCTGCCTTATATAAGGGGGGGTGGGGCTCCAGGGGCTAGTGTAGCCTAATTGGCTACACTGGGCCTGCTGACTGTGATGTAGAGGGTCAAAGTTGACCCTCAGTGCATTATGGGGCGAACCGAACTTCTTCCGCAAAAGGTTCGCGTGCGGTACCCGCACGCGAACCACCTACGTTCGCGCGAACCACGTTCGCCGGCGAACCGTTCGGCCCAACTCTAGTCACTATGGGTGCTGGGGAGGGAGAGGTCACTGTGGGTGCTAGGTGGAGGGAGAGGTCACTGTGGGTGCTGGGGGGAGGGAGAGGTCACTGTGGGTGCTAGATAAGAGAGAGGTCACTGTGGGTGCTGGGGGAGGGAGAGGTCACTGTGGGTGCTAGATGGAGGGAAAGGTCACTGTGGGTGCTGGGTAAGGGAGAGATAGAGGGAAAGGTCACTGTGGGTGCTGGGTAGGGGAGAGGTCACTGTGGGTGCTGGGGAGGGAGAGGTCACTGTGGGTGCTGGATAAGAGAGAGGTCACTGTGGGTGCTGGGGAGGGAGAGGTCACTGTGGGTGCTAGATGGAGGGAAAGGTCACTGTGGGTGCTGGGTAGGGAGAGGTCACTGTGAGTGCTAGATGGAGGGAAAGGTCACTGTGGGTGCTGGGTAGGGAGAGGTCACTGTGAGTGCTAGATGGAGGGAGAGGTCACTGTGGGTGCTGGGTAGAGGAGAGGTTACTGTGGGTGAAAGGTGAAGGGAGATGTCACTGTGAGTACTGGGGAGGGAGAGGTCAGTATGGGTCCTAGGTGGTGGGAGAGGTCACTGTGATTGCTAGGTGAAGGGAGATATTACTGTGGGTACTGGGGAGGGAGAGGTCAGTATGGGTCCTAGGTGGAGGGAGAGGTCACTGGGTACTAGGTGGAGGGAGAGGTCACTGGGACCTAGGTGGAGGGAGAGGTCACTGTGAGTGCTAGGGGAGGGAGTGGTCACTGGGTAATAGGTGGAGAGAGAGGTCACTATGGGTACTGGGGGTGGAGAGGTCAATATGGGCACTAGGTGGAGGGAGAGGTCACTATGGGGCTTTTTTTAAAGATTTTAAAAAGGGGGGTGTCTGGGTACCCAGAGCACCCCCCTGTGCACGTGCCTGCCTGTAACGTCCCACTGTGAAAGCAGCCTAAAGGACCAGAAAATTTCATTAGTACTTTTGTTTGCATGACCGAGAGCTACCGTAATATGCAGCACTTTAAAGTGACACTGAAGTGAAAAAAAAAAAAGTATAATGAATTGTATGTGTAGTACGGATAATTCATAGAACATTAGTAGCAAAGAAAAGAGTCTCATATTTTTATTGTTTGTTATATAGCTTTTATTTATAACATTGCATCATTCTCTTTTATTTGTAGTTTACAAACTACACTCTGTATTTTAAACTATGAAAGAGAGCAGAGCCAATGATCCTTTGAACTTCCCTGCAGTCAAAACCTTATCTGAAGTTGTCTTTAACTGTTTCTTTGATGTATAAGTGCTTTAGAAAATACAGTAGAACCCAAGTTGGGTGGAAGAGCTCAGAGAAGCTCTTTTGCATAGATAACAACTGAAGTTTCTTAATACTTCCTGTACTGGAAACAATATGAGACTCATATCTGTTCTACTAATGCTCTCTTTCTTAGCTGTACAACTCATTATCTCATAAGTTTATTTTCACTTTAGATTCCCTTTAAAGCCCCAAACTAGGCACAAACATTTCACTATTTGCAGAAGTAGTTTTTGGCTGCGCAGAAGCTTCCTAATTAGTTGACATTAAATAACTTCAGTTTTATTGAGCAACTATCATGAAAATATGTAACATTGTAAATATATTTTTATTAGCTGTACATTTGTCACAGAATACAATGCACTTTTTCCCCCTATGTAGCTGTCATTTACAATAGGTAGTAAAAATTTGACAGATCAGATTTAGGACTAGTCCATCTCCTCATGGGGGATTTGCAGTATTATCTTAATTCTTTTCAAAAGCACTCCCTGGTAAGGACCTACACAATTGTGCTGGAAAGCAAGCCTCTTCATGTGCACACTATTTTGGCAGTTGCAGGGAGTCTTTTTTGAAAATAAAGGTATTCCTGAGAATCCCCATGAGGAGATAGATTAGTCCAAAATCTGTCAGATCTATAACATTTCTTCTACTCACTGTAAGTCACAGGAACATAGACAAAAATAATGTTTAGGTCATTTTACTCTGTAATAAATGTACAACTAATACACTTGTATTATACATTTTCAAATGTTCATGATAGTGGTCCTTTAAACAGAAACTCTGACTAAGAATTGAACTTTATCTCAATCAGTAGCTGATACCCCCTTTTACATGAGAAATCTATTCCTTTTCACAAACAGACCATCAGGGGGCGCTGTATGGCTGATATTGTGGTGAAACCCCTCCCACAAAGAATTTCTGAGTACGCACTCCTGGCAGTTTCCTGTCTGTGAACCTTGCTGCATTATGGGAAATAGCTGTTTACAGCTGTTTCCAACTGCCAAAAAAACATGCAGCAGCTACATCACCTGCCAACAGTAAAAATGTTACCATGTAATAAATGTCAGAATGTAAATCAGGGGTTAAAAAGATTTTACAGTAGGCAAACACTGACTAAATCATTTATACATAATTATTGTAAAAATGAAGCACTTTTTTATTACATTATTTTCACTGGAGTTCCTCTTTAAGTACATGCTAAGGGGCCCAGTTCCCTTCATGCACTGGCGTAACAATAGGGGAAGGACCCCTGGGGCCCGCTCATGGCCGTTTGGGGGGGGGGGGGGGCAGGAGGGGTCGCAACATGAGGGGAGAGCTTTGCACATCAGCGGGGAGGGCAGCAGCTATAATTACCTCCATTCACCACGGAGGTCTCAGATCTGCAAGGGCTTCACATTACTTCCTGTTAAAACAGGAAGTAATGTGAAGCCCTTGCAGATAGGAGACCGCCGGTGGTGAATGGAGGTATTTATAGCTGCTGCCGCCACTGCTACTGCTTGGATAGATGCAAGAGGGGGAGCACAGAAGGGAGAACCCAACCCACTGATGTGCAAAGCTCTCCCCTCATGCTGCGACCCCTCCTGCCCCCAAAAATGGCCATAAGCGGGCCCCAGGGGGGGAGCTCAAATTCTTGCAGGGGGGCCTAGGGACTTCTAGTTACGCCCCTGCATAACAGACTAACCTTGCTATAGGCTGCAAGCTTGTCAGAATGATTTAGTCTTTGCCTGTCTCTTGCACTCTAAACAGCTGGATGATGTAATTTAGGCAGCAGCAGCCCTTGTTTCTCACTTCAGCTGCTTTTGAGCCTGTGATCAAAATATTGAAACTGAACTTGAGCTGCAGAAGCATCATCATCTCACACACAAAGACAATGGCCTTGATTCATAAAGCTGTGCTAATGCATAGCACAGCCGTGCTATACTTGTAGCGCGCAATGTTACTCGCGCAAATTTTTTACCGCGCGCTAACAGAGCTCTTCGCGCGTTAACGTAGCACAATGAGCACATCGTGCCGGGTTAACTCGCAGAGAGCTTTGTTAGCACGCGCGTGTAAAACTTTGCGTGCGTGTCCCAACTCTAAAGAGCTGATCCCCACAATTTACGCCTTTCTAACCCGTCCAGAACGCCCATTCACCCTTGCCTACGCTATCAGATAGGAATCGGACCTGTCGAGCACAAGAGACAGAGAGGATTGGCTAAATATATGGAGCAGGATTTCCTGCTACTCACCAAATCTGCGCACAATAGAAGCGGCCTACAAGGTCATGACTCGCTGGTACCTTGTTCCGGCTAGAATAGCTAAGGTGTTTCCTTCTGCCAGTCCTTTCTGCTTCCGTGGCTGTAGCTCACACGGAGATATGCTACATATTTGGTGGACCTGTCCCTGGCTCACTAGGTTTTGGTGTCAAATTTTTAGGCTACTTTCATCCCTCTTCCATATAACCATCCCCAAAAACACATGGCAAGCTCTTCTGCATGAAAAAATAAAACTGCTAACCTCATCTCAGAACAAATTAGCTTCCTTTGTATTCTCGGCCGCTACCATGACAATTGCTAGCAACTGGAAAAAACCTTCTGTTAACATTGGTGAGGTGAAATCTAGAATCAACTCCTTTATGATCAATGATAAATTGACCAGTATTTTGAGAGATACTTATAAAAAATTTGAGAAGATTTGGGACCCCTGGATCCAATTAGAGCATCCTCTCATGGAGAGTTCCTTGATCACGAGGCTATGAGTCGGGATGGCCCTCTTTCTTATTTTCTTTTCCTTTTTCCTACTTCTCTTCATCTTCCCTCCTCTGACTTCCTCTTCTTTGTTTGAACTCCTCAGCTGAGCTCATCATAGCGACCTCTCGGTTGCCCGTCTATCGCTGGACAACGGGCATCGGGGATCACAGTTTCCCCCAGCCTCAGGCTGGGACTACCCTCCCCTTACTCATATACACGCCTCAGATAGTTGGACATGGTCCTCTGGGGCACACCTTTATAAAGTTTTCTGATGTGCATTACCCCTTTGTTTACATTGCGATTATGTTATCACTCCTTTCATTGTATGATAACTGATCAATGTTACGTTGACTGTTACGATACTATTTGGCTCTATTGTTAGCTTTAATGTATCTTTTTGAAAATTGAAAACTTAATAAAATCTTTGAAAACAAACCAAAAAAAAACAACTTTGTGTGCGTAAAACTTTGCGCCTGCTGTCCATTAGCACGGCTTTGTGAGTCAAGGCCGATGCCTTAAAATTCTGATTAATAACCTATTAGATGATATTTCTGGATCTGCAGCTGCGCCTGGAGATGGACATAAAATATAATCACAAGAAAAATACATATGAACACTGAGAGGTTACTACTAGGAAGCACCCATTGCATTTGCAGGGGAACCTGGGCTTTTGCTGTGTTTGTTTTAGCAGGGGGAGGGGCCTTCCAGTATAGAGGTCTCCCCTTGAGCATTTACTATGCACGGGGGGGGGGGGGGGGGAGTCAAAGTAGCAGCAGTGCTGTGAGGGATCATGGTGGCAAAACCAAAGCTGGCAGTAAGACCTCCTACTATGGTGGGGCAAGGTTGGGTGAATATGGAGGCCCGTGGATAAAGGTAATTAAAAATCATGTTTCATTAAAGGTCCATGGCTGGGAACCATTTACCATACATGTAAAAAAGGCACCACAGTAATTTGGGCACTGGCGAAAGCCGCTAAAAGAATATCAGTAAAATGACTGAAATTCTACTATTGGGAAATGGGCAATACATAGTTACATAATCATTTGGGTTGAAAAAAGACATACTGTATGTCTATCAAGTTCAACCAGAAGCACGATAGTAGATACCATAGTAGTAGTAATACTGTAGTAGAATATTGGTTTTACTGATATTTAACTATCGCTAAACCTAACCTCTCATTTAACCTATCCCTCTGCAATGCCTAACTCTGACCTACCCCATGCCGATATCACTGCGATACAGTAGAATCTCTTTATCGTAAACGCCAATGGACCGGGCAAAGTAGTTTACGATATCAGAAGTTTACTATATATGAAACTGTCATACTCAAGCACATAAAGTAGATTGTAGTACTGTATCTTAATTCAGTCAATAATTGGGAGTCAACTTTTTTTTAGATCGAAATACACAGTGCTCAATATGTAAGGATCCGCATGCAATAATCACATATCAGCTTGCACAGGAAGCATAGGTCCCAGCAGCTAAGGAAGGTACAGTTCTTATAGTGTGCTCTTCTCTCCACATTTCTGTGCAACCGGGATAATACTGTAACAAGTAGCATTGCAGCCATGCACAAGCAAGTCACAGATGATAGGAAATTCCCTCAGTAATCACTGAAAAACTTAAATTCTGGGCTGCATGAATGTTTCTTTTAAATAGTATGCATAAATTGCGTGTGTGTTATCAATTAACACCTGCTTTAGGCACGTCTTAAGTTAATTTTTAGGTCATATCTTAGATGCAGCTGAAAAGCTGTTGGGAATCATGTCACAATATACACTGAGATAATATGGGCACAATTTCACACATAACTATTAATATGAAATTAGTCAAAAAAATGGCTGATGTGAAAGTGCTTGATACAACAGCCACCCTATACATTTGTGAAGTAGGCAGGGTGGGAATAGTCAGGATGTCTCCACACATGCTGCGTCAAGGCAGCGGGGACAGCCATACTTTCTCTGGAAAAAAAAAAAAACACATACCAGTATATAAGTAGATAACTACTTGTTCTACTTAAAGAAAACCTGTAATGAGAAAAACCTCCCCTGGGGGATACTTACCTCGGGTGGGGGAAGCCTCCGGATCCTATTGAGGCTTCCCCCGTCCTCCTCAATCCCACAGCGGCGGAGGCCCTCCGAACGGCGGGGATGTAAATATTTACCTTCTCGGCTCCAGGCGCAGTATCGGCTCTCCGCCTCGGAGATAGGCGGAAATAGCTGATCGCTGTTGGGCCGCTCCACTGCGGAGGCGCATATCTCCTGCGCCTGCACAGTAGAGCGGATCCGACGGAGATCGGCTATTTTCGCCTAAGGAAAGCTGCAACAGCGCCCCCGCTGGAGCCAGGCAAGCTAAATAAATCAGCCCTCATGTAACAAACGTTGGAGAGGCAGCTGCGGTGAACAGCGCTACCACCGCAGCTGCCTCCAGCTCCCTGTTTAGCAATGTTTTCAGGCTCTGGCATCTAGCACGCCGAGGACGGGTCTGTCAGTTGCACATAGGGTTGCTTTGTCGCGTGCGCGCGAGCGCACAGACAGGACCTTTATGCAGGGAGGAGGCGCGTCAGCTGACCGGCCGGCCGGCTGACGTCAGAGGAGACGCTCGCCGTTCCTCATTGGCTGATAGGAGGGGGCGTGCCAGAGGGGTCTCCTCTGCTTCATAAGCCTAGCTGAATCACTCGCAACTTGTCTGCTGTTGCGAATACTCTGTGTTAGCGCTCAGACCCTTAGATAGTTCTGGTATGCTTTGATCCGGGAGGAAACCGGGGATTTCACACAAGATAGGAATTGTTTGATAGCCTTAAGATTTACATTACTGTGTTATTATTTGTGCATAAATCTGGCTCGTTCTGATTACTCTTCTGCTCAGTGACTCTGTACCTCTGCCCATCTGATCTTGCTGCCGACTCTGCTTGCTTATACCTTCCTGTCTCTGTCTCCCGATTTTGTACTGCATCTGTCTGTCTGTTGCCGAACCCGATCTGTCTGACCACTCTACTCTCACCAGAGGGCCCTTGACTCTGGTGAGGGGCACTGTACTGTTAGTACCCACCAGCTCCTCTGGTGAGGTATTGCCAAAGCTAGCAGTACTACTGTTGCACCAATCACTCATTGCTATTTGTTGTCACATCAGCTTCTTATATACCAGTATTATAGGTGATTCTGCAGATCACTATATAATCAGGTATATATCTGCATTATAGGTGATACTGCAGATCACCTAATAATCAGAATTCTGTTATTTGCTGACACAAATCGTTACACCTTATTAGAGATGTCGCGAACCTCCGATTTTCGGTTCGCGAACCGGGTTCGCGAACTTTTGCGGAAGGTTCGGTTCACGGAAAAGTTCGCGAACCACAATAGACTTCAATGGGGATGCGAACTTTCAAAAATAGAAAAAATTATGCTGGCCACAAAAGTGATGGAAAAGATGTTTCAAGGGGTCTAACACCTGGAGGGGGGCATGGCGGAGTGGGATACATGCCCAAAGTCCCGGGGAAAAATCTGGATTTGACGCAAAGCAGCATTTTAAGGGCAGAAATCACATTGAATGCTAAATTGCAGGCCTAAAGTGCTTTAAAACGTCTTGCATGGTTATACATCAATCAGGGAGTGTAATTAGAGTTCTGCTACACACTGACACACCAAACTCACTGTGTAACGCAGCGCAAACAGCTGTTTGCGTAGTGACGGCCGTACTGGACTGGTGTGCACCGTGGCCAGAGTGTAGGCCGTGGCGTTTTTCAAGCTCATATGGTCGCCGGGCTGTGGTAGCTCAATAATAGAACAACAGTGACTGTCCAGCTGATCAAATTTGGTCTGACCACAATGAAGCAACGACCTTATTATCTTTTGTGTGCCACCCCCACCCGAGACACTCAAATAGCCGGCGGTCATTGCTTCATTGTGATGCGCAAGCCCCTTCACCGCGGCAAGGTAATGATCATGAAGGGCAATGGGCACATGTACATGCCTTTTGTTTTGTTGTTGCAGCCGCCCGCAGTGCAGCCAGAAAAATTAGGCAGGCATGTACACGCACCAGAAAAATTAGTGTAGCGGCCGCTGCTAGCAGCGGCCTTAAAAATTCAGGAATCCGCCTAGAGTCCTGGACCCTGTTGGTGGTGGCGGAGAAGGCAGTCAAGCGGCCTGCAGGCAGAGATGCTGTGTGTGGGAACTGACTTAGTCTTCGGTCGTGCAGTAGCCCTCCGGGATCCATTCCTCATTCATCTTGATAAAGGTCAGGTACTAAACACTGTCGTGACTTAGGCGACTTCTCTTCTCAGCAACTATGCCTCCAGCTGCACTGAAGGTCCTTTCTGACAGGACGCTTGCGGCAGGGCAAGAGAGAAGTTGTATGGCAAATTGGGACAGCTCTGGCCACAGGTCAAGCCTGCGCAACCAGTAGTCCAAGGGTTCATCGTCGCTTTTCGCAGAGTCTACATCCACACTCAAAGCCAGGTAGTCGGCTACCTGCCGGTCCAGGCGTTGGTGGAGGGTGGATCCGGAAGGACTATGGTGAGGAGTTGGACTAAAGAACGTCCGCATGTCCGACATCACCCTGAGATCGCTGGAGCGTCCTGTTCTTGCCTGCATGGACTAGGGAGGAGGAGGGTTACTGCCAGTGGTACCTTGATTGTGTTTTGCAGCCACTTCACCCTTAAATGCATTGTAAAGCATCATCGACAGCTTGTTCTGCAAGTGCTGCATCCTTTCCGCCTTTTGTTGAGTTGCTAAGAGGTCCGCCACTTTGTGCCTGTACCGAGGGTCTAGTAGCGTGGCCACCCAATACAGGTCATTCATCTTGAGTTTTTTGATACGGGGGTCCCTCAACAGGCTGGACAACATGAAAGAGGACATCTGCACAAAGCTGGATGCAGACGTACTCTCCATCTCCTCTTGCTCTTCCTCAGTGATGGGACGCATTTCCTCTTCCTCCCCCCAGCCACGAACAATACCATGGGAACGTGGAGCAGCAGAAGCCCCCTGTGACGGCTGCCGCGGTTGCTCTTCTTCCGCCGCCTCTTCCTCCTCCACAGAAACACCTTCCTCATCATCACCATCATCAGAGTCTGACTCCTCTCCTTCCCCACACGACTCCTCTTCTTCCTCCTCCTCCTCCTCCTCCTCCTCCCCCCTCTGTGCTGCCGCAGGTGTTGTGGGAACATCGGGTTCGTGTGTAAATGGCTCCCACGACTCCTGCTGCCGTAACTCTTCTCGTTCATGCTCCTCCACAGCTGTATCCACCACTCTACGCACAGCACGCTCCAGGAAGTAGGCGTAGGGGATCAAGTCGCTGATGGTGCCCTCATCGCGACTCACCAGTTTGGTCGCCTCCTCAAAGGGCTCCATGACCCTGCATGCATTTCGCATCAGTGTCCAGTTGTTGGGCCACAACATCCCCATCCTTCCAGATTGTGTCCTTGTACTGTAATGATACAGGTAGTGGGTGACGGCTTTCTCCTGGTCTAGCAGGCGAGAGAACATCAGCAGGGTGGAATTCCAGCGAGTCGGGCTATCGCAAATCAGGCGTCTCACCAGCAAGTGGTTTCTACGCTGAATCTCCGCAAAGCGTGCCATGGCCTTGTAAGAGCGCCTGAAATGCCCACACAACTTCCTGGCCTGCTTCAGGACGTCCTCTAAGCCTGGGTACTTGGACACAAATCTTTGCACGACCAGATTCAGCACATGTGCCATGCAGGGTATGTGTGTCAGCTTTCCCAAATTCAATGCAGCAATCAGATTGCTGCCGTTGTCACACACCATGTTGCCGATCTCAAACTTGTGCGGGGTCAGCCATTGCTCCACCTGTTTGTTAAGAGCAGCCAGGAGAGCTGCTCCAGTGTGACTCTCCGCTTTCAGGCAAGACATGTCTAACACTGCGTGACACCGTCGTACCTGGCATGCAGCATAGGCCCTGGGGTGCTGGGGCTGTGTAGCTGGAGAGGAGATGGCGGCACCAGCCAAGGAGGAGGAGGAGGATGACGACAGCGAAGCGGTGGTAGCAGGTGGAGAGGAGGTGGCTGGAGGCCTGCCTGCAAGCCGTGGAGGTGTGACAAGTCGGTCTGCTGCGCAGCCACGTACTCCCTGCTTGCTGCCATCGGTCACCAGGTTGACCCAATGGGCTGTGTATGTAATGTAGTGGCCCTGCCCGTGCTTGGCAGACCAGGCATCCGTGGTCAGGTGGACCCTTGACCCAACGCTGTGTGCCAGAGATGACACCACTTGCCTCTCAACTGCACGGTATAGTTTGGGTATGGCCTTTTGTGAAAAATAATTGTGGCCTGGTATCTTTCACTGCGGTGTACCAATGGCCACAAACTTACAGAAAGCCTCCGACTCCACCAGCTTGTATGATAATAGCTGGCGAGCTAATAGTTCCGCCTCGCCAGCTTTCAGACGCCGGGCAAGAGGGTGACTGGCAGACATTTGCTTCTTCCGCTCAAATACTTCCTTCACGGACAGCTGGGTACTGCTGTGGGCAGGGGAGAAGGAACCGCTCAAGGGAAGAGGCGGTGTGGAGGAGGGTGGCTGTGAAGGTGCAAGGGAGAAAGTGGATGAAGACGATGCACCTGAAGGAGGAAGAGGAGAAGGAGGGTGGCTTGTCTTTTGAGGGGTGCTGCTTTTCCTCAGGTGTTCTTGCCATAGCTGTTTGTGCCTTCTCTCCAGGTGCCTTCGTAAGGCACTTGTCCCTACGTGAGAGTTGGCCTTTCCACGGCTCAATTTTTGCTGGCAGAGACAACAGATGGCTTTGCTCCGATCTGAGACACACACGTGAAAAAATTTCCAAACCGCTGAGCCCCCCTGGGCTGATGGCGCTACGGTGGCATCAGCATGTGTGCTGGCTGGCCATAGCTGGCGATACATGGCGCCGGACACTGCCCCCAGCTGTTTCTGAGGACGAGCTCCCTCTGCTTCTATCATGGAGTCGTCTCCTCCTACTCCTCTCTGACTCCTCCTCTGAACTGTCCCCCTGGTCATCTCCTCTACCGGGAACATATGTGGTATCCGTATAATCGTCATCATAATCCTCCTGGCCAGCTGTGCTTTCTTCAGACACCTCCTCAAGTGCACCAACTTCAGGTGGTCCACCATCATCCCCATCCACACACGTTACGTCCATATTATCGCCACCTAACTCAGACGTATGAGGTGGTGTACCTGCGCCTTCTTGTTGTTGTGGCAGTAGTGGCTGGGAATCAGTGATTTCACTACCACCACCAAATAACTCCTGCGAAGTGTCAAATGCAGCGGATGTGGTGCTTGTTGTAGCGCTGGTGGCTGCGGGAGATGAGGTGTTCTGTGTTAAAAACTCAATCACCTCCTCACGATTTTGGGAAGTGATGGCACATGCCTTCTTCTGAGCACTGTATTTTGGGGCAGGTCCGCACAAAATCAGAGAAACACCACCTCGCACAGACCTGCCGGTGCCTGTTGGCCTTCCTCTGGGCCTGCCTCTACCTCTTCCTCTACCTGGTTTGTCCATTTTGTCCATCTCGGGGGGATGCTAGCTATATGCAGTGAGGTGGGTTCTCACTCAACACAACCGGTAGTTAGATGCAGTGAGGTGGCCAGGTGGGTTCTCACTCAACACAACAGGTATTTAGATGCAGTGAGCTGGGTTCACTCAACACAACGCTAGGTATATGCAGTGATGAGGTGGGTTAAGTATACACAACAGGTACTGGGTAGTTAGATGCAGTGAGCTGGGTTCACTGAACAGTGAAGGTACTTAAGATGCAGTGAGGTGGGTTCTCACTCAACACAACCGGTAGTTAGATGCAGTGAGGTGGCCAGGTGGGTTCTCACCCAACACAACAGGTATTTAGATGCAGTAAGCTGGGTTCACTCAACACAACGCTAGGTATATGCAGTGATGAGGTGGGTTAAGTATACACAACAGGTACTGGGTAGTTAGATGCAGTGAGCTGGGTTCACTGAACAGTGAAGGTACTTAAGATGCAGTGAGGTGGGTTCTCACTCAACACAACCGGTAGTTAGATGCAGTGAGGTGGCCAGGTGGGTTCTCACCCAACACAACAGGTATTTAGATGCAGTGAGCTGGGTTCACTCAACACAACGCTAGGTATATGCAGTGATGAGGTGGATTAAGTATACACAACAGGTACTGGGTAGTTAGATGCAGTGAGCTGGGTTCACTGAACAGTGAAGGTACTTAAGATGCAGTGAGGTGGGTTCTCACTCAACACAACCGGTATTTAGATGCAGTGAGGTGGCCAGGTTGGTTCTTACTCAACACAACAGGTATTTAGATGCAGTGAGCTGGGTTCACTCAACACAACGCTAGGTATATGCAGTGATGAGGTGGGTTAAGTATACACAACAGATACTGGGTAGTTAGATGCAGCGAGCTGAGTTCACTGAACAGTGAAGGTACTTAAGATGCAGTGAGGTGGGTTCTCACTCAACACAACCGGTAGTTAGATGCAGTGAGCTGGGTTCACTCAACACAAAGCTAGGTATATGCAGTGATGAGGTGGGTTAAGTATACACAACAGGTACTGGGTATATGCAGTACTGGGTAGTACAATGTGCAGCTCCCTGTCACACACACAGGCAGTCAGTCACTGAATGTGCTGGGCTGCTGGCAGTGGCACACACACTATCAATTAGCAATGCTGTGCATGCAACAAAAGTGTCAGTTTGACACACAGAAAAAAACAAAAAAAGTACAGGATGAGCTCTGACAAGAGCTGTTGCTGGGTGCTATAAAAGCAATAACAATCAGCCAGGAGCAAGCTAAGCAGCCAAGAACCTAACTAATCTGTCCCTAGAAGAACAAGTCTGCAGCAGCTGTCCTTAGTCTGTCTAGCAGGCACACGAGTGAGGCTAATGGCCGCCGGAGGCTGCCTTATATAAGGGGGGGTGGAGCTCCAGGGCTTAGTGTAGCCTGAATGGCTACAATGTGCCTGCTGACTGTGATGCAGAGGGTCAAAGTTGACCCTCATAGTGCATTATGGGGCGAATCGAACTTCTGCAAAAGTTCGCCTGGTGCAGGCGAACACGAACCCCCGAAGTTCGCATGGAACCATTCGCCGGCGAACCGTTCGCTACACCTCTACACCTTATCAGCGCTTGTTGTCAGCCTTGTCGAGGGAGGATTCCAGGACACTTTGGGGGAGCCAGCGTTGGACTGCCTGCAGCTGCAGGGGAGTGGGAAGCCTCATTGATTTTTTGTTACAGGTTCTCTTTAAATAAGAGATGTATTGTACTGTACACATCTTGATTTCAGTGAATTTTATATAGTAAATAAAGATAATTCTGTTCCTGGCATTTGACATATTGATTCCCTCTAACTGAAGCCAATCCTGATGTCATTTCCTCCCTTCCTTTTTTTCTCCTAGAAACTGCACTGTCATAGCTAGCTTGCTTTAAAAACACATGTAAGCACAGCATAGATCAGATTTCAGCAGCTCACTGAATTGCCCTCAGCCAATCAGTGAGGAGAAGGAATGTGGAAGGGGTTATGACAAGCTTCCTTCTTGTTGGCAATGGCAAAAATAGAGCCAGGCCGACTGAGATAAGATTTATTACAGCAGAAACATTTCTGAATAGATAGGAGTGCTTGCACTGCAGGGTAAGGTTCCAGGCTGCATATTAAACACAGAGTAGTGACTAAATGGAATTTGGTTTTGTGGCTGACAATCCTTCTTTAACACAGAAGGTCACTTTTGGACTTGAACGAGCCCCCAGCGCAGCCTTGAGGCTGGTGATAAGGAAAATAAGATAATAATAAGAATGATTCTATGCTGCTTTACTGTGGTTTTCTTTTTCTGTAGGTTTGATTTAATTTTACCAGTGCTGCAAAAATCTACAGTCTTTAGGCTGATGGTCGCTCTGCTGACAAGTAGTTTTAGCTCTGCCATCCGCACTCGGCCTTACAAAACCACGCTATTCCTGAGGGGAAGATTGTTCTGCTTACAATACAAGTGGCGTCCCCATACTTACATAGCTGGGTTGAAAAAAATACATACGTCCATGGAGTTCAACCAGAAAATATGGCACAATACTAGCCTGCACCCTCACATCTATGAAAGGTGGAGTAATGTTTTTGCCAGCATGCCATGTGACGCACAATATTAGGGGAAAAAAATGAGGAATCAAAGTTAGAAATTGATTCACATTAAGGGGCAATTTGAGATTAACTGAAATAGTTTTTGTATGAGAACAGAGTTGAAGGTGAATTAAAATCAGATAAAAAGAGCAGCAGCTTCGCATATTGCAAAGTGATGTTTAACTGTTTCAGACTCAAACCTCTAAAACTGTTAAGTCTCTATATGCTCAGGCCATGTACAAGGTTTTTGTTTGCTGTATTAATCCTTTAGCAGCCAATTTAATTAAAGGCTTGCAAGTGCTGCAGGCTAATTTTTTTTTAGCTTATGTTTTTAATTTCTTATTTGTCACATTTCCTTTGCTTCTAATTAGTACTGCTGTATTGTGTATTTATGGCCACTTGTTACTAGGTGGCAGTGTGAGACAATAACAGAGGACTTCTACTTTCAGTTTATTTTCTGCTAGTAGAGAGATATCAAAGCATTTCAAGAATTTACAGCACAAGGAGTTCCGTTGACTGAGGGCAAAAGCAGTGCACTTATATCAAATGAGATGACTCTATTGAAGCTGCTAATGAGTTATTTTATTTTGCAGTCAGTCACAAGGTGAATACTGTATATGTATCTTAAAGTAGATTTGAAGCTTTAAAAAAAGTTTTATACTTGCATCAATAGGGGTAAGGCCCGGTTCAAATCTGCGTTTTTTCCCAGATCGGTCCGTATGGATCCGGCCATCTGGATCTGGGAAAACGGTCTGTTTTTACAGACAGTGTGCTGTCCGGCAGGTCCCGCAACGTTTCCCGCAACGTCTCCAGCTGGACTCGCTCGCACGGGGAATCTCCAGCGCCGTCAGCTTCGGACGGCATCCCCTGCATCCCTCCAGCGGCGAATCAGGAAGCGCGCCTGCGCACTCTGCCCAGGCGCGCACGCGCGAGCCAGTACATCATTATAATTGTGGTTTGGAGCCCCAGGAATTGTCGCGTAAGCCATGGTGTTCCACGGCGGTCATTTACAAGTGTGGTTTGGAGCAGCAGGAGTTGTCGTAGGCCATCGGAGCTACTGGTTCCACGGTAGTCCTAAAAATTGTCTGGAGCAGCAGGAGAAGTTGTAGGCCATGGGACCTAGAGGTGGTTTCACATCCGTCTGTATAATTTTTTGGGAGCAGCAGGAGAAGTTGTAGGCCATGGGACCTAGAGGTGGTTCCACAGCAGTCATTATAATTTTTTGGGAGCAGCAGGAGAAGTTGTAGGCCATGGGACCTAGAGGTGGTTCCACAGCAGTCATTATAATTTTTTGGGAGTAGCAGGAGAAGTTGTAGGCCATGGGACCTAGAGGTGGTTTCACAGCAGTCATTATAATTTTTGGGAGCAGCAGGAGAAGTTGTAGGCCATGGGACCTAGAGGTGGTTCCACAGCAGTCATTATAATTTTTTGGGAGCAGCAGGAGAAGTTGCAGGCCATGGGACCTACAGGTGGTTTCACAGCAGTCATCATAATTTTTTGGGAGCAGCAGGAGAAGTTGTAGGCCATGGGACCTAGAGGTGGTTTCACAGCAGTCTGTATATTTTTTTGGGAGCAGCAGGAGAATTTGTAGGCCATGGGACCTAGAGTTGGTTTCACAGCAGTCATTATAATTTTTTGGAAGCAGCAGGAGAAGTTGTAGGCCATGGGACCTAAAAGGTGGTTCCACAGCAGTCATTATAATTTTTTGGGAGCAGCAGGAGAAGTTGTAGGCCATGGGACCTACAGTTGTGGGTGATTCTTCTGGTGGAGGAAGAACTGGGGTCTACCTGCTCTGCCCTTTTGGTGTTGCAAGTGGAGTGGGGGTCCCGGGTGGTGGCAGAGTCCAGGGCCCCGCCTCTCAAGTGCACCAGTGCTTTTTTTAGTTTAAACATGAGATTCTCCAGTTGTGCTTCAGTAGACAAATTCCACATCCTACTCCGAGGATTTCTCTCCGCATTTCGCCGACAGGGGGTAGCTGGGACAATCCGTGAGCAGCCACTGAACGTGGATCCTCTTTAGATCTGTATTTGTGTTACTAAATTTTGTATAAGCGCCCTGCAACAAACGCTGCCCATTTATAAATTCGCGCAGCCGAGTGACTTTCCTTCAATGAAAAGTGGAATGTGTTGATGCCGGTTACTCCCCGTATCTGTTTCATTGCCTTCCGCTGTGTCAGCAGAGATGAATGACTGCATGGAAATGACTAAACATATTTGCCAATTACTGTGTGATGCAGCTGTACAGTTTCCTTGATAATGACCTTTCCATATGTCTGCAGGAATCTGCCATATCTAGGTAGATATAAATATTGTACGTATCATTTGACATGATAAGAGCTCCCGAAGATCAGCAGCCTGGGCAATGCATGGCCGGCAGCTCTTAGTGTATCATGTCATAGAACTGTTTCTTTCAAGTGTAGGACAAGTGCTCACCTAAACATATGATTGTAGAGATCTTGGGTTAGATTCACTAAACCGTGATAGCTCAAATATCACACCTTATCAATGATATCACACCTTATCAACAATATCACACCTTATCAACAATATCATACCTTATCAAAGATATCACATCTTATCAATGATATCACACCTTATCAACAATATCACACCTTATCAATGATATCAAACCTTATCAAAGATATCACACCTTATCAACAATATCACACCTTATCAATGATATCATACCTTATCAACAATATCACACCTTATCAACAATATTACACCTTATCAACAATATCACACCTTATCAAGAATATCACACCTTATCAAAGATATCACACCTTATCAACGATATCACACTTTATCAAAAATATCACACCTTATCAAAGATATCACACCTTATCAAAGAAATCACACCTTATCAACAATATCAGACCTTATCAAAGATACCACACCTTATCAACAATATCACACCTTGTCAAAGATATCACACCTTATGTTTTGCCTCACGGGAAGGGTTTTTAAACCCTCTAACTTCACTCACCACCGTAGTGGGTAAAATGAATTACAGCAAAACATGAGAAAAAATTCAATAATAATATTTATTGAGCTACAATCCTGTTATAATAATTATCTAGGCTTGCGGAATAATAGTTACATTGTATTTGAGTAATTAGTGAACATCAATATTATTTCTTACGAAGTATTGCAGCATCACCCAGAGAAGATCGGGGGACCTCAGCGACCTCGGAGGGGCAATACTTGGCTACACCAACAGACGGCATGTCTACTCTGCTTGTCCTTCGAAAGCCCCCAAACTCAAAAGCATTTTTCCTCCTTTATATAGACAGAATTAAATGTCTGCGCAGGCGCAGAACAGGTTTCATCCATGCACCTGTGCAGATAAGGGTGCATGATCACCATGTGCTTTTATTATTGCGCCTGTGCAGACAAGGCACATGACTGCATGATCACAACGTGCTTTAGAAGCGTCATAGAACACGTCTGACTATTTTTGTTTATGTGAGAACTCTGCACATCATCTCATATTTTGACTAGTGCTGGAGATAGCAACATTCTCATGGTCAGGTGCCCATGAGAATGAAAAAAACATTTTTACTAAAATAACCACTAGTGTTGTGACTAGCAGCATTTCATGGTCAGTCTTCCGTGAGAATATAGCAGCAACACTCTCATGGTCAATCTTCCATGAGAGTGTTACAGTTAGAAATATCTCATAGCCAGTTTTTGATGAGAATGAACACATTTGTGTTATTTTATAACTGCCAGTGTTGTAATGAACTATCATAGCACATCCAGTACTTATAAAAGAAGCTAACATATATACCGTGAACAGTAATCTCTTATCAATAAATCAATCAGACATTCATGTCACTTTTTTATCTCACCTTATCAAAGATATAACACCTTATCAAAGATATCACACCTTATCAAAGATATAACACCTTATCAAAGTAGCATAGAGAGCGCTACGAACGTATGCCTGCTAATTGTCAATGGCACGTGTCCTGCCCTGAGCCCCTGCGGGTTCATAGCGCTCGCTATGCTACTCTGATAAGGCGTGTTAACTTGGATAAGGTGTGATATCTTTGATAAGGTGTGATATCGTTGATAAAGTGTGCTATCTTTGATAAGATGTGACATTTGAGTTATCACGGTTTAGTGAATTAAGCCCCTTATGTGCCCCTGTGTACCTCAGAGTGGGTTCATGGTTAAAGCAAGGTGGTCCATCCATTCACCTCAAATATTAGAAGACCAACTACAGACAGAGGCACCCAAAAATAATATCAAATAATTAAAGCAGCAGGAAAAACACATACAGTATATAAGTACTGTAGATAAATACTTGTTCTACTTAACCACTTAAGGACCACAGTCTTTTCGCCCCTTAAGGATAGAGTTGGGCCGAACGGTTCGCCGGCGAACGTGGTTCGCGCGAACTTAGGTGGTTCGCGTGCGGGTGTCGCACGCGAACGTTTTGCGGCAAAAGTTCGCAAAAAATCGGTTCGCCCCATAATGCACCTGAGGGTCAACTTTGACCCTCTACATCACAGTCAGCAGGCCCAGTGTAGCCAATTAGGCTACACTAGCCCCTGGAGCCCCACCCCCCCTTATATAAGGCAGGCAGCGGCGGCCGTTATGGCCACTCGTGTGCCTGCATTAGTGAGAGTAGGGCGAGCTGCTGCAGTCTCTCATAGGGAAAGATTAGTTAGGCTTAACTTCTTCCTGGCTGCATACCTGTTCTGTTCAGTGAGCCCTCAGCCCACTGCATACCTGTACTGTGATCCTGCCACTGCATACCTGTTCATTGATCCTGCCACTGCATACCTGTTCAGTGATCCTGCCAGTGCATACCTGTTCATTGATCCTGCCACTGCATACCTGTTCAGTGATCCTGCCAGTGCATACCTGTTCATTGATCCTGCCACTGCATACCTGTTCAGTGATCCTGCCAGTGCATACCTGTTCATTGATCCTGCCACTGCATACCTGTTCAGTGATCCTGCCAGTGCATACCTGTTCATTGATCCTGCCACTGCATACCTGTTCAGTGATCCTGCCAGTGCATACCTGTTCATTGATCCTGCCACTGCATACCTGTTCAGTGATCCTGCCAGTGCATACCTGTTCATTGATCCTGCCACTGCATACCTGTTCAGTGAACCCGCCACTGCATACCTGTTCTGTTCAGTGAACAGTTTGGTGTGTCAGTGTGAAGCAGTACCTTAATTACACTACCTGATTGATGTATACACATGCAAGATGTTTTAAAGCACTTTAGGCCTGTCATTTAGCATTCAATGTGATTTCTGCCCTTAAAACGCTGCTTTGCGTCAAATCCAGATTTTTCCCGGGGACTTTTGGCATCTATCCCACTCCGCCATGCCCCCCTCCAGGTGTTAGACCCCTTGAAACATCTTTTCCATCACTTTTGTGGCCAGCATAATTTTTTTTTTTTTTCAAAGTTCGCATCCCCATTGAAGTCTATTGCGGTTCGCGAACTTTAACGCGAACCGAACCTTCCGCGAAAGTTCGCGAACCCGGTTCGCGAACCTAAAATCGGAGGTTCGGCCCAACTCTACTTAAGGACCAGAGCCTTTTTCTCCATTCAGACCACTGCAGCTTTCACGGTTTATTGCTCGGTCATACAACCTAAAGGAATTTTACCTCCTTTTCTTGTCACTAATACAGCTTTCTTTTGGTGCTATTTGATTGCTACTGCGAGTTTTAGTTTTTATTATATTCATCAAAAAAGACATGAATTTTGGCAAAAAAATGACTTTTTTAACTTGCTGTGCTGACATTTTTCAAATAAAGTAAAATTTCCTATACATTTGAGCGCGAAAGTTATTCTGCTACATGTCTTTGATAAAAAAAAAAAAACATTCAGTGTATATTTATTGGATTGGGTAAAAGTTATAGCGTTTACAAACTATGGTGCCAAAAGTGAATTTTCCCATTTTCAAGCATCTCTGACTTTTCTGCGCACCTGTCAGGTTTCATGAGGGGCTAAAATTCCAGGATAGTACAAATACCCCCCAAATGACCCTATTTTGGAAAGAAGACATCCCAAAGTATTCAGTGAGAGGCATGGTGAGTTCATAGAAGATTTTATTTTTTGTCACAAGTTAGCGGAAAATGACACTTTCTGACAAAAAAAAAGAAAAAAAAAAGTTTCCATTTCTTCTAACTTGCGACAAAAAAAAAATGAAATCTGCCACGGACTCACTATGCTCCTCTCTGAATACCTTGAAGTGTCTACTTTCCAAAATGGGGTCATTTGTGGGGTGTGTTCACTGTCCTGGCATTTTGGGGGGTGCCTAATTGTAAGCACCCCTGTAAAGCCTAAAGATGCTCATTGGACTTTTGGCCCCTTTTATTTTTTTTACACACAATTGTCTATTTATAGAGATATTTCTCCCACTCAGCATGGGTATGTGGAAAAATACACCCCAAAACACATTATACTACTTCTCCTGAGTACGGCGATACCACATGTGTGGCACTTTTTTGCACCCTAACTGCGCTAAGGGGCCCAAAGTTCAATGAGTACCTTTAGGATTTCACAGGTCATTTTGAGAAATTTCGTTTCAAGACTACTCCTCACGGTTTAGGGCCCCTAAAATGCCAGGACAGTATAGGAACCCCACAAATTACCCCATTTTAGAAACAAGACACCCCAAGGTATTCCGTTAGGAGGATGGTGAGTTCATAGAAGATTTTTTTTTTGTCACAAGTTAGCGAAAATTGATTTTAATTGTTTTTTTCACAAAGTGTCATTTTCCGCTAACTTGTGACAAAAAATAAAATCTTCTATGAACTCACCATACTCTTAACGGAATACCTTGGGGTGTCTTCTTTCTAAAATGGGGTCATTTGTGGGGTTCCTATACTGCCCTGGCATTTTAGGGGCCCTAAACCGTGAGGAGTAGTCTTGAAACCAAATGTCGCAAAATGACCTGTGAAATCCTAAAGGTACTCATTGGACTTTGGGCCTCTTAGCGCACTTAGGGTGCAAAAAAGTGCCACACATGTGGTACCGCCGTACTCAGGAGAAGTAGTATAATGTGTTTTGGGGTGTATTTTTACACCCATGCTGGGTGGGAGAAATATCTCTGTAAATGACAATTGTTTGATTTTTTTTACACACAATTGTCCATTTACAGAGAGATTTCTCCCACCCAGCATGGGTATGTGTAAAAATACACCTTAAAACACAATATACTACTTCTTTTGAGTACGGCGATACCACATGTGTGACACTTTTTTGCAACCTAGGTGCGCTAAGGGGCCTAACGTCCTATTCACAGGTCATTTTGAGGCATTTGGATTCTAGACTACTGCTCACGGTTTAGGGCCCCTATGCCAGGGCAGTATAGGAACCCCACAAGTGACCCCATTTTAGAAAGAAGACACCCCAAGGTATTCTGTTAGGAGTATGGTGAGTTCATAGAAGATTTTTTTTTTTGTCACAAGTTAGCGGAAAATGACACTTTGTGAAAAAAAAACAATACATATCAATTTCCGCTAACTTGTGACAAAAAATAAAATCTTCTATGAACTCATCATACACCTAACAGAATACCTTGGGGTGTCTTCTTTCTAAAATGGGGTCACTTGTGGGGTTCCTATACTGCCCTGGCATTTTAGGGGCCCTAAACCGTGAGGAGTAGTCTTGAACCCAAATGTCTCAAAATGACAATTGTTTGATTTTTTTTACACACAATTGTCCATTTACAGAGAGATTTCTCCCACCCAGCATGGGTATGTGTAAAAATACACCCCAAAACACAATATACTACTTCTTCTGAGTACGGCGATACCACATGTGTGACACTTTTTTGCAGCCTAGGTGCGCTAAGGGGCCCAACGTCCTATTCACAGGTCATTTTGAGGCATTTGTTTTCTAGACTACTCCTCACGGTTTAGGGCCCCTAAAATGCCAGGGCAGTATAGGAACCCTACAAGTGACCCCATTTTAGAAAGAAGACACCCCAAGGTATTCCGTTAGGGGTATGGTGAGTTCATAGAAGATTTTATTTTTTGTCACGAGTTAGTGAAAAATGACACTTTGTGAAAAAAACAATAAAAATCCAATTTCCGCTAACTTTTGACAAAAAATAAAATCTTCTATGAACTCATCATACACCTAACAGAATACCTTGGGGTGTCTTCTTTCTAAAATGGGGTCACTTGTGGGGTTCCTATACTGCCCTGGCATTTTACGGGCCCAAAACTGTGAGTAGTCTGGAAACCAAATTTCTCAAAATGACTGTTCAGGGGTATAAGCATCTGCAAATTTTGATGACAGGTGGTCTATGAGGGGGCAAATTTTGTGGAACCGGTCATAAGCAGGGTGGCCTCTTAGATGAGAGGATGTTTTGGGCCTGATCTGATGGATAGGAGTGCTAGGGGGGTGACAGGAGGTGATTGATGGGTGTCTCAGGGGGCGGTTAGAGGGGAAAATAGATGCAATCAATGCACTGGGGAGGTGATCGGAAGGGGGTCTGAGGGGGATCTGAGGGTTTGGCAGAGTGATCAGGAGCCCACACGGGGCAAATTGGGGCCTGATCTGATGGGTAGGTGTGCTAGGGGGTGACAGGAGGTGATTGATGGGTGTCTCAAGGTGTGATTAGAGGGGGGAAATAGATGCAAGCAATGCACTAGCGAGGTGATCAGGGCTGGGGTCTGAGGACGTTCTGAGGTGTGGGCGGGTGATTGGGTGCCCGCAAGGGGCAGATTAGGGTCTAATCTGATGGGTAACCGTGACAGGTGGTGATGGGGGGTGATTGATGGGTAATTAGTGGGTGTTTAGAGGAGAGAAGAGATGTAAACACTGCACTTGGGAGGTGATCTGATGTCGGATCTGCGGGCGATCTATTGAT
This sequence comes from Hyperolius riggenbachi, assembly GCF_040937935.1. Taxonomy (NCBI): domain Eukaryota; kingdom Metazoa; phylum Chordata; class Amphibia; order Anura; family Hyperoliidae; genus Hyperolius; species Hyperolius riggenbachi. The sequence goes on from NC_090647.1 coordinate 68,398,721, forward strand.
GTGGGTGGGTGATCAGATTGCCCGCAAGGGGCAGGTTAGGGGCTGATTGATGGGTGGCAGTGACAGGGGGTGATTGATGGGTGGCAGTGACAGGGGGTGATTGATAGGTGATTGACAGGTGATCAGTGGGTTATTACAGGGAATAACAGATGTAAATATTGCACTGGCGAATTGATAAGGGGGGGTCTGAGGGCAATCTGAGCGTGTGGGCGGGTGATTGGGTGCCCGCAAGGGGTAGATTAGGGTCTAATCTGATGGGTAACAGTGACAGGTGGTGATAGGGGGTGATTGATGGGTGATTGATGGGTAATTAGTGGGTGTTTAGAGGAGAGAAGAGATGTAAACACTGCACTTGGGAGGTGATCTGATGTCGGATCTGCGGGCGATCTATTGGTGTGGGTGGGTGATCAGATTGCCCGCAAGGGGCAGGTTAGGGGCTGATTGATGGGTAGCAGTGACGGGGGGTGATTGACGGGTGATTGACGGGTGATTGATGGGTGATTGACAGGTGATTGACAGGCGATCAGGGGGGATAGATGCATACAGTACACGGGGGGGGGGGGGGGGTCTGAGGAGAATCTGAGGGGTGGGGGGAGTGATCAGGAGGGGGCAGTGGGCAGGGGGGGGATAAAAAAAAAATAGCGTTGACAGATAGTGACAGGGAGTGATTGATGGGTGATTAGGGGGGTGACTGGGTGCAAACAGTGGTCTGGGGGGTGGGCAGGGGGGGGTCTGAGGGGTGCTGTGGGCGATCAGGGGGCAGGGGGGGGGAAATCAGTGTGCTTGGGTGCAGGATAGGGTGGCTGAAGCCTGCCCTGGTGGTCCCTCGGACACTGGGACCACCAGGGCAGGAGGCAGCCAGTATAATAGGCTTTGTATACATTACAAAGCCTATTATACATATGTGCAGCGGCGATCCGGGTGCTAGTAACCCGCCGGCGCTTCCGAACGGCCGGCGGGTTACTACGAGCGGTGGGCGGAGCGAGTCCCCGGCGGCTGATCGCGTCACGAATGACGCGATCGCCGCATAGCCACTCCCGCAGCCGCCCCCGCCGATGGGCGTATTGCGGTCGTTTGGGCCCGGACTTTGCCGCCGCCCATCGGCTGGGGGCGGTCCTCAAGTGGTTAAGTAACATATGTATTGTACTGTCCATGTCCACATTTTTCTTTCAGTGAATTTTATGTAGTAAATAAAGAGAAAACTGTTTCAGGTATTTTCCATCTTTACTACCTCTGACTGAAGCCAATCCTGCCAGTAAACGTGTACTTTCCTCCCTTACTCTTTTTTTTCTACTAGAAACTGCACTGTCATATCTAGCTTGCTTTGTAAACACATGTGGGCACAGCATAGATCGTATTTAAGCAGCTTCTGCAAGGGGTGAGATGTATTTACCTTTTCAGCATTGTGTCACACTAAACTGCCCTCAGCTATTCAGTGAGGAGAAGGAATGTGGAAAGGTGGATAACAAGCTTCCCCCTCTTCGGCAATGTACCAAATAGAGCAAGACTGAATTAGATAAGATTCACTACAGCAGAAACATTTATGATTATATCGGAATGCTTGCACTGCAGGCTCAGGTTGTAGACTGCATAATAAACACAGATCAGTGGGTAAATGGAATGTAAAATGTACCTGAGACGGAGGGTAAAAGCAGTTTTATACATACCTGGGGCTTCCTCTAGCCCCCTTCATGCTGATCCGTCCCTTGCCATCCTCCTCCACAATCTCGCCCAGTAATTTGGCCAGTCAGGACTAGTCGGCGCAGGCACAGTATGACCCCGCACGCTACCCCGTTTAGAGTTGGGCCGAACGGTTCGCCTGCGAACGGTTCCATGCAAACTTCAGTGGTTCGCGTACGCGTCCCGCAGGCGAACCTTTGCGGAAGTTCGGTTCGCCCCATAATGCACATGGAGGGTCAACTTTGACCCTCTACATCACAGTCAGCAGGCCCAGTGTAGCCAATTAGGCTACTCTAGCCCCTGGAGCCCCACCCCCCCTTATATAAGGCAGGCAGCGGCGGCCATTACGGTCACTCGTGTGCTGCCTGCGTTAGTGAGAGTAGGGCGAGCTGCTGCAGACTGTCTCTCAGGGAAAGATTAGTTAGGCTTAACTTGTTCCTGTCTGGCTGCATACCTGTTCTGTGAACCCACCACTGCATACCTGTGCTGTGAACCCACCACTGCATACCTGTGCTGTGAACCCACCACTGCATACCTGTGCTGTGAACCCACCACTGCATACCTGTGCTGTGAACCCACCACTGCATACCTGTTCAGTGAACCCACCACTGCATACCTGTGCTGTGAACCCACCACTGCATACCTGTTCAGTGAACCTGCCACTGCATACCTGTTCTGTTCAGTGGACCCGCCACTGTATACCTGTTCATTGAACCCACCACTGCATACCTGTGCTGTGAACCCACCACTGCATACCTGTTCTGGGAACCCACCACTGCATACCTGTTCTGTGAACCCACCACTGCATACCTGTTCAGTGAACCTGCCACTGCATACCTGTTCTGTTCAGTGGACCCGCCACTGTATACCTGTTCATTGAACCCACCACTGCATACCTGTGCTGTGAACCCACCACTGCATACCTGTTCTGTGAACCCACCACTGCATACCTGTTGTGTTCAGTGAACCTGCCACTGCATACCTGTTCTGTGAACCCGCCACTGTATACCTGTTCTGTTTAGTGAACCCGCCACTGTATACCTGTTCAGTGAACCCGCCACTGCATACCTGTTGTGTTCAGTGAACCTGCCACTGCATACCTGTTCTGTGAACCCGCCACTGTATACCTGTTCTGTTTAGTGAACCCGCCACTGTATACCTGTTCTGTTTAGTGAACCCGCCACTGTATACCTGTTCAGTGAACCCGCCACTGCATACCTGTTGTGTTCAGTGAACCTGCCACTGCATACCTGTTGTGTTCAGTGAACCTGCCACTGCATACCTGTTCTGTGAACCCGCCACTGTATACCTGTTCTGTTTAGTGAACCCGCCACTGTATACCTGTTCTGTTTAGTGAACCCGCCACTGCATACCTGTTCTGTTCAGTGGACCCGCCACTGTATACCTGTTCAGTGAACCCGCCACTGCATACCTGTTCTGTTCAGTGGACCCGCCACTGTATACCTGTTCAGTGAACCCGCCACTGCATACCTGTTGTGTTCAGTGAACCTGCCACTGCATACCTGTTCTGTGAACCCGCCACTGTATACCTGTTCTGTTTAGTGAACCCGCCACTGCATACCTGTTCTGTTCAGTGGACCCGCCACTGTATACCTGTTCAGTGAACCCGCCACTGCATACCTGTTGTGTTCAGTGAACCTGCCACTGCATACCTGTTCTGTGAACCCGCCACTGTATACCTGTTCTGTTTAGTGAACCCGCCACTGTATACCTGTTCTGTTTAGTGAACCCGCCACTGTATACCTGTTCAGTGAACCCGCCACTGCATACCTGTTGTGTTCAGTGAACCTGCCACTGTATACCTGTTGTGTTCAGTGAACCTGCCACTGCATACCTGTTCTGTGAACCCGCCACTGTATACCTGTTCTGTTTAGTGAACCCGCCACTGTATACCTGTTCTGTTTAGTGAACCCGCCACTGCATACCTGTTCTGTTCAGTGAACCCGCCACTGTATACCTGTTCAGTGAACCCGCCACTGCATACCTGTTGTGTTCAGTGAACCTGCCACTGCATACCTGTTGTGTTCAGTGAACCTGCCACTGCATACCTGTTCTGTGAACCCGCCACTGTATACCTGTTCTGTTCAGTGAACCCACCGCATCAGTGCGCATACCTGTGCAGTTAAGTGAACCCACCTACCTACGTGAGTGCACGCAGTGTGATATACCACTCCGTGCATACCTGATATGGACAAAACAGGTAGAGGAAGAGGTAGTGCCAGAGGAAGGCCACCCGGCAGGTCTGCGCGAGGTCGTGTAAATGTAATTTCGTGTGGACCTGGCCCACAGTACAGTGCTCGGAAGAAGGCACGTCCCATCACCTCCCAAGATTGTCAGGACGTGGTTGAGTATTTAGCGACACAGAACACCTCATCTCGCTCAGCCACCAGCGCTACTACTAGCACCACTTCCACTGCATTTGACACTTCGCAAGAATTATTTAGTGTTGAAATCACTGATGCACAGCCATTGTTGTTACAGCCAGATGAATTTTCACCAGCTCATATATTTGAGTTACCCGGCAACACTATGGATGTAACGTGTAAGGAGGATGAAGGACCTACTGATGGTGCATGTTTGGATTTGTCTGAGGCAAGCGAAGCTGGGCAGGATGATTACGATGATGACGATGATAGGGATCCTCTGTATGTTCCCAATAGAGGAGATGAAGAGGGGGACAGTTCAGAGGGGAAGTCAGAGAGTAGTAGGAGGAGAGAAGTTGCTGAAAGAAGCTGGGGCAGCTCTTCGTCAGAAACAGCTGGTGGCAGAGTCCGGCACCATGTATCGCCACCTATGTACAGCCAGCCAACTTGCCCTTCAGCATCAGCTGCTGAGGTCCCCATAGTGCCCACATCCCAGGGTGGCTCAGCGGTGTGGAAATTTTTTAATGTGTGTGCCTCAGATCGGACCAAAGCCATCTGTTCGCTCTGCCAACAAAAATTGAGCCGTGGAAAGGCCAACACTCACGTAGGGACAAGTGCCTTACGAAGGCACCTGGAGAAAAGGCACAAACAGCAATGGGATGGCCACCTGAGCAAAAGCAGCAGCAGCACACAAAAGCAAAGCCACCCTCCTTCTCCTCTTCCTCCTCCATCAGGTGCATTATCTGCTTCTGCCGCTTTCTCCCTTCCACCTTCACAGGCACCCTCCTCCACTCCGCCTCTGCCCTTGAGCGGTTCCTGCTCCTCTGCCCACAGCAGCAGTCAGGTGTCCGTGAAGGAAATGTTTGAGCGGAAGAAGCCAATTTCGGCCAGTCACCCCCTTGCCCGGCGTCTGACAGCTGGCGTGGCGGAACTGTTAGCTTGGCAGCTGTTACCATACCGGCTGGTGGACTCTGAGGCCTTCCGTAAATTTGTGGCCATCGAAACACCGCAGTGGAAGATGCCAGGCCGCACTTATTTTTCGAGAAAGGCCATACCCCAACTGCACCGTGAAGTTGAGAGGCAAGTGGTGTCATCTCTTGCGAAGAGCGTTGGGTCAAGGGTACACCTGACCACGGATGCCTGGTCTGCCAAGCACGGGCAGGGCCGCTACATTACCTACACAGCCCATTGGGTGAACCTGGTGGTGAACGATGGCAAGCAGGGCGCAGCGGACCAAATTGTGACACCTCCACGGCTTGCAGGCAGGCCTCCTGCCACCTCCTCTCCTCCTGCTACATGCTCTTCGCTGTCCTCCTCCTCCTTGGCTGAGTGGCAGTTCTCCTCTCCAGCTATACAGCCCCAGCTCCGCAGGGCCTATGCTGCATGCCAGGTAAGACGGTGTCACGCCATCTTAGACATGTCTTGTCTCAAAACGGAGAGTCACACTGGAGCAGCTCTCCTGGCTGCTCTTAAGAAACAGGTGGATGAGTGGCTGACCCCGCACCACCTGGAGATAGGCAACGTGGTGTGCGACAACGGCAGCAATCTGCTTGCCGCTTTGCATATGGGGAAGCTGACACACATACCCTGCATGGCACATGTCATGAATCTAGTGGTTCAAAGATTTGTGGCAAAGTACCCTGGCTTAGCGAATGTCCTGAATCAGGCCAGGAAGTTCTATGGGCATTTGAGGCGGTCTTACACAGCCATGGCACGCTTTGCGGAAATTCAGCGCAAAAACAACATGCCGGTGAAACGCCTCATTTGCGATAGCCCGACTCGCTGGAACTCGACCCTGCTCATGTTCTCCCGCCTGCTAGAACAGAAGAAAGCCGTGACCCACTACCTCTACAACTACAGTAGAATGAAACAGTCTGGGAAGATGGGGATGTTCTGGCCCGACAACTGGACACTGATGGAAAATGCATGCAGGCTCATGCGGCCGTTTGAGGAGGTGACCAACCTGGTGAGCCGCAGTGAGGGCACCATCAGCGACTTAATTCCCTACGCTTACTTCTTGGAGCGTGCTGTGCGTAGAGTGGCGGATGAAGCTGTGAATGAGCGTGACCAGGAACCGTTACGGCAGGTACAGGCATGGGACCAATTTTCATCAGACCCAGCTGTTTCCTCAACACCTGCGGCAGCACAGAGGGGGGAAGAGGAGGAAGAAGAGAAGTCGTGTGCAGAAGACGAGTCAGACTCAGAGGATGATGAGCAAGGTGTTTCTTTGGGGGAGGAGGAGGAGGAGGAGGAGGAGGGGACAGCGGCAGGAGAACAACCTCAGCAGGCATCGCAAGGGGCTTGTGCTGCTCAACCTTCCCGTGGTATTGTTCGCGGCTGGGGGGAGGAGGTTGACTTACCTGACGTCACTGAGGAAGAGCAAGAGGAGATGGAGGGTACTGGATCCGACTTTGTGCAGATGTCGTCTTTTATGCTGTCCTGCCTGTTGAGGGACCCCCGTATAAAAAACCTCAAGGGGAATGACCTGTACTGGGTGGCCACACTACTAGACCCTCGGTACAGGCACAAAGTGGCGGACCTGTTACCAACTCACCGGAAGGTGGAAAGGATGCAGCACATGCAGAACCAGCTGTCAACTATGCTTTACAATGCCTTTAAGGGTGATGTGACGGCACAACGCCAGCAAGGTACCACTGCCACTAATCCTCCTCCCGTGTCCACGCAGTCAAAGACAGGACGCTCCAGCGATCTCATGGTGATGTCGGACATGCGGACGTTCTTTAGTCCAACGCCTCGCCGTAGCCCTTCCGGATCCACCCTCCACCAACGCCTGGAACGGCAGGTAGCCGACTACCTGGCCTTAAGTGTGGATGTAGACACTGCTGTGAACAGCGATGAGGAACCCTTGAACTACTGGGTGCGCAGGCTTGACCTGTGGCCAGAGCTGTCCCAATTTGCCATCCAACTTCTCTCCTGCCCTGCCGCAAGCGTCCTGTCAGAAAGGACCTTCAGAGCAGCTGGAGGTATTGTCACAGAGAAGAGAAGTCGCCTAAGTCACAAAAGTGTTAAGTACCTCACCTTTATCAAAATGAATGAGGCATGGATCCCGGAGGGCTGCTGCCCGCCCCAAGACTAAGTCAGTCCCCGCACACACAGCATCTTTGCCTGCACGCCGTGTGACTGGCTGCCTGGCCTGCCCCAAGAAGACTAAGTCGCTCCCAGTCCCACCACACAGCATGTCTGCCTGCAGGCCGCTTGACTACCTTCTCCGCCACCACCAACAGGGTCCGGGACTCCAGGCGGATTGCTGAATTTTTTTAGGCCGCTGCTAGCAGCGGCCGCTGTAATAATTTTTCTGGTGCGTGTACATGACTGCCTAATTTTTCTGGCTGCACTGCGGGCAGCTGCAACAACAAAAGAAAAGGCATGTACATGCGCCCATTCCCCTTCGTGATCATTACCTTGCCGTGGTGAAGGGGCTTGCGTATCACAATGAAGCAATGACCGGCGCCTAGATGAGTGTCTCGGGGGGCACACCCACGATAATAAGGTCGTTGCCTCATTGTGGTCAGACCAAATTTGATCAGCTGGACAGTCACTGTTCTGTCATTTAGCTACATCAGCCAGGCGACCATATGGGCTGTAAAGCCACCAAAACCTGCACTCTCGCCATGGTGCGCACCAGTCCAGCACGGCCGTCACTACACAAACAGCTGTTTGCGGTGCGTTACACGGTGAGTTTGGTGTGTCAGTGTGAAGCAGTACCTTAATTACACTACCTGATTGATGTATACACATGCAAGATGTTTGAAAGCACTTTAGGCCTGTCATTTAGCATTCAATGTGATTTCTGCCCTTAAAACGCTGCTTTGCGTCAAATCCAGATTTTTCCCCGGGACTTTTGGCATGTATCCCACTCCGCCATGCCCCCCTCCAGGTGTTAGACCCCTTGAAACATCTTTTCCATCACTTTTGTGGCCAGCATAATTATTTTTTTTTTCAAAGTTCGCATCCCCATTGAAGTCTATTGCGGTTCGCGAACTTTAACGCGAACCGAACCTTCCGCGGAAGTTCGCGAACCAGGTTCGCGAACCTAAAATCGGAGGTTCGGCCCAACTCTACCCCCGTTGTACTCCTGTGGCCGGGAGCACACTGCCCCTGCGCAGCAGTACTGCACAGACTCAGAACTCTCCCGGTGTTGGTAGTGAGAAGGAGCGCATGCGCGCGCCAGGCCACACATGTGTAGTAAGCAAATGTACGGGGCCAGATTGCGTAGGAACGAGGCAGCAGAGGAGGACGTCGAGGGACGTATCAGCGTAAAGGGGGCTAGAGGAAGTCCCAAGTATGTAGAAAACTGCTATTATGCTCCATCTCAGGTACACTTTAACACTATGGCTGGCAATCCTGCATTCAAATGAAGTTGGGCTTAACTTCAGGTAAAAGAGACTGATTTATAAATGTATTCTCATAAACACAAAATAGCACAAGTGACAGCGTGTTTCACAACATAAAGCCCCTTTTTCAGGTCAGATAATTGCCAACTTGTTATGATCACGTCTGCAGCATGCACCCCAGCTAGTTTATACCTTGTTTAAGGGGAAATTGTTTCAGTGGGCTTATGATGTCCTGGATCATACCAATTTGAAAAAGAGACCGTTGGAATTTTTAGCGTTTGTGATCCATAACTGGCTGCGCAAAAGTAATTTGCCTTACCCTTTTAATAAGCTCCTTGCAGCTTGTCAATCAGCTGTTCCTTTAACTACTTGCAAAAATGATTAGCAAGCAGATAGTTGTACTGATAACTTTCCTTCATCTGTGAATAAATCGCCTAAGGCAGCAAAGTCTGAAGTCTCACATAGTAATAAGCGTAAACATTCCAGGAAGCATTCACAGCCGGCAGAGTCGTTGCCCTTGGCGACTGCGCATAAGATCTGTGGTGAGACTCCGCCATTGGCAGATGATGAAGTTCGGTTGTCATTCAGGGGAGTCAGGTGGACCTGTGAAACTACTAATGAACTTTCGTTGCTAGCCAGGGAGAATAAAAATTCTTGTTTAAATGAATTGTCTAAATATGATTATGAAGACATATTACAGAGTATTGAGCAAATCAACTTATTTGTGCAGCAAGGGAAATTTGCATATACCACAGTTCAACACTTGTTACAGGTTTTGGAGAGTCTTAGGAATAAGAAATCTGCCAATCGCCTGCTAAATAACCCAATACATGTCCCTGCCACAAGCACACCTGTGAACTGTGTTCAGCCTGAATGTTCAGCTGTCGTTAAGTGTGCATGGGATCCTCCATTTGAGAAATGGGAGATTGAAGCTCTGGTCTGTGAATTGAACAGTGATTCAAATTCATTCTGTCATTTCTTCAGTGCTAAACGTGAAGCAGTATTGAATGCATGCATTAAGTCTGCCTATAATTTAATAAAAACTGGTGTGTGTGGGTATGACTTTGTGGCTCCATTGATCGATGTGTGGGAAATGATTTTGGATGATTTTTATGCGATTCAATCAGTTGATACCAGGGAAAGCACACTGTCAGTTGGAGATTGTTCCACTTCCTCAGTTCCTGAGGCTCCGCAATCACGTCAGGTGACCTCAGAACCTCTGTCTCTGAGTTTTCCAGTTTCACAATTGAACTTAACTCCAGATTCGCAAATTTGGCATTCTGACCCGCCTGCTTCAGCACCTCTGGCTGATTCAGCGAGTGATTCAGAGCTCCTTTTGTGTGAAGTTGAAGTATCTGAATCCCTGCCTTAGCCAGTAAATGTTCCTGTAATTCCAACCTGTACCATGGATAACTCAGTGTTACTTCCCAGTAAGACAGAAGCTACTGATACTTCCTTAACCTTGCCCTGCACAAATTTCTCAGCAGAGGATCCAGAGGTTCTGCTGACTTCTGAGTCCAGTCTAGCCAGTACTTATGAGTCTTTGTTCAGTGAAACAGAAATCAAAGAAGTATGGTCTGCCTCAACAAACACTTCTGTAGAATTTACCTGTGTTGATAAAGATCAATTCCTGTCTGATCCAGCAGACACCAATAGATGCACTACATCAGTTCCTGAGTCTCAGCAATCATGTTTGGTAGCCTTAGAAACCCAGCATCTGAATTTTACAATCTCACAGTTGAAAAGCTATGGTTCAGATTCACAAGCCCCGTGTCCTGATCCTTTTGTTTTTGTACCTTGCTTTAGTTCCACAAATGGTTCTGAGCATCTGTCATGTGAACCTAAAATCACAGAATCATTGCCTTGTTCAGAAAATATTCCTGTGAATTCGCCCTGTACCATGAATTGTTTAATTCTTTCCAATGAAACTCAACTCACAGAATCATTTTGCTGTTCAGCAGGTGCTTCCATGGTTCTGCCTTGCAATATGGACTGTTCAGTGATTCTGTCCAGTGAAGCTGAAATTACAGAGTCTTATGCTTCACTCAGTATTGTAGATGCTTCAAGATCTCGCGCAGAAGACTCAGAGGCTCTGCTTACTTCAGTGGGTGTTACCGTAATATTCACTTGTTTAGCAGCTGTTTTGGAATTACAGTCTGCTCTAGTAAAACTTGATGAATCCCTGCTTAGTGAAGCAGAAGCCATTGAAGCATTGTCCTTGTCAGCAAGCGTTTTAGATACCTTGCCCTGCACACAGTCTGATTTTGCTAATGATGTTGAGATCCCTCTCTGATATCACAGTAGCCAGGGAACTTCAGCCCTGTCCTCTGAATGTTTTAGAAGTATTGCCCTGTAGCATGGATAATTCTGACTCTCTGGAAAAAATAATAGAAATCTCAGAATTTCAGTCCGGGTTAATGAGTGTTCCTGAAGTCCAGCCCTGTATCCTGGAAAATTCTGGTTCTCTGGCCGGTGTGGCAGAAGTTCCAGAGTCCCCTTCCTGTCCAGTGAGTTCCTTAGTTTTGCCTAGTTCAGCGGGGGTTGCTGCAATACTGACTTGTTTTGCAGCCCTTTGTGAACTCCAATCCAGTGTATTAGATGAGTCTCTGTCTAGTCCAGAAGAAGCTATGGAAACCCTGTCTAGTTCGGTGCATACATCAGAAGATTTGTCCTGTCTTGTAAATGCCCCTGAACATGATTTGTTAATAACCTTGCTAGAATCAGTGACATCTAAGTCTGATCCTGCATTCTTTAGTGAGAATCCAGTAGCTGTGAAGTCTAGTCATGATAATTTTTTTTTTTTTGCCCAGTCCTGGTTTCGGTCCTATCTTGACTGACTCGGAGGTCCGCAGTTCCTTGACATGCCCAGAAGTTTCTCTTGTGCCAGTGTGCCCAGATGTGCTCCGTGTGCCAGAATGCCCAAGTGTGTCTAAGGTGTTGGCGTGCTCAGATGCTTCCTTAGTGGAGACATGTTCTGATGTTGCCAGTCTGCCTGCATGCCCAGAGATGGTTCTGGTCCCTGAAAGCCCTGATCTTGACATTTGTCCTTGTAACCCTGACTCTGGAATTGCCCTAGGTTCCATAGAGGTTCTTGATAGTTCTCCATGTGAGCCTAAAGGGCGTTCTAACCTTTTGGGATCTCTATGGAACTTCAAAGTGTTCTGGGAGATCTCTGAGGAAACTTGTCCTGGTACCTTGGACTGGTTCAACAGTGGGTTTTGTGTTGGTAAAGACAGTTCCGGTGGGCATTGCAAAGGCTTTGGCATTTTTGGACAGTCCCTGGAAGGCGGTGGGTATCGCTCAGAGAGTTTCGGGGGGGCTTTTTCCTGGATATTGCGGTTCTGATGGGTATCACACTGAGGCTTGTAGTACTGATGGCCATGGTTTGTAGGTTCTGGTTCTGATGGGTCCAGTCTTGTGGTGACTGATTCTGGAATTTGGTCTTGGTCTCGGGCTGTCCCGGCCATCATGAATTATCAGTCAGATTGTTTTGCTGGGAATATCAGTTTTGAAAGGCGTCTAGTATCCGCCTTTAAGGGGGAGGGGGGTTACTGTTATGATCACGCCTGCAGCATGTACTGCTGGCTGCAGTTTTACTGAAGACAAGCAGTTTTTGATGTCATTACATGCATTTGCTTGCATAGTTTGGTTTGCACTCAAACTGGTTGCTGATTCCATCTGCAGTGGCTCTGCAGTTCTGGCCAGCTCAGGGTTGAATAATTACCATTCACCTGTGAGGGAATCTGCATGTCTGCTCCCATTGGATGGCCTCAGTATAAAGATCTGCTTCCTGCAGGGCTCCTCGGGCTATCATAGTTTCAGATCAGTCTGTTACTCTGCCTGGGCCCCCTTCACTCCTAGATCTCGTGTGGACTGCACTGACTCCTGCAAAGGGGTCAGTGAGTCCTTCTAAGTCCTGTTCTGTTTATCAGTAATTGTTACTTTGCTAGTCTTGCATCATATATCGGTTCATCGCCAATATGTACGCATACTAGCGTGTTTGTTATTTTTCTTGTATTCGTGTTATGTTAATACACCAGTGTCGCTGATATATACGTACTCGAACTGTTTATATCCTGTGTTCAGTCAGTCAGTTTCCAGCACGTTTTGGTAGGTTGCGCGTATCGTGATCACCCATGCTTAGCTAGTTTAGTCTTGTTCCTTGTCCTGCTCTAGTTCTTAGTTCGTGTTTCTTGCTTATGTCATATATCGGTTTATCGCCGATATATACATATTTCAGTCAGTCGTTTATAGTTTCATTGATAGCTGTAATCGTAGTACGCTAGGGAATCATACCTATTGTATATTTGTGTGTATTACGTCTGCCTTCTTTGACTCTATTTCCCGACTATTCTGTCCTGTCATTGTGAGGCACGCCACCGCTGCAATCGCATTGGCTGCCTCATTCCAGTCTGTCTTGTTTTGGATGCTTGCTGTCACTAAAGCAGTGATTAGTCCAGCAAGCGTTCACTCTGTTACCTGTCCTGATCTTCTGAGTTCTGGTTTATGCGCTCAGCGCTACCTTGCGCTGAGCCACTATAGTGAAAGGATTGTTTGTGGTTGCTCGGATCTACGCCTGCTCTATGCGCCACATCTCCTGTTGGAGTCAGTCCTCTCCTTCACTAAACTGGGGATATCCTGGTTCCTTGTGCTAGCGTGTGTACCTCCTTCACGTCAGGATATACACCATGTGCTGACTGTGGAGAATATACCGCCAAGCCTAACACAACTGAAGTAGTATAAAGGGCTTTGGGCACCTTTCTCTCTTTATACTGCTGCAGTGTCCACTTATTTGACCTGAAGAAGCGGCTTTTGGATGTGAAACGCGTTGTTGCTTGTGCTGGATTTTGTTTATGACAATAAATTTATAAATCAATTTATCAGTCTCCTTCCCTGAAGGTAAGCCAACACTCACCTTCCTTTTAAATGGATTTTAGTAATTTTATATTACAGTATTTTGGAGTGTTTCCATCTGTTGTTTTTCTTCTTACGTTTAGTCACTCCTGTTGGGGGGGTTAGAACTTTATGGTGTCTCCAACCTCCCCTTCTTAGGTAAAGTTATTGAAAAGGCTGTCTATCGGCAACTTGAAACCAGGCTGTCAGTAAACAACATCCTGGACCCTCTACAATCTGGCTTTAAGAAACACCACAGCTGTGAAACAGCCCTCATCCAAGTCTGCAACGATCTGCTCATGGCAAGGGACAGAGGGGAATGCTCCATCCTAATCCTGTTGGATCTCTCAGCGGCTTTTGATACAGTTGACCATGAAATCCTGCTTAACAGACTACAGGAGTACGGTGGCATCAGTGGATCAGTCCTCCAGTGGTTTAGATCATTCCTGACTGACAAAACACAGAGAGTATCCTTAGGTCCTATAATGTCCAAACCTGCACCTCTACAATTCGGAGTGGCACAAGGATCAATCCTATCCCCTCTGCTGTTTGCAATCTACATGTTGCCACTCGGTACACTTATCCTACGCCATGGCCTGACATACCACTGCTACGCCGATGACACACAGCTATACCTGTCCTTCAAACCTGGTGGAACAGACCCTACACCAAAAATAAACTCTTGCTTAGCTGAGCTACAGGCATGGATGAATGATAACTGGTTGAAACTGAATGCTGACAAAACTGAGGTCCTGTTTGTCCAAAGCCAGCACTCGCCATCAAAACAGCTCTATCCTAAAGCAACACCAATCAGGATTGGGAATTCAGACATAAACAGCTCCAACCTTGTGCGCAGCCTTGGAGTACTAATCGATGGGGAATTGAGTTTCAGAAACCAAATTTCATCTGTAGTTAAATCTTCCTTCTTTCATCTGAAGAACATTGCAAAGATTAAACATTTGATTCCCCCAGAGGATCTTCCAACCCTAGTCCACGCCTTCATCACATCACGGCTGGACTACTGCAATGCCCTTTATGCTGGCCTCCCCAAAAAGGACCTGCGTCGCCTGCAATTAGTGCAGAATGCTGCTGCCAGATTGCTAACAAACCAGCATCGCCACTGTCACATTACACCGATCCTTTGCTCACTGCACTGGCTACCAGTAGAATGGGGAATACTCTTCAAGATTGGACTGCTGACATTCAAATCCCTGCACAATCTGGGCCCTGGATACATGAAGGACCTGCTGAAGCCGCACCACACCTCTCACAACCTCAGATCAGCAAGTTCTATAAACTTGGTCACTCCCAGAGTGCACCTCAAAAAATCTGGAGATAGAGCCTTCTGTCATGCTGCCCCTACTCTTTGGAACTCCCTGCCACACCCAGTAAAGACAGCACCATCCCTGGAGCTATTCAAATCCAGACTGAAAAGCCACCTGCTTAGCCTGGCATTTCCAGACTTATAAAATTCTTCCTCTGTACCATGATGGTCGGAGCCATGCTTATGCGCTTTGAGTCCCATGGGAGAAAAGTGCTTTACAAATGTTATTTGTTGTTGTTGTTGTTGTTGGTGGTGGTGGTGTAGTCATAAAGTTATTTGTTTGAAGCCGTGGCCAGAACCGATACACTTCATAAAATGTTATTTTCTCAATCAGTAGAAAAATAAATAACCAACTATGTGGAAGCGTCATCCCTTTAAACCTACACAGCTGGCTGTGAGACATGCGTTCCATGTGCTCTAGGCACTCACACTGCACAACACTTATCCTCATTGGGCAGCTTGGTCACTATTGTGAAGTAAAGTTAATGTTTCAATGACTGCTTTCCTGAACACTATTATGCTGTGATAAAGGTCATGCATGCAAGTCTTATGGAGTCAGTCTCAATGTCCGGCTTGTCAAGGAGGGCACATCTCCCCACTGATGCAAGGGGGTCATGTTATAGAGCTTTTTGCAGTGCCTATGTGGGCAATACTCTTGGACTGCTCCTTGGTCTCAAAGGTTGCAAGCTTAAAGAGAAACTGTAACCCAATCAGTAGCTGATACCCCCTTTCACATGAAAAATCTTTTCCTTTTCACAAACGGATCATCAGGGAGCTCTATATGGTTGAAATTGTGGTGAAACCCCTCCCACAGTATGATGTCAGGGCCATGGTGCTGACATCACACTGTGGGAGCCTTGTTGCATTGTGTGAAATAACAGCTGTTTGCAGCTGTTTCCAACTGCCAAAAAAACCAGCAGCATCTCCTTCCGCTGACATCACCTGCCAGCAGTAAAAATGTCACCATATAATAAATGTCAAAATGTAAATCAGGGAAAGGAAAGATTTTACAATGGACGAACACTGACTAAATCACTTATACATAATTATTGTAAAAATTAAGCAGTTTTTAATTACATTATTTTCACTGGAGTTGCTCTTTAACACTTAAAAAACTCACCCCATACCTAACCTTAACCGACTTACAGCATTGCTTTTCATATCTAGCATACATAGGGCTTGATTCCCAAAGTGGTGCTAACTGTTAGCACGCTTGTGAAAAGCCCCTTAGCACGCCTCAACTGACTTTGCACGTGTTAATTAGCACTTGTGCGCTAAGTTTCGCGTTCGTGCGCAAAGTTTACTGCTGCCTGGTGCGCGCAAAATGAAAACAGCGCACCCGATGCACCCAAAACTGCACATGGAATGCGCCCTAAACGGTGCATGGGTGCGACATTTAGGGCGCACCCAATGCGCCATTTTGCCCGCATCCGCACCCAGTGGGACGTTTCGCGCGCATCAGACAGCGCTAAACTTTGCGCGGGAACGTGTAACTTATTGCGCGAACTGTTTTATATTGGTGTGTGCTAACTACTTAGCACCCTAGTTAGCTGTTAGTACCGATTAGTGAATAAGGCCCATAGACAGCAGGGCAGGAATCAACAAGTCTAGAACAGCATTCATAGATCCCATACAATCATAGAGTATAACAGCGGTATGTCACAGTGCCATCTACAGGCCAGAATTATGAACACCAAGTTTTTTCTTGCGTCCCAAAAATGTAAGATGTTTCACCCTAAGCATTGGCTTCAGACTTTTATTAGAATTATATATTATAAGCTCTTCTGAAGGACAGATAGTGACATCACTACAGACTCTGTGAAGCATTATGATAGATGGCAGTGCTTTATAAATACTCACCACTGTGTTATTTGTAAGTTGGTCCCAGGGGTGTAACTACCATGTATGGGCCCCCCCCCTTGCAAAAAAGAATGCATGAGGCCCCTTAAGTCCATGGCCCCTGCCCCCCCCTCCCCCAAAGGGACCAGGCAGGCAGAGAGTAAACAAATATCCCTGCCACCCCCTCCCGCCATGCAGAGTAGCGCAGAATGTTAAGTAATGTTACCTGCTTCCAGGGCCGGATTTCTGGGAAGGCCACAAAGGCCATGGCCTAGGGCAATAAAAATCAGCAGGGCGTAGGACTTGGAGAGGTAATAGGTCACATGTCAAAGTAATAATCTCTCCTGCTTTGCTCTGGTCTGCCTGAATTCCAGAGATCCCTGCATCTCTCTCACTTGTGCAAAGTGTGTGTTATGACAGTCAGCATCTGCTGTCACCTCACCTGATGATCCTGTCCTTTGTATGATGAGAGGGGACAAGCAATCTGCTGTGAGATGAAAAATATATGGGCTCCAGTAGCAGAACTCTTGAGTTCGGATTAGTTTTTTTCATGCAGCACGCATTCACGGGCAGGAATTATCAGCTCTCCTCTCCCTGACTGATGTTAGTTTATTACTAGTAGGTCAGTGCTATTAAAGACCTCAGATCTGTTTAATTTATGGCTAGTTTTTTTTCTCTCCTAGAGAATGACAGCAACATTCTTTATGCTACAGTTTAACTCTTTCCTGACCTTTTTTTGCCAGCAAAGCATTGTATTGTGTTAGCCATCAGTGAAAGCAAGATGTTTTGAAACAGAATGACAACTGTGTTACATTTATTGATATTTACAAAACAATCAATTCATCTCCTGCTGACTGTATATATAGCTGTGTGCCCTAACATCTTGTATACAGGAACAAAGCCTGAAGATGGCTCATTAGTGTAAGGCTTGGTGGTGTATTCTCCACAGTCAGCATGCAACGCATGAGCTGGCGTGGAGGAGGTACACACACCAGCACAAGGAAACAGGCTATCCCTAGTATAGTGGAGGGGAGGACTGACTCCAATAGGAGATTGTGGCGCACAGAGCCGGTGCAGATCTGACAGCCACAAACAATGCTTTCGTTATAACGTCTCAGCGCAAAGTAGCGCTGAGCGCATAAACCAGAACTGAGGAGATCAGGACAGGTAGACAGAATGAACGCTTGCTAGCTAGCGGCTACTTAGCGACAGCAAGCGTCCAAAACAAGACAGACTGGAATGAGGCAGCCAATGCGATTGCAGCGATGGCGTGCCTCACAAAGACAGGACAGGATAGTCAGGAAATAGCAGGATCAAGATAGATGAACGTAACACAGACAAATATACAATAAGTATGTATTCCTAGCGTATTACAATTACAGCTATCAATGAAACTATTTGTAACGTCTGACTAACATATGTATATATATCGGCAATGAACCGATATATGACATAAGCAGGAACGCTGACTAGGACTGGAGTAATACAGGGAACAGGACTCAGAAGGATTCGCTATGTCTTCGCAGAGATGAACGCAATCCACAAACGGTAACAGAACAGGATTCAGAAGGATTCGTTATCTCTTCGCAGAGATGAACGCAATCCACAAACAGTAACAGAACAGGATTCAGAAGGATTCGTTATCTCTTCGCAGAGATGAATGCAATCCACAAACGGTAACAGGACAGGATTCAGAAGGATTCGTTATCTCCTCGCAGAGATGAACGCAATCCACGAACAGGACCAGGAGCAGGATACTAGCTCAGCACGGGTGCTCACGATACGCGCAAACTACCACAACGTGCTGGAAAGCTGACTAATTGCACACAGGATATAAACAGTTCGTGTACGTATACATCAGCGACACTGATGTATCAACGTAACACGAATACAAGGAAAATAATAAACGTGCTGGTATGCATATATATGGGCAATGAACCAATATATGATGCAAAACCAGCAAAGTATCTTTTAGAACAAGAAACACGATCGGGGGCTGAAGCGACAGCAAGACAGGCTAAAACTGAAGCTATGAAAACCCGAGGAGTCCTGCAGGAAGCAGATCTTTATACTGAGGTCATCCAATGGGAGCAGACATGCAGATTCCCACACAGGTGAATGATAATCAGTCACAAGCTGACAGCAGGGAAAGGCAGACAAAGCTATGCAGCTTGCATGGAAAGAGATCAGAACTGCCTGAGCTGCAGCACTACTACTTCCAGCAACACCTGCTGCAGCAGCGATCATTACAATTAGCCAAAGGTTCATTGTTTTTCTTTTGGTTAGCCAATAAAAAGTGTTATTTTGTTACAAAACTTCCTGCTGACTGATTTTAAGATCTGTCTTAAGTGCTAAATTGTCACTGTGTAAAGTTCACCTGAGCTTATTCTGGGTACACACAATGCAATTTTCTGACAGCTTTACTGTCAGATTGACTATTTCCAACATGTCCGATCTGCTTTCCAATCAATTTTCTGAATGATTTTTCATAAAAGTGAACAGCAACTTGATCAAAAAATTGATCGGAAATCAGATCAGACATGATGGAAATAATTGATCTGATAGTAAATCTGTCAGAAAATTGCATCGTGTGTACCTAGCATTACACTACATCTATGCCAGTGTGTATCTATGCCAGTGTGTGTAGTTTAGGATCCTTCTATTTACCTGTTCTCTGTTTTGGATGAGCTTCATCTCCATTGTGCTTCACTGTCCCCTATTTGTGGCTCTGATGGCAGCAAGTAGCACAGAGGTCAAAGCAGTAGCACTGTCCACTGGGGCTCCCTGTAATTTCGCACTCCTGTACGGATGTGCACAGGAGCCGAGGCTGGGAGTGTTATGGTTATGCGTACTTGCCAAGTGCTGCTCATACATGAGCATCATTTCTGAAGTATGCATGCCCAAAATGCTACCGGCTGCTGTGCAACCAGGCAGGAGTGCAAAATTACATGGAGTGGACAGAGCATGCACTGCTTCTTTGTTGAACAGGGGGGCAAAGCAGCAAAACAGGGGAGCCCGTTCAATCTAGTCAGAGTTGGTCAGAATGGGGGGGGGGGGGGGTTGGTGACAGCCAGCCTAGGGCGCTGGAAAGTACAAATCTGGCCCTGCCTGCTTCCAGTGCAGTAGTCTTCTCTGTGCATCACAGCACACTTTCTCTGCCACTATTAAAAGATACCCCTTACATACCTGATATTTAACTCTTTCAGGCAGAGAAAGAAAAAAAGGAACACAGCATAGTTATTTGTGTGCTAGGCACTGTACATACACATGTCTATCTCATCATGTCACTTCAGGTATCCTTTAACCACTTGCCGACCGCACACTCATAACGTGCGTCGGCAAAGTGGCAGCTGCAGGACCAGCGACGCAGTACTGCGTCGCCAGCTGCAGCCTAATTAATCAGGAAGCAGCCGCTCGTACGAGCGGCTGCTTCCTGTCAAATCACGGCGGGGGGCTCCGTGAATAGCCTGCGGGCCGCCGATGGCGGCTCGCAGGCTAGATGTAAACACAAGCGGAAATAATCCGCTTTGTTTACATTTGTACGGCGCTGCTGCGCAGCAGCGCCGTAAGGCAGATCGGCGATCCCCGGCCAATCAGCGGCCGGGGATCGCCGCCATGTGACAGGAGACAGCCTGTCACTGGCTGCACAGGACGGATAGCGTCCTGTGCAGCCCGGCTTACCAAAGGGGGCCAGGTAGGAGAGGGAGGGGGAGCATGTCGCCGCGGAGGGGGGCTTTGAGGTGCCCCCCCCCCGCCAGCCACTCGCAGGCAGCAGAGATCAGACCCCCCCAGCACATCATCCCCATAGGGGGGAAAAAAGGGGGGCAATCTGATCTCCCTGCCTGCACCCTGATCTGTGCTGGGGGCTGCAGAGCCCACCCAGCACAGATCAATCAAACTAGCGCTGGTCCTTAAGGGGGGGTAAAGGGTGGGTCCTCAAGTGGTTAATGCCTCCCTATCACATGGCTGATGCAAGTCATGTGATCGGGAGCTCCTTGAAGGGCAGCTACTGTGATGCACAGAGATTTTCAGCGCTGGATACTGGTAAATATAACTCTCCCTGCGCTACTTTGCATGCAGATGGGAGGAGGCGGAGGAGGAGGAGGAGGGACCCCTGAGGAACCTGGGCCCCCCTCCTGCAATCCCAAGGGTTGCAGGTGCTATTGCTACGCCCATGGTATATTCCCTACAGCGATGCCCCCTGGCTCCTTCCTACTTGTGACCAGCTATGAGAAATCACTGCTGCTGCACCCATGGCATTGACCACACCAATCGAATAATAATTATGGTCCTGATTGTGGTTGGTCAATGACATGAAATTAATTCCAAGTTGGTGTAGATTTTATGCTAATTTTTATGCAAATGTATGCACTTTGAAAATAGACCAATGGAACGAAGCAGTTGCAGGACTTGATCCAACCATTTTCAAGCTGCATTAATTTGCATAGGAATTAGCATAAATTCTGCATCAACTTGCAAATATTCGCACCTCATTGACCTAACCTAGTCCTGATCAAAGTTTCCTATCCCATCAGTGATAATGTTTTGTATTGCAGGAGCACTACCTGAGCCGTGATGTAAAGGTGGGTACACACATCAGATAAAAGTCTTTGGAAAATGAAAGATCACAGACCAATTTTACCCCCTTCCATGTAGTATGAGAGCCATACTCTACACAGTCTATTCTATGGAGCTGAACTCCTCATCAGATAAAAATCTTTGCAAGATGCTGCACACAAAGATGCTGTACACATTCAACAGATAAGTATCTGCAAAAGATCTGTTCCTGCAAAAGATCCGTTCCTGCAAAATGCATTCATAGTCTATGATATCTGCAGATCATCATACACACCTTGTTTAACGGACATTCATCTGAACATCAGATCCACCAGGATGGATCTTCAGATCGGCAGATAATTGTCTGATCTGCAGATGAATGTCCGTTAAACAAGGTGTGTATGAGAATCTGCAGATATAGACTATGAATGCATTTTGCAGGAATAGATCTTTTGCAGGAACAGATCTTTTGCAGATACTGATCTGTTGCATGTGTACAGCATCTTTGTGTGCAGGATCTTGCAAAGATTTTTATCTGATGGGGAGTTCAGCTCAATAGAATAGACTGTGTAGGTATGGCTCTCATACTACATGGAAGGGGGTAAAATTGGTCTGTGATCTTTCATTTTCCAAAGACTTTTATCTGATGTGTGTACCCACCTTAAAGGACTTCCGAGGTCAAATGTTCCCCCCAAAAATAAAAAAGTTAGATACCTGTATAAAGAATAAGCTCACTATACATCAGTGGTTCTGGATGTGTGTCTGGCTTTCTGGGCATAAAGAGATGATTTGTATGTACGGGAGTGATGCACCATGGGTAACTGCACTTGCTCACTTAAAGCTTAATTATTGCAAATACCTTCTGTTTTAAGAAGGCAAAATTATATTCAGCCTCTGAGTTCCAAAGCACCTTTATGTTTTTTTTTCTAATATGGAGATATTGAAGAGGTTGTGATCGCACCGTGGCTCCTGGATCAGAGAGGCCCATCTGTAGCGTTGAAGTGTTTAAAATGTTCAAATTCTTTGAATCTGAACCTGACTCTCTACACAAGCAGACTGTAAGGGGCAGGCCCGGATTTACCTCACAGGAGTCTATAGGCACAGATGTTGTCCAGGCACTTTAGATTTTGCCCTCCATGAACCTACAATCCCCCACCAAACTGCACTGCAAGTGTGCTGGCTGGCCCAGCTGTCACATCTCCCTTACTTCCCTTACCTGTCATAGGTAGCTACAGTTGCCCCTTAGCATTAGGTAGCCAGAAGTACCCTCAATATTAAGTAGCTAGAGAAGCCCTCAAGTATTAGGTAGCTAGAGGAACCTCAGTATTAAGTAGCTAGAGGTGCTCCTGACAGAAGGGAGATCTCGTCAGTGGAATGCCGAGAGCTGGGTAAGTAACCTTTCATTTACACTAGGACTCTGCATAGGGCAGGAGGGAAGGAGGCGCTCGGGAAGGGAAGTGAGCCGCCTTTCCATCATCAGGCGCCTGTTGGCTTGTGCCTACAGTGCCTTATGGTAAATCCAGCCCTGGTAAGGGGTGTTAACTCCTACCTGCTGCTGACTCTGACCGATGCATTCCATGTTGCATTCAAGCTCTGTGATACTTCGTAGAGTGCAGCAGGCAGAGGCTGCGATAAGAGTGAATTAACACCCCCTGCTGCAGTATGCATGTGTAGAGATTCAGGTTCAGCTTGGAAGAATTCAGAATGAGGTTTTCATGCACGTCAACTCAACCTGCCAGGTGTCCTCCTTCCAATGCTGCATTAGCTCTTTAATGGTGCTGTGATGGTAATGATGACCTCTAAGGGCCTGATTCACAAAGCGGTGCTAACCCAGTTAGAGACTTTAGGCGTGATAACCATTGCACCACACTGGTGAAAAGCCAGTTTAGGCGTGATAAGTTTAGGTGTGATAAGTTTAGGTGTGATAAGTTTAGGCGTGATAAGTTTAGGTAAGTGTAGATAGCGCACAAAGTCCCGCACGCAAAGCAGTGCCATTAAACTCTATGCGAAGTGCACCAGACTTTGCTAGCGCAAAACTTTTAATCAGCTGTGCACTGCGGTGCTAACGCAGTTGGTGCTTAAACTTATCACGCCTAAACTTATCACACCTAAACTTATCATGCCTAAACTTATCACACCTAAACTTATCACACCTAAACTTATCATGCCTAAACTGAGTTTAGGCATGATAAAGGGCTTTTCACCAGGGTGCTAACTGTTAGCACCGCTTTGTAAATCAGGCCCTTAATGTACTTTGAATAGAGGTAATTATTAGCAAACTATTCCCTTTCTTACCCACATATCTCTCTTAAAGGATACCTGAGGTGACATGAGACATGATGAGATAGACATGTGTATGTACAGTGCCTAGAACACTATTAACTGTGCTGTGTTCCTTTTCTTTCTGTGTCTGAAAGAGTTAAACATCAGGTATGTATGTGGCAGTTCCTGTCTGAGTCAGGACTGGGTCAGACTACAGTGTGACCCACACTGATAAGAAATTCCAATTATAAAACTCTTTCCTGGCAGAAAATGGCTTCCGAGAGCTTTAAAGAGAAACAAAGGGTCAATAGTTCATAGATTTTAGCTCTGGCATACTGCAATGAATGTGTCATTGAGTAAAAACAATACAACAGTAAAAACTTAAAAAGTAGATTTAAATATAAAATAAAACTGTGGTATATCTTAAAAAGTCATTTTTAGGAGGAGGAAGATAGATACAATTGTTTATTTCATTAGTTTACTTTCACCTCAGGTGTCCTTTAAGGTGCTATACATCACTCTTTGTATGGGCAGATCGACTAAGAGACAGATTTCTCTCTGATAGAATCTGATCAGAGAGAGATCTGTTGCTTGCCCATACACCAGCAGATGCCCCCCCTCCACCCTTATGGAAACAGCTCCAGGGGTTCTGTCCCGATATTGCACATTGTTACTGCCGTGCAACCGATCGACCACGTTGGCCCGACATCTTGCAGCAAGTCCAATCAATACAGTCAACCAATTTCGGCCCCAATTGCTTGTGACGGCACTGATTTAATAATAATTATCGTATTCGATGCTCGATCAGCTGCCAAGTTGAGTGATCTATGGGCACTTTTACCAGGGCCGGCCCTAGACTCTTTGCCGCATGAGGCAAGTTTTGAAAAAATTGCCGCCTGCCGCCCCCCCTTGGGGGGCCGCCGAGCTGGAGGGGTAGCTGGCAGGACGGGGGTATTGGGCCTAGCAGTGGGGAGGGGGGTCGGACTCCCCCCTCCCTCGCCTGGGTCCTCCGATCTGCGCTCCCCTCCAGCTTTAAATGTAGCGGAAGCTTGCGACAGCCAGTAAGAGGCACGGGCGGGGGATCACTCACCTTCCTCGTTCCAACGTGCGCCCACTGACGTCACTTCCTACAACGTCGGCCACGTACAATACAGTGGACGGCGTTGCAGGAAGTGACGTCAGTGGAGCGCACGTTGGAACGAGGAAGGTGAGTGATCCCCCGCCCGTGCCTCTTACTGTCTGTCGCAAGCTTACGCTACATTTAAAGCTGGAGGGGTAGCTGGCAGATCGGGGGACCCAGGCGAGGGAGGGGGGGGGTCCGACCCCCCTCCCCACCGCTAGGCCCAATACCCCCGTCCTGCCAGCTACCCCTCCAGCTCGGCGGCCGGCATCCCCGCACCCACGGACGGGCGGATGCCGCCCCTAGAACTTTGCCGCCTGAGGCAAAAGTTTCACCCCGCCTCATGAGCGGGCTGGCCCTGACTTTTACTGCAGCTGTCCCTGGCAGCATTTTATGCTCCATATGAATTATGTACATAGTGCTTGAGGGGGCCCAATGTGACGCTTGTACTGAGGCCCATATCTCCTTAGGTACACCATTGGGAATGTACTGTATCTCACATAAGGCCTGAGCTTGCCGTGGCTGCGCAGTACGCATAGACGAGAGTGCGGCTGCGCCGCTTTAGGGCTCCTCCCACCGCGTCCTCTCTATAGGCTGTCTCCTGTGTGTGGATCGGGGGCGGAGTCCCTAGAGCTGTGCAGACGCTCCGACGGCCATTTTAGATGTGGAATGAGAGCCCGACCCGGGCGGTGGGGTCTGGATCAGAGCGGGGGACACGGCGTAAGTAAACAGAGGGGGCGGATGGCGTCCTCCGTGGATACTAAATAAACACAGGTACTGAACTCTTTTTAGCCATTTCACCTCACAAGTCCTTTAAAGGGATACTGTAGGGCAGTGGCGGACACAGCCAGCAGTGGGCCCCTGTGCAAAATTGTAATTGTGGGCCCTCTATGACCTGCGGCGCGCGTAGCGCGCCGCGGCAAAATATGGGCGTGGCTACAACCTGAATGGGCGTGGCAATGACCGGATGAGGGCGGAGCTAACTGTAACTTAAAGCGAACCCGGGGTGAGGGTTTATTTCCTTTTAAACAATACTAGTTGCCTGGCGGCCCTGCTGATCTATTTGGCTGCAGTAATAAACTGAATTACACCAGCAACAAGCATGCAGCTAATCTTCTCAGTTCTGACAATATTGTCAGAAACCCCTGACCTGCTGCATGCTTGTTCAGGGTCTATGGTTGAAAGAATAAGAGGCAGAGGACCAGCACGGCAGCCAGGCAACTGGTATTGCTTAAAAGGAGAGAAATATGGCAGCCTCAATATTATTCTCACCTCAGGTTCCCTTGAAAAGTGCAACGCAAAGACAGTGGGCCCAAGTTTTGGTGACCCTTTCCCCAGAAAATTCACATAATTGTGCAGGTTTTCTCAAGAAAATACACATATATGCCCAGAAAATACGTGCAATCATGTCGGCAGATATGCCCAGAAAATATGTGCAATCAAGTCGGCAGATATGCCCAGAAAATACGTGCAATCAAGTCGGCAGATATGCCCAGAAAATACGTGCAATCAAGTCGGCAGATATGCCCAGAAAATACGTGCAAACAAGTCGGCAGATATGCCCAGAAAATACATGCAATCAAGTCGGCAGATATGCCCAGAAAATACGTGCAAACAAGTCGGCAGATATGCCCAGAAAATACGTGCAATCATGTCGGCAGATATGCCCAGAAAATACATGCAATCATGTCGGCAGATTTGCGAAGAAAATACATGCAATCATGTGGCAGACCTGCCCAGAACATACACCTGCTAATATAAATAAAACAAAAACATTTACTCACCTGCAGCAGCAGACCTCCTGTCCCAGCCTCCATCCGGCGCGCAGCTCCCATGGGTGGTTGGGTGGATAGGTAGCCTAGTGGGTGGGTGAGTGGGTGGGTGGGTTGGTAGCCTGGTGGGTGGGTGGGTGAGTGGGTGGGTTGGTAGCCTGGTGGGTGGGTGGGTAGGTAGCCTGGTGGGTGGGTGGGTAGGTAGCCGGGTGGGTAGGTAGCCTGGTGGGTGGGTGGGTAACTAGCCCGGTAGGTAGGTAGGTAGCCCGGTGGGTGGGTAGGTAGGTAGCCTGGTGGGTGCGTGGGTAGCCGGGTGGATGGGTAGGTAGCCTGGTGGGTGGGTTGGTAACTAGCCCGGTAGGTAGCCGGGTGGGTGGTTAGGTAGGTAGCCGGGTGGGTGGTTAGGTAGGAAGCCTGGTGGGTGGGTAGCCGGGTGGGTGGGTAGGTAGGTAGCCGGGTGGGTGGTTAGGTAGGTAGCCGGGTGGGTAGGTAGGAAGCCTGGTGGGTGGGTAGGTAGCCTGGTGGGTGGGTGGGTAACTAGCCCGGTAGGTAGGTAGGTAGCCTGGTGGGTGCGTGGGTAGCCGGGTGGGTGGGTAGGTAGCCTGGTGGGTGGGTAGGTAGGTAGCCTGGTGGGTGGGTAGGTAGCCTGGTGGGTGGGTTGGTAACTAGCCCGGTAGGTAGCCGGGTGGGTGGTTAGGTAGGTAGCCAGGTGGGTGGTTAGGTAGGTAGCCGGGTGGGTGGTTAGGTAGGTAGCCGGGTAGCCGGGTGGGTGGGTAGGTAGCCTGGTGGGTGGGTTGGTAACTAGCCCGGTAGGTAGCCGGGTGGGTGGTTAGGTAGGTAGCCGGGTGGGTGGTTAGGTAGGTAGCCGGGTGGGTGGTTAGGTAGGTAGCCGGGTAGGTAGGTAGGTAGCCGGGTGGGTAGGTAGCCAGGTGGGTAGGTAGCCGGGTGGGTGGTTAGGTAGTTGGGTGGGTGGTTAGGTAGGAAGCCTGGTGGGTGGGTAGGTAGCCGGGTGGGTAGGTAGCCGGGTGGGTGGTTAGGTAGTTGGGTGGGTGGTTAGGTAGGAAGCCTGGTGGGTGGGTAGGTAGCCGGGTGGGTAGGTAGGTAGGAAGCCTGGTGGGTGGTTAGGTAGTCGGGTGGGTAGGTAGGAAGCCTGGTGGGTGGGTAGGTAGGTAGCCGGGTGGGTAGGTGGTTAGGTAGCCGGGTGGGTGGCTATCTGGGTGGGGGGCCCGACTCCTATCCTCCCTCCCTCCCTTCCTTCCTCACCTCGGGGGGCCCCCTCCCGATATGCGCGGCGGGAGAGCGAGCGGCAAATGCAGGAAGTCTTCAGGGCTCTCCAGGCATCCGCTAGAGGCCCAGCTGCTGAGTCTCCAATATGTCTCCAACTGGAGACATATTGGAGACCAAGCGGCTGGGCCTCTAGCGGATGCCTGGAGAGCCCTTCCTGCATTTGCCGCTCGCTCGCTCTCCCGCCGCGCATATCGGGAGGGGGCCCCCCGAGGTGAGGGAGGGAGGGAGGATAGGAGTCGGGGGGCCCCCCGGGAATAAAATAATAAAAAAAAAAAAAAATATAAAAAAAAAAAAAAAAAATACTTAATGGGCCCCTGAAGAAAACGGAACTTCAGGGGCCCTCGAGCGGCGGCACGGCCTGCACGGCCGTATGTCCGCCCCTGCTGTAGGGGGGTCGGGGGAAAATGAGCTGAACTTACCCGGGGCTTCTAATGGTCCCCCGCAGACATCCTGTGCCCGCGCAGCCGCTCACCGATGCTCCGGCCCCGCCTCCGGTTCACTTCTGGAATTTCTGACTTTAAAGTCAGAAAACCACTGCGCCTGCGTTGCCGTGTCCTCGATCCCGCTGATGTCATCAAGAGTGCACAGTGCAGGCCCAGTATAGTCTGTGTCTGCGCAGTACACTCCTGGTGACATCAGCGGGAGCGAGGACACGGCAAAGCAGGTGCAGTGGTTTTCTGACTTAAAAGTCAGAAATTCCAGAAGTGAACCGGAGGCGGGGCCGGAGCATTGGGGAGTGGCTGCGCCAACACAGGATGTCTGCGGGGGATCATTAGAAGCCCTGGGTAAGTTCAGCTCATTTTCCCCCGACCCCCCTCCAGTATCCCTTTAATGATTACTACTATTCCAAGTATCTATATAAGTGATTATTACCAGCACAGGACCAATAGAGAGCTAATACTGCGTTTGAGGGAGGGCCTCTCGGGGGCCCCTCTGGCCCACCGGCCCCATGCAGTCGCAGCCTCTGCACCCCCTTTTGCTAAGCCACTGTTCCTCTTGTCGCCTTATTGTGCTTTGTAAAGTGATGCAGAATATGCTGCCACTATATAAATAAAACAATAATAATAATATACGGTACACACCAGCATTCTGTAGACCAAGAAAAATGGATATGTCAAACCGTACAATTGATTGGATTAGGCAGGGTTAGTGGTGCTGATTGAAAATTACCGATTCATAAATCGATCACTCCATCGATCTATTTCTTGGAACAATCCGGCTGATTAGATCGGGTTGTATCCTATTTTTTGCCCCCTTTTGTGTGCCCAAGCAATTGTTTACGGTCAATAGACTTTGGCACCGATATAGCACTAGCGCTATAGTCCATACCCCGCCCACAGGTAATTCGGGGTTCCGGCAATTGCCGGACCCCAAATTACTTCTCCCTCCGAGTTGCTATGACTTAGAGTGGAAATCAAATTTATGCCACCAGAATTTGAGCGGTAGCAGGGTGAGCCGTTATTCGGCTCACCCTGCGCCCAACTCACCGATGGCGTATACATACGTACGCCTTCACGCGTACATACCAAAGAGGAGCGGGGAAAAAATGGCGTATGGTGATGCCGATAATGGCATCTTGCTACTAAGGTTATTTAACGTTTTATAAATGTCCTAAAATGTTAAATAACCTTAGCAATAAGATGTAATTACCGGCATCTGTGATACATTACCTGGTCCCAGCGATCCCGTCTCCTCTCCACTTCCTGTTTAGTTTGAAAGAGTCCTGCAGCCAACCAATCACCATGTGGGGACTGAAGCTGCATGGTGATTGGCTGGCTGCCGAGCACATTCAAACAAACAAGTGGAGAGGAAAAGCGATCATCAAGGAGCAGGTAATGTATCATTTAACCCCTGCCGCCTGTCACACTGAACCCTCCGCTCACACCCTAACAGCTCCATGCACGTTGCCTAACCCGGACTACACCCACCTCGCTGCCTAACACTAACCCTTCCGACTCTACACCCTCACAGGAGCAGGAAAAATGGCGCATACCGCAATAGAAACTTTGTGATGCACTATTGAAAAACTCAGTAAACATAATTTACCGTTTTGAAGTGCAACATCCTGGCGCAGTGATAGCTAGTGATCTGGCGCAGCGATAGTGCTCCCTGCACCATAATCTCCCCCTTGCGCTTGAATAGCAGCCATGTGTCAGAATGTTGGATTCAAAATCGTAAATTACGTTTACCGTGCTTTTCAATGGTGTGCCAGAAAGTTTCTATTGCGTTATGCGCCATTTTTTCCTGCTCCACGCCTTCACCCCGCCTTCTCCTGCCAACCATTGCCTATGTCGCCTGCCCCCCTTTCCCCCTTCACATTACTGCAAGGCACCTATTCTTTGGGTGGTTGGTCTGTATATGTGGTCATCCTATGTAACATTACAGTCACATTATCAATCATGATCCCAAATGATAATTCAGGCTTACCGATTAGAGTTGGGCCGAACGGTTCGCCTGCGAACGGTTCCATGCGAACTTCAGTGGTTCGCGTTCGCGTCCCGCAGGCGAACCTTTGCGGAAGTTCGGTTCGCCCCATAATGCACATGGAGGGTCAACTTTGACCCTCTACATCACAGTCAGCAGGCCCAGTGTAGCCAATTAGGCTACACTAGCCCCTGGAGCCCCACCCCCCCTTATATAAGGCAGGCAGCGGCGGCCATTAAGGCCACTCGTGTGCCTGCATTAGTCAGAGTAGGGCGAGCTGCTGCAGACTGTCTCTCAGGGAAAGATTAGTTAGGCTTAGCTTGTTCCTGTCTGGCTGCATACCTGTTCTGTGAACCCACCACTGCATACCTGTGCTGTGAACCCACCACTGCATACCTGTGCTGTGAACCCACCACTGCATACCTGTTCTGTTCAGTGGACCCGCCACTGTATACCTGTTCATTGAACCCACCACTGCATACCTGTGCTGTGAACCCACCACTGCATACCTGTGCTGTGAACCCACCACTGCATACCTGTGCTGTGAACCCACCACTGTATACCTGTTCTGTTTAGTGAACCGCCACTGTATACCTGTTCTGTTTAGTGAACCCGCCACTGCATACCTGTTCTGTTCAGTGAACCCACCGCATCAGTGCGCATACCTGTTCTGTTCAGTGGACCCGCCACTGCATACCTGTTCTGTTTAGTGAACCGCCACTGTATACCTGTTCTGTTTAGTGAACCGCCACTGTATACCTGTTCTGTTTAGTGAACCCGCCACTGCATACCTGTTCTGTTCAGTGGACCCGCCACTGCATACCTGTTCTGTTTAGTGAACCCGCCACTGCATACCTGTTCTGTTCAGTGGACCCGCCACTGTATACCTGTTCTGTTTAGTGAACCCACCACTGCATACCTGTTCTGTTCAGTGGACCCACCGCATCAGTGCGCATACCTGTGCAGTTAAGTGAACCCGCCACTGCATACCTGTTCTGTTCAGTGGACCCGCCACTGCATACCTGTTCTGTTTAGTGAACCGCCACTGTATACCTGTTCTGTTTAGTGAACCCGCCACTGCATACCTGTTCTGTTTAGTGAACCCGCCACTGCATACCTGTTCTGTTCAGTGGACCCGCCACTGCTTACCTGTTCTGTTTAGTGAACCGCCACTGTATACCTGTTCTGTTTAGTGAACCCGCCACTGCATACCTGTTCTGTTCAGTGAACCCACCGCATCAGTGCGCATACCTGTTCTGTTCAGTGGACCCGCCACTGCATACCTGTTCTGTTTAGTGAACCGCCACTGTATACCTGTTCTGTTTAGTGAACCGCCACTGTATACCTGTTCTGTTTAGTGAACCCGCCACTGCATACCTGTTCTGTTCAGTGAACCCACCGCATCAGTGCGCATACCTGTTCTGTTCAGTGGACCCGCCACTGCATACCTGTTCTGTTTAGTGAACCGCCACTGTATACCTGTTCTGTTTAGTGAACCGCCACTGTATACCTGTTCTGTTTAGTGAACCCGCCACTGCATACCTGTTCTGTTCAGTGGACCCGCCACTGCATACCTGTTCTGTTTAGTGAACCCGCCACTGCATACCTGTTCTGTTCAGTGGACCCGCCACTGTATACCTGTTCTGTTCAGTGGACCCACCGCATCAGTGCGCATACCTGTGCAGTTAAGTGAACCCGCCACTGCATACCTGTTCTGTTCAGTGGACCCGCCACTGCATACCTGTTCTGTGAACCCGCCACTGTATACCTGTTCTGTTCAGTGAACCCACCGCATCAGTGCGCATACCTGTGCAGTTAAGTGAACCCACCTACCTACGTGAGTGCACGCAGTGTGATATACCACTCCGTGCATACCCGATATGGACAAAACAGGTAGAGGAAGAGGTAGTGGCAGAGCCAGAGGAAGGCCACCCGGCAGGTCTGCGCGAGGTCGTGTAAATGTAATTTCGTGTGGACCTGGCCCACAGTACAGTGCTCGGAAGAAGGCACGTCCCATCACCTCCCAAGATTGTCAGGACGTGGTTGAGTATTTAGCGACACAGAACACCTCATCTTGCTCAGCCACCAGTGCTACTACTAGCACCACTTCCGCTGCATTTGACACTTCGCAAGAATTATTTAGTGGTGAAATCACTGATGCACAGCCATTGTTGTTACAGCCAGATGAATTTTCACCAGCTCATATGTCTGAGTTACGCGGCAACATTATGGATGTAACGTGTAAGGAGGATGAAGGACCTACTGATGTTGGTGCATGTTTGGATTTGTCTGAGGCAAGCGAAGCTGGGCAGGATGATTACGATGATGACGATGATAGGGATCCACTGTATGTACCCAATAGAGGAGATGAAGAGGGGGACAGTTCAGAGGGGGAGTCAGAGAGTAGGAGGAGGAGAGAAGTTGCTGAAAGAAGCTGGGGCAAAGCCATCTGCTCGCTCTGCCAACAAAAATTGAGCCGTGGAAAGGCCAACACTCACGTAGGGACAAGTGCCTTACGAAGGCACCTGGAGAAAAGGCACAAACAGCAATGGGATGGCCACCTGAGCAAAAGCAGCAGCAGCACACAAAAGCAAAGCCACCCTCCTTCTCCTCTTCCTCCTCCATCAGGTGCATTATCTGCTTCTGCCGCTTTCTCCCTTCCACCTTCACAGGCACCCTCCTCCACTCCGCCTCTGCCCTTGAGCGCTTCCTGCTCCTCTGCCCACAGCAGCAGTCAGGTGTCCGTGAAGGAAATGTTTGAGCGGAAGAAGCCAATTTCGGCCAGTCACCCCCTTGCCCGCCGTCTGACAGCTGGCGTGGCGGAACTGTTAGCTCGGCAGCTGTTACCATACCGGCTGGTGGACTCTGAGGCCTTCCGTAAATTTGTGGCCATCGGAACACCGCAGTGGAAGATGCCAGGCCGCACTTATTTTTCGAGAAAGGCCATACCCCAACTGCACCGTGAAGTTGAGAGGCAAGTGGTGTCATCTCTTGCGAAGAGCGTTGGGTCAAGGGTACACCTGACCACGGATGCCTGGTCTGCCAAGCACGGGCAGGGCCGCTACATTACCTACACAGCCCATTGGGTGAACCTGGTGGTGAACGATGGCAAGCAGGGCGCAGCGGACCAAATTGTGACACCTCCACGGCTTGCAGGCAGGCCTCCTGCCACCTCCTCTCCTCCTGCTACATGCTCTTCGCTGTCCTCCTCCTCCTCCTTGGCTGAGTGGCAGTTCTCCTCTCCAGCTACACAGCCCCAGCTCCGCAGGGCCTATGCTGCATGCCAGGTACGACGGTGTCACGCCATCTTAGACATGGCTTGTCTCAAAGCGGAGAGTCACACTGGAGCAGCTCTCCTGGCTGCTCTTAAGAAACAGGTGGATGAGTGGCTGACCCCGCACCACCTGGAGATAGGCAACGTGGTGTGCGACAACGGCAGCAATCTGCTTGCCGCTTTGCATATGGGGAAGCTGACACACATACCCTGCATGGCACATGTCATGAATCTAGTGGTTCAAAGATTTGTGGCAAAGTACCCTGGCTTAGCGAATGTCCTGAAGCAGGCCAGGAAGTTCTGTGGGCATTTGAGGCGGTCTTACACAGCCATGGCACGCTTTGCGGAAATTCAGCGCAAAAACAACATGCCGGTGAGACGCCTCATTTGCGATAGCCCGACTCGCTGGAACTCGACCCTGCTCATGTTCTCCCGCCTGCTAGAACAGAAGAAAGCCGTGACCCACTACCTCTACAACTGGAGTA
Source organism: Hyperolius riggenbachi (assembly GCF_040937935.1). Classification (NCBI taxonomy): domain Eukaryota; kingdom Metazoa; phylum Chordata; class Amphibia; order Anura; family Hyperoliidae; genus Hyperolius; species Hyperolius riggenbachi. Next base: position 68,432,377 of record NC_090647.1, read on the forward strand.
GAATGAAACAGTCTGGGAAGATGGGGATGTTCTGGCCCGACAACTGGACACTGATGGAGAATGCATGCAGGCTCATGCGGCCGTTTGAGGAGGTGACCAACCTGGTGAGCCGCAGTGAGGGCACCATCAGCGACTTAATTCCCTACGCTTACTTCTTGGAGCGTGCTGTGCGTAGAGTGGCGGATGAAGCTGCGAATGAGCGTGACCAGGAACCGTTACGGCAGGAACAGGCATGGGACCAATTTTCATCAGACCCAGCTGTTTCCTCAACACCTGCGGCAGCACAGAGGGGGGAGGAGGAGGAAGAAGAGAAGTCGTGTGCAGAAGACGAATCAGACTCAGAGGATGATGAGCAAGGTGTTTCTTTGGGGGAGGAGGAGGAGGAGGAGGGGACAGCGGCAGGAGAACAACCTCAGCAGGCATCGCAAGGGGCTTGTGCTGCTCAACCTTCCCGTGGTATTGTTCGCGGCTGGGGGGAGGAGGTTGACTTACCTGACGTCACTGAGGAAGAGCAAGAGGAGATGGAGGGTACTGGATCCGACTTTGTGCAGATGTCGTCTTTTATGCTGTCCTGCCTGTTGAGGGACCCCCGTATAAAAAACCTCAAGGGGAATGAGCTGTACTGGGTGGCCACACTACTAGACCCTCGGTACAGGCACAAAGTGGCGGACCTGTTACCAACTCACCGGAAGGTGGAAAGGATGCAGCACATGCAGAACCAGCTGTCAACTATGCTTTACAATGCCTTTAAGGGTGATGTGACGGCACAACGCCAGCAAGGTACCACTGCCACTAATCCTCCTCCCGTGTCCACGCAGTCAAAGACAGGACGCTCCAGCGATCTCATGGTGATGTCGGACATGCGGACGTTCTTTAGTCCAACGCCTCGCCGTAGCCCTTCCGGATCCACCCTCCACCAACGCCTGGAACGGCAGGTAGCCGACTACCTGGCCTTAAGTGTGGATGTAGACACTGCTGTGAACAGCGATGAGGAACCCTTGAACTACTGGGTGCGCAGGCTTGACCTGTGGCCAGAGCTGTCCCAATTTGCCATCCAACTTCTCTCCTGCCCTGCCGCAAGCGTCCTCTCAGAAAGGACCTTCAGCGCAGCTGGAGGCATTGTCACAGAGAAGAGAAGTCGCCTAAGTCACAAAAGTGTTAAGTACCTCACCTTTATCAAAATGAATGAGGCATGGATCCCGGAGGGCTGCTGCCCGCCCCTAGACTAAGTCAGTCCCCGCACATACAGCATCTCTGCCTGCACGCCGTGTGACTGGCTGCCTGGCCTGCCCCAAGAAGACTAAGTCGCTCCCAGTCCCTCCACACAGCATGTCTGCCTGCAGGCCGCTTGACTACCTTCTCCGCCACCACCAACAGGGTCCGGGACTCCAGGCGGATTGCTGAATCTTTTAGGCCGCTGCTAGCAGCGGCCGCTGTAATAATTTTTCGGGTGCGTGTACATGACTGCCTAATTTTTCTGGCTGCACTGCGGGCAGCTGCAACAACAAAAGAAAAGGCATGTACATGCGCCCATTCCCCTTCGTGATCATTACCTTGCCGTGGTGAAGGGGCTTGCGTATCACAATGGAGCAATGACCGGCGCCTAGATGAGTGTCTCGGGGGGCACACCCACGATAATAAGGTCGTTGCCTCATTGTGGTCAGACCAAATTTGATCAGCTGGACAGTCACTGTTCTGTCATTCAGCTACATCAGCCAGATGACCATAAAGCCACTTTAAACTGTAAAGCCACCAAAACCTGCACTCTCGCCATGGTGCGCACCAGTAAAGCACGGCCGTCACTACACAAACAGCTGTTTGCGGTGCGTTACACGATGAGTTTGGTGTGTCAGTGTGAAGCAGTACCTTAATTACACTACCTGATTGATGTATACACATGCAAGATGTTTGAAAGCACTTTAGGCCTGTCATTTAGCATTCAATGTGATTTCTGCCCTTAAAACGCTGCTTTGCGTCAAATCCAGATTTTTCCCGGGGACTTTTGGCATGTATCCCACTCCGCCATCCCCCCCTCCAGGTGTTAGACCCCTTGAAACATCTTTTCCATCACTTTTGTGGCCAGCATAATTATTTTTTTTTTTCAAAGTTCGCATCCCCATTGAAGTCTATTGCGGTTCGCGAACTTTAACGCGAACCGAACCTTTCGCGAAAGTTCGCGAACCCGGTTCGCGAACCGAAAATCGGAGGTTCGGCCCAACTCTAACGGTCAATCGCCGATCATATCGGCTGATTGTTTGGGAGATTGAAGATTAAACCTTTACAGCACAAAAGAATCCAACTTGCGCTTTGAAACCAGTTATGATCGTATTTATGATAAATCCACTATGCTGATTAAACATTTGTCAAGTTTCCTGTCAAGTGACAGGCAGCCTATTGGGGTAATCAAAGTGCGGGGCTAATGTCCTGTAAAGTGATTGGACCTGCAGGGGCTCAGGGCAGGACGAGTGGAGCTCTCGTCATTGCCAATTAGCGGGCATAAGTTCATAGCGCTCGCTATGCTACTCTAATAAGGCGTGTTAACTTGGATAAGACATGCTAACTCTGATAAAGCATGCTATTTGTCTTAGTGAATAAAGCCTATTGTATATATTCATTTCCGGGTCAAAGAGTTCACTTCCTGGCTTGTGTCATGAAGTGTAAAAACAAATCGCCCTGCAAAAATGCTTAGAAAAGCACTTTATAAAAAAAATTGCAGTTCGCAGGTAAGTGCCGGGCGGCGCTAAAAAAGATCGCCCACAACATCGCAAAACGCTGGTGTCAGCGTTTGCGATTTTAGATGTGAACAAGGCCTTAATGGACTTGGCTACATTCACAAGGGGAGTTGTGTTGCGTTCCCTGTAAAAACTGGAATGCACTGGAACTGAAAAATCGCTCTGCACATTATGTGCCCATAGTGTTGCATACAGTGAAGCATGCAGTCAATGAAAGGTATGCTTCACTGTCACTGTTACCGCACGGGTTATGCAGTAACGTGCTGCAAGCAGTGCATTGGGATGCTGCACCCCGTTAGATGACGCCACACCTGCCGCACTGTAAACGTAGCATTGTTTTGGCATTGCAGTGCGACTTTCCACGGGATAATGGGACTGTTATATCGCACTGCAATGCACCACTATAAACATAGCAGAGATACATCCGGCTTTCCACATCTACCTATGGTTGTCTTTTGGGACAACGCGGAAGACCGGATGTGGCTGTACACTACACTGCGGGGGAATCAGATGCCTGCTACAGAAATCTGCAGCATGCCATCCATATTTTTCCCAGCAGCTCACTGTATCGCTCCGCAATGGCACAATCGCATTCAATGGAAATCACTCCATTGACATACATTGGTTGCAGATCCATTGCAAAAAATTGCGATACGAATTTGCCTTTAGTGGAAATGGGCCCTTAGGGTGCGTTTCCACTTGCGGTGGGGAATTGCCGTGGATTCTCCGCGGATGAATTCGCATGCAGGAGCGAAATCGCATGCGGTTGTATGCGAATTTTACAGCAAATTCGCATACGATTTTGCATGGATGACGCTGTGTGCGAATATAACCATAGCAGTGCCTGTGTGCTTTTTTTTTTTTTTATTTCATGCGAAATCGTATGCGAATTTGCATGAAAATTTGCATACAAAACGCCATGCGAATTCCCTATTAAGTACATTGTATGCGAATCACATGCGGTGTGTGCGGTGTCCGAATTCTGATGGCTCTGCCGTGCAGATTTTTCCTGCACAAGAAAACCCTCCGTTTTCCTGACAAGTGGACACAAGCTCATTTACTTTTATTGGTTATGCAAATTTGCATGCGGGGATGCATGCGAATTCGCGTTAATGGAAACGCACCCTTAGGCTCCTTTTCCTTTAGGAAATGCAATCACATACACAATTGCTTGATGGTGTTTCCTTCCATTTTCACTACTGTCGACTGTCGACTGCAGAGTGATCTATCGGGTAAGCGCGTGAACCCATGGAAAATTGTGCAGGCCAGCGGTTGCGATTCGAGGTAAAACGAATCACACAAGTGAAAAAACAGCACTGCGATTTACATGTTAATGGTGGTACTGTTTTGATCGGCAAAACGGGCGCAATTTGATATTTGTATTGGATTGTGCCCAGTGGAAAAGAACCCTGAGGGCCAGTTCACACTGGGGGCATTTTCCGCCTTTTTTCAAGCGCAAGCAATTTTTAAAATCGCCCACCAAACGCTTGTGCAATGATTCCCGGTGACAGAGTTCACAGCTGAGCGGTTTGTTTCAGATCCGTTCAGCAAAGCGGTGCCTGTACCGTTTTTGAGGAGTTTTTGCTATAATGGAAGGTATAGGAAAAACACAAAACGCTCACAAAATCGCTTTGTGCAGCGACTGCGTTCACATTTTTAAGAATAAATACATTGTATTTATTATTTTCTGGGTCAAAGAGTTCACTTCCTGACTTGCGTCAGGGAGTAAATTACAAAACCGCTCTGAAAAAGCACATAGAAAAGCGCTTTTTACCAGAAATGCAGCGCGCAGGGGAGGGAAAAAAAACAGTGCTTGCGTTTTTTTTTTAGTGTGAATGGGGCCTCAAAGTGTACCAGAGCTGTGGATAAAAGCAGATTTGATAGTATCAAATCTGCTTTTATCTAAAGCTCTGGTACACTTTAAAATTGATACTCACCCGCGGCTCCCTCCTGCTGCATAAACACATCTGCGTCCCACGCTGTCCTCCTGCCGTTTAGCCGTAATCAGCCGCGGTAATTTCTTCAGTCGGGTCCAGTCTGGGTCTTCTGCGCATCCGCGGACTTCCTGTGCACGCGCAGTAGACCTATACTGACGCGACTGAACAAGTTACCGGGGCTGAACATGGCTGAACGGCAGACCGCAGGAGGACGGCGTGGGACACAGATGTGTTTATGCAGCAGGACGAAGCCACGGGTGAGTATCAAATCTGCTTTTATCCACAGCTCTGGTTTCCTTTAAGGTGGCCATACATCAGGCAATGATGGGCAGATCCGACCAAGAGATAGATCTCTCTGAGTGAATCTGATTAGCAATCTGTCAGTTGCCCATACACCGCAGACCGATTCCTGATCAATTTCATGCTGAAATCTCTTGGGAGTCCATCTGTTACATCCGCCGCCTCGCCACTGTTCCTCTAGTGTATAAATGTACATATACGTGTGCAGCTATACCTGTCCTGTGTTGCGGTGTCCGTCCGTCTTTTACGAATCTGCCTCTCTTTCATTAGCCCTATACACGCCCCTGGCATGGCGCATGTGTAACGTCACACACGCACCACATGCTATGCGCAGGCGGCGTGTATAGGGCTAATGGAAGACCGGAGAATTCGAAAGCCGGACGGACACCGCGACACAGGTAATGTATAAATGCACACATACATGTACATTTATTCACTGCGGGAACAGTGACGGGGGGTTCGCCGCTCGTCCCGGTTGCCGCGACACACCCAATCGACCACAACGGCCCGTGATCTTGCAGCATGTCCGACTGACATGCTCGGCTCGCAATTTGTCGCATTGTCGATCGGGCATGCACTTGGCGGCGATTTCCATCCTTTTCTGCAATAATTATCAAATAGATGATAGGCAGCCAAATCGCTAGATGTAGGCTTGGTAGACTTGGAGGTGGGATTGTGTTTTTCAGGGACAGGAGGGGTCACACAGGGGGCAAAGATATCAACATTTCCTTTTTAAAACTCGACATTTTTGAAGTAAACTTTGATAGTGCTACTCTCATGACCAATCTAGGAGTTAACACAATACTGCATATATCCCCCCACTTGGGTCTGCTGACAGCATCAGAGGTCCTTCAGCCAGAGCTCCCCTGCACTCCACAAGCTGTGGTCACCCCAGGGCTCGCCTGGGACAGCAGGAGGAAACTCTTGACCTTGGCTCACCCTGCTCTCCCCTGCCAGGCTGGTGCTGAAGCTGGGAGAGGTTTTGCTGCAGTGTCTCTCTCTCTCTCACTACTGCTGCTATAGAGGAAACAGAGGGAGAGGGGGCCAGTCCTGTCTGCCCCGCTGCTCACCAGGAGCGGATCAGCAGTCATTCCACCCACCTCCTCCTCTCTCCATCAGTGCAGCCCCACACTACGAGCATCCCCATTCATGCTCGTCCCGACGCACTGGCAGCCGGGTTAGCAGTGGCTGGCACAGCGCAGGGGGAGACACAGCATTGCTTTTGTGTGTGATGGGGGGAGAGTGAGATAGCGCATGTCTCATCTCTCGGTGCAGCCGCTAGACGCTCCCTCCACCACCAACAACTCCACCATCTTGCATGTGCAAACATCTCCGAGCGGACCTCAGCTGCTCTCCCGGGGCTATGGACAGTGCGGGAAGCGGCGTGCCCACCACCACCACCACCGTGGGCTGCTAGACTGGCAGCGGCTGCACCCCCTTCCTCTGCTCACCCTGCTCGGAGCGGCTTCTTCTCCTGCCCCGATGCGTTTCTGCAGCATCTAGAGAGACACAGAGCGAGAGAAGATGTGGATTACCAGCCAGCAGTTGGTCTTTTTACTCTCTGGATTTTGGGGCATTGCGTTGGGTGTTTTTCCTAGCAGCGTGCAAATAGGTAAGGAGCTGGCATGCAGGTGGGCACGGGGAGGGGGCACTGGGGGGGGGGGGGGGGGTCTTAAGGGCCACCCTGGCTTGAGATGCAGAGGGTAAACTTGGATGAGCAAAAACATGACCCTGGACTGGAGCTGGCACTAGATTTTTTTTTATTATTATTGCTGTTATTACTATTATCTGTTTTATAGAGCCTAGCAAGTGCTTCAGTCCTATCCTAACAAATACAAAATCACATAATGATAGGAACCACATTTGTGCTCCAAAAGAGCTTGCAGTCTAAACATAGGAAAAAAAATATTGCAGCCCAGTGTGGCAGCCACTGCATAGCGGCGGAGTCACCATTGATGCCCAGCATGGCCACAAGCACTGCTGAGACTGACAGCTGAAAGTCAAGAGTTCTTTGCAGCAGCCGCTGTACTAGGATCTTCCACACAGATCAATAATGATTGACAGGTGTGTTCAGGTTATCAGATGACATCTGTCCCCAGTATACCCCCCCCCCCTTCTTTTTTCTTTGCTTGCCACCCAGGCCCGGCCATCCCCTGCATTGGATGGACAGTCTACGTGTGCTGTGTGGATGCTGCAGTAGAGAGATGCTGTCCTATGCTTGTGCAGTCTCCCCATCCTCTACACAGTATGGCTAGTTGGAAAGTTGTACAGGCATGTACTGCGTCCCTCACTGAGAAAAGCCTAAAAGCCTGATCAGTACTTTCATTGCATTTGTACGCTTGCAACATTGTTGATTGTCTTGGTCACTCACCACTTGCATCATTTATTGCAAAGTAGTTGGTTGGGGGGGGGGGGGGGGGGCTTGGTTGGTAATGAGATTCTGGGAGCAGACTTGACTTTTTGTCTCCTCTGGATAATAACACACGTCTTCCATTCAGGCTAAGCCTGCAAGTTCATTTAAATTCTCTGGTAATTCATTGGTGCTTCTTCTGAAGGCATAATGTGAATAAGGGAGACCCAGTTAGTCGGGTCCCTACAGTTGTTGATGATATTGGTGAATACGTTTGGCATGCCAGTCAATAGATTTGGAAGGTAATAGTGGCTACACTGTTGATGATACAGTAAAAGCTCTTCCTATACAAAAGGGCTGTTGTAACTATGTAACATTGTATGGAATGTTCACTGAGCAGTTTGCAGTAAAAAAAAGAAAAACCCTCAGCAATCAAGGACAGGCAAATCTCATCATCCTAAGACTTCTGCTGGTCTTTGGTCTACTCTAGGTTGTCCAGATACAGGTGCATTTATGTCTGAGAAAGAGTAGTGAAAAATATATTGTTTTTTTGCCAAATAGTATATCACTGGGATCCATTGTGGTTTTAAGGTACATACACACCTCAGACAAAAATTGGTCTATACGATTGTTGGAACAACGATCGATTAGCAAAGGCTAATGATCTTAAAAGACAGACCTGTATACACACATGAACGATCCAAGAAAGAAGGAATTGGAGGATAATGCGAAAGTGGCCTCTGAGGTGCAATTAACTCAAACAATCGATATCAGTAGAAACATGAGCGATTATGAACGATCGACTGTGGCACGTGCGCTGTACACAACAAGATCATTATACGTCGTTTAATCAACTGTATACACTCCCTTTAATGAACAATCATTGGTCAAAATATAGATCGAAGAATGGATCACGATCGGCTCTCGATATTGGCCGTTAATGCGCAGTTGCTGACCAAAAATTGGTCGAAAGCTCATCAATCGGTCATTTTAATAAGTCTCAGACCAATATTCATCTAATGTGTGTACGTAGCTTTAGACCCCAACTCAACCAACTTTTTCATGCAGTGCCTACAAATCAAATACTGCATGGTTGCAATTGCCCGCTAGCTATAGGCGCCTTATCCACTTGATGCAAGAAATCAAACTAGTCATATAAATTGCTTAAAATGATCTGAATGCCTATAGATGTATGTATATATACATATAGGATAGCATGGCAACTATGATCTTTGTTACTGACATATATGACTGGCATAGGAGTGCATATCCAAACATGGTGCAATGGATTGAACAGCCCTGTTAAATAAAGTGTAAGCAGTAGCTGTGTGTCTGAGCTTGTCCCTCTGCACTGTGCAATGCGATATGGCTGTCTCTCCATGCACATGCCTTATATCAATGGCTCTGATTAATAGGGCGGAAGGCTGGCTCTCCTTATTGCACCTGCATACAATGAACTGATTATCTAGGCTGATGTGCGTGTGTGTGCGTCTGTGTGTGTGTATTTATAATTGACTCTTGCTTTCCTCTCTTCCCTAGGTGGGCTTTTTATCCGAAATACAGATCAGGAATATACAGCTTTCCGATTAGCGATCTTCCTCCATAACACCAGCCCCAATGAGTCGGAAGCACTTTTTAATTTGGTTCCTCACGTAGACAACATAGAAACAGCCAACAGCTTCGCTGTTACCAATGCCTGTAAGTATGAGCTGGATGGATGGGCTGAAGTTATGGCTAGAGGAGAGACCCTCTCTAATGCTTGTTGTAATGCAGACAATCCTTCTCTACATCTGTTATATTCAGAAGGGGAAAAAACAAAAACACTACAGGGGAGAATACTACTTGCTAGCTTGTGACCTTCCTGTATCTACTTCCATTCGTTCTGCTGACTAATCAAATATGACATTTTCTTGCTAACATGATGCAGACAGACAGGGATGCCCATCGGTGGGGGTTGGGTAGGAGACATGGCAGCACATAGTTGCCATCTACGAGTCCAGATGTGATTGCCTTACACCCAGCTCTTTCCAAGGATTCATCTATACTGGCTTATTCTGTAAGACAGCCCAGAGAGCAATGATGAGATGCAGAATTCGCTCACCCTTTGCAACTAATCAGGTCTCATTTTGCTGATGCACATCAGAGAGGGTTGTTTGCTTTGGGTTAGTGCACTTTAGCTCGTTGCCTTACTAAATAAATCTGGCGTTTTGACACCTCATAGTTAAAATTTACACTCGTTTTTTTCTTAATAATTATTACGTTTCCTTCTTTTTTTATGTTGTCTGCCGCCGTACAAATGTAGTCACTGCCAAAATGAAAGGTGACATTTATTGCTTGTAAAGCTGACATTTAGCAGACGGATGCAATAACGTTGCAGCAGTGGTTTGGGGAACTGATCTGTTGAAATTGGAAATAGCACTGCCGCACGTTGCAACCAATCACCTGTTAGTTCTGCTTTCGTCCTCCTGAGCTTAGAGCGGGGCACGTGGAATCTGATTGGTTGGAATGACGATACAGCTTTGTCCTATTTTTCTGAAATACTTTAGTTTGTGTGTTTTATTATACTAGAGGAGTAATGAAAGGAAAAGATGGCAATCTTTATGAACTGATTAGACTAATGCTAAGCCAATACCGACCAATGGCGGATTAACTATTTATTCTTTTAACTACATTTAGGTAATGAAGGCAAATCAGTGATTCTTTGCTCTGATTACTGCATGTCGTGATTGTCATTGTCACATTTACAGCCTATCTTTAGGCCTAGATTAGTATTGAAGTGGTAAGAAACTCAGCATTTCCTTTTTGTTCTAAAAGATTATTTACATTATAAAATCACTACTACCACAAAAAGAAAATGGAGCTGAACAGCATTCATACAGTTAAACACAGCACTTTGTTCTTCATTGGAAAGCTTCTTGCTACTTCTGGCCGCATCTGTAGAGGTGATAGCATTATCTTTTGTTTACATTCCTCTGTTGCTACAATTAGTATACAGCCAGCAGTGTGCTGATACTGAACTGAGCTGAGAAGCAGAGAGAGGTGAGAAATGATCACTACAAGATATACATACATAAATACAGCAGCTATGCAAGAAAATGCAATTGCAGCTTTCAGAGCAGATAAACTGTACTATGGGAACTTGTAATTTTTAAACAGGCAATATTACTTGTGCACAAAAGCAAATATGATAACTGTACGGGTAATAAAAAGTAGGAAAACATATTTTTATTAAATGTTATGTTAGAGTTTTATCCCACTTATATCATTAGATTTATGTTATGGATTTATAAAGCACTGACACCTTCTGAGTTGCTTTAAAGGGACTCAGAGCTCCAGAAAACAAAAAGATTTATACATACCTGGGGCTTCCTCCAGCGCCATCAGCTTGGATCGCTCCCACACCGCCGTCCTCCAATGTCTGCATCTCCGATACCGGATCCCAGGACTTTTGTCAGTCAGCTCCAGTCTACGCAGGAGAAATGCGCTCTTTGCGTATCTCTCCAGCAGCTGCTGGAGAGATACGTAGAGGGCGCACTCCCCTTACGTCAGACTGGAGCCGACTGACGGAAGTGCTGGGATCCAGTACCGGAGATGCAGACATTGGAGGACGGCGGTGTGGGAGCGATCCAAGCTGATGGGGGTGGAGGAAGCCCCAGGTATGTATAAATCTTTTTGTTTTCGGGAGCTCCGATACACTTTAAGCCTGGTACAAACGCTAAACTAAAGTCGTTTAAACGTGACAGATTTCACCATATTGGGTGCAAAAAATGTGGCCAAATACCAATGACGATGGACCATTTTGCCTGATCCATCCGGGGGCTCAATGTCTTTTGAACGTCATTATTCTACTTTATGCGCCCGCATGTCGTGCATAAAATAATTCCCATTTGCGCATGCAGTATTTAAGGAATTTGGTCATTTGCAATATCGTTGTGCGGAAACGACAAGTCTCTCAAACAACGTAGTTGGTAAAGTCGTTTTCTTGACATTGGTAGTTTGTCTTCAGCGACTTTTGTTGGGTATGTGTAAGGACCTTTGCATACATACAAAAACGGCGCAGGGAAATTTGGGCACAGGGTGAAGCCGAAAATTGTCTCACCCTGGTCCTGAAAAAAGTCCCGGCAGTGTTAATTACTATTCCTCCTCCAGGCTGCCGTGGACCGAAGGATAAGACGCAATCCAGCTGCCGGCTATTGCTGGGGGCCGGATTACTCTGTTTTTAAAGTAATCTGGGCTCTGTCTTTTGATGGCTCCCATATTACTGTCTGAGCGTTGCTATAGCGATAAATCACATTACAGCCTATGGCAGCACACGGTGCTACCAATTTCCTAGCGCCGTTTTGGACCTTACAGGGTACACAATTGTGTAATAGCTTTTCATCAGAGGAGCTCACAATAGGGCTGCACGATCTTGGGTAAAAATCGAAATTGCGATTTTTATATCAGAAATTGTGATTTCGATTTATTCACGATATTTAGCTTTAGAGGGGGGGTGGGGTCCGTGTCTGTCACTGTCAGGTTGATGGGGCGTACGGGATTCTGCTTATGAGCCGGGCAGCAGGGGGGCGGTTGGTGTCAAGACGATCTGGTGATCGTCAGTATCCTCGTTTTTTTTTTTATAGTGCCCGCCCGCTTCTCTGGCCCGCCTACCACTGTGCGCGGGTTGGCTAGAAGCAGTGAATATGTATTAGTGTTAATGAGCGGGGGGGCGGATCCACTCAAGCGAGCGGCCGAGCACACACAGCTTTACCAAATGCTGGATAGCGATGGAATGACGGCAGCGGTAGGCGGAGCTGTACAGAGCGTTAAGCTCCGCCTACCGCTGCCCTCATTCCATCGCTATCCAGCGATTGGTAAAGCTTTGTGTACCCGGCCGCTCGCTCGAGTGGATCCGCCCCCCACTCATTAACACTAAGGCTCCCTGCACACTGCAAATCCGTTTTCCGATTCCGATTCCGTTTCCGATTCCGTTTCCGATTTTCCCTGAATACATTCAACAGAAAAACGGATCAAAAAACGCAGCATGCAGTTAAGATTAAAAATCTGAATCGGAATCGGATGTAAAAACAGATTAAAAAGCGGAATCGGAATCTGAAATGCATGCAGTGTGCAAGAGGCCTAATACATATTCACTGCTTCTGGCCAATTCGCGCACAGCAGTAGGCGGGCCAGACAAGTGGGCGGGCACTATAAAAAAAAAACGAGGATACTGACGATCACCAGATCGTCTTGACACCAACCGCGGTTTTTGGTTTTAAACCGAAAAACTGTGCAGCCCTAGCTCATAATCTAGTCCCTACCATAGTCAAAGTTTAATATCCCTACCAGAAAAAATGGGGCTCAAGGTAAGAGAGCCATTTTTATTCCCACTGCTGATGGTCATCTGGCTTTTTTAGTTAGATGTGGTGGGGGCTGGAATTTGCCAGTACCCTAGACTCTCTCCAAGCCCTAGGCAACTGCCTAGGGTTGCCTTGTGGATGATCCGGCTCTGATCCCTACCACAGTCTAAGGCCAATTTTGGGGGGAACTAATGAACTTGCTATTATGAGTGCCTGGGAAAATCACTCAAACACAAGAAAAATATACAGCCTCAGTGCAGGTAGTGGCCAGGACTCTAGTGTAGCGGGTAAAACTACCATGTCAACATGCTCCACTCATTAAACTTTAGGAACTTCAGCCTAAACAAACATACTGTTATTAAGTTACATTAGTTATGTTCATTAAAATAGATAGGTAATATAATCTCTTACCCACCCTGTTTTAAAAGAACAGGCAAATGTTTGATTTCATGACGGCAGCCATCTTTTTGGTTGAAAGGAGGTGGCAGGTAGCATGAGACACTGTTGCACACTGGCTATAGGCAGTTGAAAGCTGAGCAGACTGTGCTCTCTACCTAAGAGAACTAACGTTTGGTAACCAAGAAGGAAAGCAGGACCGGCACCAGTCTCAATGCTTCAGTAGTAATTTATTCCAACAGGTACAGTAAAGTCATATGGGCGTACAAAAGGGCGGCCTGACAGCCGTTTCACAAGTTCCCCTGCTTCGTCAGAGGCCAATAGTGTCCTCTGAAGAAGCAGGGGAACCTGAGAAACGGCTGTCAGGCCGCCCTTTTGTACCCCCATATGACTTTACTGTACCTGTTGGAATAAATTACTACTGAAGCATTGAGACTGGTGCTGGACCTGCTTTCCTTCATGGTTATCAAACATATCTTGTTTCCCTGGTACCCATTCGGATAGTTCTTTGTAGGTGTGTGATTAAGACAGACACTACTGATGAAAGAAAGCTCAGCAGGACTGCCAGAAAACTGGTATTGTTTAAAAGGAAATAAGTAGGCAGTCACCATATTCCTCTCATTTCAAGTTCCCTTTAAAGGGCAACTGAAGTGAGAAGACTATGGAGGCTGCCATGTTTATTTTCTTTTAAACAATACCAGTTGCCTGGAAGCCCTGCTGATCTATTTGGCCGCAGTAGGGTCTGAATCAACAAGCATGCAGCTAATCTTGTCAGATCTGACAATAATGTCAGAAACACCTGATCTGCTGCATGCTTGTCCAGGGTCTATGGCTGAAAGTATTAGAGGCAGAGAATCAGCAGGACAGCCAGGCAACTGGTATTGCTTATAAATAATTAAATATATCAGCCTCCATATCACTCTGGCTTCAGTTGTCCTTTAAAGAGAAACTCCGACCGAGAGCTGATACCCCCTTTTACATGAGAAATCTATTCCTTTTCACAAACAGACCATCAGGGGGTGCTGTATGACTGATATTATGGTGAAACCCCTACCACAAGGAACTCTTGACTACGCACTCCTGGCAGTTTCCTGTCTGTGAACCTTGTTGCATTGTGGGAAATAGCTGTTTACCGCTGTTTCCAACTGCCAAAAAAACATGCAGCAGCTACATCACCTGCCAACAGTAAAAATGTCACCATGTAATACATGTCAGAATGTAAATCAGGGATTTAAAAGATTTTACAATGGGCAGACACTGACTAAATCATTTATTTATAATTATTGTAAAAATGAAGCACTTTTTTTTATTACATTATTTTCATTGGAGTTCCTCTTTAAGTTAGGTGAATACAATACTGGCAAGAGCCATAGAGATGTACAAAGTGTAAAAATCTGCCGCAGCCAACCCAATTTCAGCTTACTGAGGTCAGATCAGTTCAAGAGGAATTCTGATTGCTTTGTACCGCTGCTGCTGCTGCTGCTGCTTGAGCATTTGCTCTGTAGACTTACCAAATAAGCCTCAGTGTTGCTAAATAAGCACTTTATTAGTTTATTGTCTGATTAAATTTTTTTTTTACGCTTGTTTATGCTGCAGGCTGTTTTGTTGTTCTGGCATTGGTGTATTTTTTTGTTTTGTTTTGTATTTTTTGGTCTTGCTTTTTGCTACTTTGTTAGAAAGGACTTGAGGATATGCAGCCTATCCAGGCGACAGTGCTGGGATTAACATAATGCAGATGCCGTTTTGCTTTTTTTTATAACGTATGGAGCAGTTGTTATTAGCATGATAGAGGAAGCCAGCAGCCACATACAGCAGAACAATGCCTTGTCTTCTGCTGAATGTTTTTTTTTCCCTTTGCGTATTTTTCTTCTCTGGGTGGAATTGCTGCATCGGGTTCCTTTTTGTGGTTTAATCCATGTATCGCCTTTTGGGAAGCGCTTGCTCCAGCGGTTTTACGCAGTGGCCTGGAAATTAGGCAGCCAGTGATGTGGAAGGTTATCTTTATAAGTAGGGCTGACGCTGGAGCCCTGATCTGCTGATGTCACTTAAGGCTGCCCTGCTCTTATATTCTGGGTTATAAATGTCCGTTATCATCACGTAATGCATAGATCCTGGGAGTGCGTCTCCGCGCATCCATACATAAGTGCCAGGGCGAGTTAAAATCTGCTCTACTCCGTTTCACCGAGGACACTATCTGGAACGGCTGCCATACACCGAGCCGCTATCTGCTCAAGCACAAAATTAGGACTATTTATATGATTACTGTGTTTTGGGGAATTTACATGGCGAGTGTCGGCTTTCCTATGGCGGCGTGCGTCATGGCCAGTAGAGGGGATGATTGGTCGGAATTTAAAGCCCAACTTAAGCCAAAATACAAAAAGATGCATTTTTAATAGCAGTCAGCATAATAGGTGGAAGGAGAATAGTGCGCACCCAGGGCGAAGCAATAGCCCTTGCAAGAGATGCAGGCCCGAGCCTGGAAGGGGGCCCACCCAGGGCCATTGTCAGCTGCAGGAGGGAGGCACAGCAAAATGCAGGTGAGGGGGCAGAGGCTACCTATACTGGGGTCAACTATAGCTGGCTAACTATACTAGGGGTACCTATAACTGGCAACCTATACTGGGGCACCTATAACTGGCTACCTAAACTGGGGTCACCTATAGCTGGCTATCTAAACTGGGGGCACCTATAACTGGCAACCTATACTGGGATCACCTATAGCTGGCTAACTATACTGGGGGCATCTATAACTGGCAACCTATACTGGGGCACCTATAACTGGCAACCTATACTGGGGCACCTATAACTGGCTATCTATACTGGGGGCACCTATAACTGGCAACCTATACTGGGGCACCTATAACTGGCTATCTATACTGGGGGCACCTATAACTGGCAACCTATACTGGGGCACATATAACTGGCTATCTATACTGGGGGCACCTATAACTGGCTACCTATACTGGGGGCACCTATAACTGGCAACCTATACTGGGGCACCTATAAATGGCTATTTATACTGGGGGCACCTATAACTGGCTACCTATACTGGGGGCACCTATAACTGGCTACCTATACTGGGGGCAACTATAACTAGCTACCTATACTGGGGGCACCTATAACTGGCAACCTATACTGGGGGCAACTATAACTGGCAACCTATACTGGGGCACCTATAACTGGCTATCTATACTGGGGGCACCTATAACTGGCTATCTATACTGGGGGCACCTATAACTGGCTATCTATACTGGGGGCACCTATAACTGGCTATCTATACTGGGGGCACCTATAACTGGCTATCTATACTGGGGGCACTTATAACTGGCTACCTATACTGGGGGCACTTATACTTGGCTACACTGAGGGCACCTATACTGTAAGTTTACTGCAGCTACCTATACCATAGTTTTTTTTTATTACTATCCTGCCGTGCCTGTCTTTCCAATCTCAGTTTTTTTTTCTTTTTGGGAAGGGGGGGGGGGGCATCCAAAGTTTTGCAGCGGGGCCCAGTGCTTTCTAGTTAGTTGCGCACGCCGTCCTTTTTTTCATGAGTTTAAAGTGCTTCTCTTGCAGGATAGCTTACTTCCTCTCCTCTGTGGATTCAGCTGTAAGGGCCACAGTGAGATGAGCAACAGATGCCTGACTACATTTCCCAGCATGGCTGTCCACAATGGTGCGTTGCGGCGTAACGGCTGCATTCTAACACGGTTTGCCGCACTGCAATGTATTACCTATGTGACGTTCACAGTGCGGCAGGTTCGGTGCAGTATAATGGCGTGCAGAATCCCAATACCGCAAAACGCGCAAGTTAACAGTGACAGCGAAGCCTACTTTTCATTGACTGTATGATTCACTGTATGTGGCGCAACACGTGGAAAACATGCGGTGGAGATTTCCGATTCCTGCTGTTTCAGGGACTCCCTCCGTGAACCTGGCCTTATCGTTAAAACCTTGTGTCTGCAAAAGTCATATTCTAGTTCGCAGTGCATAGATGATTAGCAATTGTAAAGTTGCCCATACATCAGACGATGTATGGGCAGATCGACCAAGAGACAAATCTGTTCCCTGCCTATACTGTATACCACAGGCCGATTCCCAATCAATTTCATGCTGAAATCGCTGCGGAATTGGCCTTGTGACGCCGCATCCGCCGCCATGGCAGCCCAACGCTATCCCCCTAACGTTCAATGTGCCCCTTCAGTGCCCAGTGCACTATACATTACCTGTCTGTGTGTGCCACTGGATCAGGGCGCCATGCTCGGTCCATACACGTGCCCCATGTGGTTGCCGGAGTAACGTGAGCTTGTGTGTGATGTCATACATGTGCCCCGCGTGCATGCCAGCAACCACGTGGGGCGTGTGTATGGACAGAGGACTGCGTCTGGGGCCAGCCCGAAGCCAGGGTATAGTGCACCAGGATGGGGGCACATTGAACATTAGGAGGAACAGTGTTGGGGGTTCCCTCGTGTTTTGCGGTCGTCCCAATATTGCTCGCAGTTACCGCTGACCGACCAAGATGTCCTGACATCTTGCAGCATATCCTATCGACATGCTTGGTTGCATTGGATGCATCGTTGATCAGGCATGCACTTGACAGCACCGATTTTCATCTGATTCGATAATAATTATCAAATTGGTTGGTCGGTTGGCCTCCAAGTCGCCTGATGTGTGGGTACCTTAAGACAAATCTGCTAAGAGGTAATCGGCCATGCAGTACAGCTCTTAGGTCTGTAGAAATAATAAATGCCCACACTGACACACGGGCTTATGGGTATTCGCCTACATGCATAGGTGTAAGTTAGTATGGTAACAGTGAAAATTTTATTTATGATAGGATCAATAGGCATCTTCAGATATCATAAATGATTGAGCAAACTTGGACTCAGATTAAAGTGACACTGAAGCAAAAAAACTAAACAAAACCCCAAAACGTATGATATAATGAATTGTATGTGTAGTACGGATAATTAAAAGAACATTAGTAGCAAAGAAAAGAGTCTCATATTTTTATGTTCAGTTATATAGATTTTTTTAATCACATTGCATCATTCTGTCATATTTGCTACTAGCTGATGTCCCGGCATTGCCCGGGTATGTACAGTATTTGGCTTGTATTAGCTCCGCCCACTTTTTCTCATCCTAACACACAATGGGCTTGATTCAGAAAGGGGTGCTAAGTGTTAGCACCCCATTGAAAAGCCAATTTGCATGTGCTAACATGCTTTGCATGTGCTAACTAGGGTGCTAAGTAGTTAGCACATGCAAACTACTTGACATCCTAGTTAGCACGTACAAACTACTTAGCACCCTAGTTAGCACGGTGCTAAGTAGTAGTTTGCATGTGCTAACTACGGTGCTAGGTAGTTTGCATGTGCTAACTGCTTAGCACCCTAGTTAGCACGCACAAAGCCTTTAGGCGTGCTAACTGGGTTAGCACCGTTTACTGAATCAGGCCCAATTACTCAATAACCTAGTTTGTGAGCTTTGCAGTCTTTGGCATCAATAACTTGCATTGAAATGTAGCAAATCTGATTGGCTCTATGTGGCTTCACCCCCTTTTCTGAATTTGAACCCCAGTCACCAACTGTACCAGGTTTTAAGTAGGTTTTAAGCTTTTAAAGGGAAGGTTCAGGGAGGGTGGGGAAAAAATAAAAATCAATTTCCACTTACCTGGGGCTTCCTCCAGCCCGTGGCAGGCAGGAGGTGCCCTCGCCGCCGCTCCGCAGGCTCCCGGTGGTCTCCGGTGGCCGACCCGACCTGGCCAGGCCGGCTGCCAGGTCGGGCTCTTCTGCGCTCCAAGTCCTTGTACTTCTGCGTCCCACGCCGGCGCTCCGACGGCATGCGCAGTACAGCCCGGCGCGCAGCCGCGGACTTGGAGCGCAGAAGAGCCCGACCTGGCAGCCGGCCTGGCCAGGTCGGGTCGGCCACCGGAAACCACCGGGAGCCTGCGGAGCGGCGGCGAGGGCACCTCCTGCCTGCCACGGGCTGGAGGAAGCCCCAGGTAAGTGGAAATTGATTTTTATTTTTTCCCCACCCTCCCTGAACCTTCCCTTTAAGCTTAACAGTGCAAGAATGGCAGCAATTGAATATTCCCCTTGAAAAGCAATAAATAGATTTGGATTGGCTTTTGTAGGCTCCACCCTCTTTTATGAATATTAATCCCAGTCACCCAGTGACCAACTGTGCAAGGTTTGAGAACCCTGCCAACCCTGGAATATGGAAGAAACATTATTGTGTGAGCTCTTTCGAGGGAAAACTAGTCACTTGAGTTATTAAAATGTGTACTGTTAATCACTGTGGAAAATGTCAGAGCTATATAAAGGTATAATAATAATAACAGTTGTTTTTTGGATTTTGCCTGTGTAAACTCCTAACAGCACATTAACAACACCCAACAGCACAAAACAGTAACAATGCAACAGAACACCACTTAAAGGGAACCTTAACTGAACGGGGGTAAAGAGTTTCACTTATCTGGGGCTATTACCAGCCCCCTGCAGCAGTCCTGTGCCCTCGGAGCCGCTCTGGAATCCTTCGGTCCCCCGCTGTCACTTAGTTTCGTTTTTGACGACTCACCAGTCGGCCGGTCGCCATGCGTATTATTGGACGCATTCCCTACTGCAATTAGCGCTGTTGCGAACTGCAATGCGTACAAAAATACGCGTTGCCGCATTCCGCACGCGGCCTGCAACAGCGCTAATTGCACATTTTTTTAAGCATTTCACACTCTTTTGTCCTTACATACTTACTTTACACATTTGGATAGTGCTGACACTTTATCTGCAGTGATTTTCACAGAGCAGTGAACCCATCCACCCACTTGAGTGTCCTAGAGACATGAAAAAAACTATTTTATGGAATTTTTTTTTATGGAGAAAAAATTATTGAAACATTTTCTTGGGTCTATAAAATAAGAAATTAACAATCTATATTCCTTGGACCAATACAACAGAATACCCAAGCGGCCAGCTCATAGACCTAACACTGTGTTCTTCAAACCTATTTGCCTGATGAAGCGGGATAGTGACCCGTGAAACGCGTTGCCTGTTTGGAGTTTTACAATAAATGCTACTGTTATTATAGTAACGTCTCATTGTCCGATTCTTGTTCTTTCGAGGGAGGTGAGTCCACCAACTTCCCCCTTTTAAACGGATTTTATCTATGTTATCCTTGTTTGGCGCCTCTGTTATACCTGGTTTACTACAAATTACACTGAGTGTTGCTTTTTAGTAGCAGGGCTTTTCTCTCTTTTTGTCTTTTAGTCCCCCATACTTTTCCAGTGGTTCTTCCCAAGCTGCTTGGGTACCTTGTTGTACTGGTCCAAGCCCTATCCCATAGAGCAGTGATGGCTAACCTTGGCACTCCAGCTGTGACAAAACTACAAATCCCATCATGCCTCTGCCTCCCCGAGTTATGCTTAGAGCTGTCAGAGTATTGCAATGCCTCATGGGACTTGTAGTTCCACCACAGCTGGAGTGCCAAGGTTAGCCATCACTGCCATAGAGCCATATCATTCCCTGTCATGCACTGATGAGGACAAAAAGTTTAAAACAGGCTGCGGTGTGGGGTTGATGTGGCTGTGTAAAATGTAAAGCTATAGGCTTGCTAGACACCAGCGGTTCTAAATATAAGCCTGGCTTCAAGGGCATAAAGAGATACGGGTAATTTGCATATTCAATAGCGGTGCATTGTGGGTAACCACAGAAGTTCACTTCATGCTGAATTATCGCAAATACTTTCTGTTTTAAGGCAAATTACACTGAACGGTAAAGCATGGGATCAGTTTGATGAGATGACCTGCAAAGGTCTGATTAGCTGGGATCACTTTAACTCGTAATCGTGAGCAGCAAACTATCAAGCAATCAAATGACTTGATCGCCACCATGCAGTAAAGAGTTGCTTAGAGGCCCCTTTTACACGTAACCGAATCAGTATGCGATTTGCATTTTCACAGCACATCTAATGCAAGTTAATGGCATCTCATTGGACATGGGTTGTGTGATTTTCTGGACATGCGATTTGAGAGTGTCAATGGAAAAGTGCATGCAATTTAATTAGATACATTCTTGTGTAAATTAACGTCATTGGTATGCACGGGAAAAGCACCCCGTTCCGAAAAAGTGCACTCATATAAAAGAAAATTCAAAATGGTCCAGAAATCGCAGGAATAAGTGTAAAAAGCTACTTGACTCTTGACTGTTTGCATCTGATTTGTTGAGATGCCCTTGTGACTTCACCTTCCATTGCTTCAACTGCTGCTCCTTCATGTTACGCGGGGCACTGAGACTACCGCTGAAATCTACGTAATAGCATGTGCTGATTAATGATTAATGATTAATTTTGTTTTTTTGTGTCTCGATTACTGTCCATTTTGTTTTTTTCAAAATGCCTTCTGACTCTAAACTCCTCTATTGCTTGGTAGTGTCGTAATGGACCTGGTGTCTCTGGATGGGGCCACTGTACACACACTGGATTATCGGTTGAAGCAGACGTTGTCAACCACCTCAGCTGACTTTCATCTAGCATGTGTACTAAGCTTTACCAGAGGGGCAACTGGATAGCGTACTAGTTAAAGTGTACCTGAGATAATTTAAAAAAAATTATACATACCTGGGGCTTCCTAAAGCTGCCTTCCAGCTCATTGGTCCTTTGCTGTCCTCCCAGGTTGCCTGGATCCCCCGCTAAGAGGCCAGGTAATTCGTCCAGTTG